>NC_069805.1:9375725-9975725 GCF_027406575.1 Nycticebus coucang
GCCACCAAGTTTGGTCATTTTCTGTTTCTTTATTTTCCCTTGGTCCCTCCGTTCCATCTACCCTCACTCACTTTTCAGGAAAAATGCAGTATCCAATCTATAATAGATATACTGTAGAGGTGCAACAGAAGCCTGTTAGCATACAAAATATTTTATACTTGTATCCCAAATGGCATTTATTACCAGAATCTCCAGTCTGGCACAATTTGGAGAAATAAACCAATAGAATAGTTGAATCACAGCACTAGTTGATTGAATAGTTAATTAATATTAACACATTCAATATTAACTATTAATATTAACACATTCAATAGTTAATTGAATCAATAAGAAAACCGATAGGTTCACCTCAAGAGACACAAAAAAGACATTCCACAGAGGCAAATTATCTTGTTTATAAAAACTTTTAGAAATATTAGATTAGAGGGGAACATCTTCAGGAGTACTAAAGGGATTTACAGATGATTTAACACATAAAGTGCTATATTCACACAATGGAAAACTTATCAACAATCAAAAGGAATTAATTACAAAGGGAATGTGAGAATAAGAATGAACACTTAAATCATTATTATAAGGCATGACGACCACTTACATAAGACCAGATAGAGAAATACAGAACTCCGAAGAAAACAACAAGGAAAAGCCAAATACCTGCTAGACATAAGGGGCTGGTTTTGGAGGGTGGTTGAGAAGGTATTGACGTTCTTTGTGAAGGGGGGAAGACAAATTCTTACAATATTAGTGTAAAATACTTATTTCAATAAAGCAATTTGATGAAGTTTTCTAAAACTTAAAGTTCCCAAAAGGCTTACAGCATAAAATTACTTAGGTAGTGAAAGCATGAGAGAGCCATTTAACCCTATCTCCCTGCTAACAAACAGTTTACCATGAATTGACCTTTAAAGGCATATTGTTCCATCCTATCAAACTTGTCATTATTTTCCCTTGACACAGATTGTGACTCCTTTCTCCTGGGTAGAGTGCGACATAGTCATAGCTAATCACAATCTTAAAGTCCTGGACTCAACAGATTTTATTGCCTCAGCCTCCTGAGCATCTGGGTGTGAAGGTGACCACACAGTGCACACTTAACTTTGGATCACCCACTTCTGCCTTCCAGAGTGTTAGGATTACAGGTTTGAGCTGCCAGTCCAGACCTTAAAGTTGGGATATTTTTGAAACCATGGTTTGTGGCCAGCAGTGGGGCTTCATGACTGTCATCTTGGAACTTTAGGATGTAATACCCAACAAAGGGAGTCCTAAAGGCCCCTAACTATCTCAGCCTGAGTCCTCACATGTCTCCAAAACCAACCCTGGCAAAATCAGTGAACATATTTCAGAATAGAATAAGAAAGTTCCCTGAGTTCTCAAAAACTCCTAGCCCCAGGTGAAACAATGATGAAAGCTTACTTCAGCAAAGATTCCCAAGCTGAGTTTGTCTTGGTGTCAGCTGCTATGACGTAACCTCTTGAGCCTACTCACGGTACCCTGCCCTGAGCTACCCCCGGAGTCAAAAAACTTTCACATTCTACTTCTGTGCTTGTTTGCCAGTTTGCAAACACAGCACAAAAATTGTATAACAATTAGACTGCTCCTCATTTCTGGGCTGTTAGTTTTTTGGCAGCGGTCCCCTGCATAGATGTAATAAATCACCATCTGATTTGTACCTAAAGTGGGGTCCGAGTATTTCTTATGGGTGGCTGTGGGTACAACAATGAGTAAAACAGGAAGGCTTAGGGCGTTAGATTGTCTAAGTTTCTAAATTGGAGCCCAGCATGAGCACTATTGAGATCCTCATCTCTGAGGAATAAAAAATGGCTGGATGTTTTGCAGGTCACTGTATTCCCAGCTAAGGGAATA
Source organism: Nycticebus coucang (assembly GCF_027406575.1). Classification (NCBI taxonomy): domain Eukaryota; kingdom Metazoa; phylum Chordata; class Mammalia; order Primates; family Lorisidae; genus Nycticebus; species Nycticebus coucang. The sequence continues at coordinate 9,377,589 of NC_069805.1, forward strand.
GGTTCACTTGATGACAACAGTTGAAGATTGGTGTCATGTATGATCCCAGGGCACTCTACTGAAGGAAAAAAAAAATGAGACTCTATCTCAATACACAAATGGAGAAACACAGTGGTAGGCAAATTACTTCTCATTTTTACTTTTAACCATGGATGTAGAGAGAAAATTTAGATGTCAACTACCTAAATTAGATGTCAACTACCAAAATTATTCTCTTATTGGGAAATTGGGTTCCTGATGCCTGTATTAGTTAACCTGCTAAATTATACGTAGCTCTAACCATTTGATATCCTAGATTCTTGTAGCAATTCTTAACTGCCCACTTAGTGAATTCTTGAGTTCAATCAGGCTTTACATATCAACCTAAAATATCATGGCCACCCCTTCTGCTGGGGTCCATTAATCTGGGCCAGTATGCCTTTGCCTCTATATGTCAGAGGCCAAAGACCAGAGAACTGTGGACAACCCCTACCCATCAGATCAACTGGCAACATCCTACTTAACCAATCCTTTACCCACTTTTCTTGCCTCATTTTCCTCTCCCTCTCAGGAGACACAATAAATCTCCTGTTTTATGTAGTGCCCTAGTACATCTGCCTAGAGACTTCTCCTCCTACTTTGCTATTCAGATATTTTATTCTTTTCTTCCTTCCCTTATTATTTTTCAATAGATATGCCATAACTCTTTTGCCCAGGGTATAGAGTCATGGCATCAGCCTAACACACAGCAAAATCCAACTCTTGTGGAGAACGGATCCTAATGCCTTAGCCATTGTAGTAGTGGGAACTTAAGAAAAGGGCCACAAGGATTGACTACCTTTCTATTTCAGAGGAAACAGAGTGGGAGATCGGCATGGAGTGTGTCTTGCTGTTGCTCAGCCTTGTATCCAACACATTATCTTAGATGCTCAGCCTACCTTACCCTCCCTGAGCATCCAAAGATTGTATTCATGTGTGGAAAAAGTCATTAAATACTATTTAAGAAATGACCTTCTTTAAAGCTTTTAGGTGTGCCCAATCCTCAGGCCCCAGTGACACATAGAAATTATGTCAGGATTGTTTTTCATATAAGTGGTGGTTGATATCACTACAATTATCACCACAATTATGGATCTCTTTTTTGCTAATCTGCTTTTAGTAGTGATTGTGTATTCAATGTGTGTCCCAGAAAAACTATTCTAATTTCTATTTGCCAAGAAGTGAAAAGTTTGGACACACCTGGCCCTGGGGTAAGGAATCATATATCTTTCCAGAAAGGCTGATATTTTCTATGATCCTCAAAAATAACAGCAGATATGGAGTACACTATTAGACACATTGCCTTACCAGATTTTGAGAGAGCACCTTCAGTGAGACTCCTACCATTCCAAACAAGCCTATTCTTTTTTTTAATTATTTATTATCAAATCATAGCTATGTACCTTAATGCAATTATGGGGCATCATACACTTGTTTTATATACCATTTGAAATATTTTCATTACACTTGTTAACATAGCCTTCCTGGCATTTCCTTAGTTATTGTGTTAAGACATTTATATTCTACATTTACTAAGTTTCACATATACCTTTGTAAGATGCACCGTAGCTGTGATCTCACCAATTACCCTCCCTCCACCCATCCGCCTTTCTCCCCTTCCCTTCCTCTCCCACTTCCCCATATTCTTAGGTTATAAGTGGGATATAGCTTTCCTATAAAAGCCATAAATTAGTTTCATAGTAGGGATGAGTACATTACAAACTTTTTCTTCCATTCTTGAGATACTTTACTAAGTAGAATATGTTCCATCTCTATCCACGTAAACATGAAAAAGGTAAAGTCTCCATCTTTCTTAAGGCTACATAATATTCCATGGTATAAAGAAAGAAGTAAAACAACAAAAGCAGAACTGAGAATTGTGTGACATACCTTTCAGGTTTGTGAAATCACTGTCCAATATTTGGACTCAGGTTCTTGGTCTATACCATCACAGGGCAGAACTACCACACTCTTCCACTTGCTTAAAAGTCTTTTTACTTAAAAAGGAAAGGAATGGTTGTTGCAATCCCTTGGCCACAGATACAAACAAACTTTAGAGAGCAATAACAGAGTGTCACACTCTTTGTGACCATTTGAACACAAGGACAAACCTAGACAGCGACTACAAATGCCTAGCAGGAATAAGGTTAAACATAAACATGGTAAACCAGGGAAACACAAATTATTATGTCACCTATGGTGATTATGTAGTGACTTCATCCTGTAATTACACGGGATCAAGCCTTCTGTTCAAAAATACTAAGTGGCCTTTTCTGCTAATTTTAGCTGGTGTTCCTCAAATATCGAACTTAGACTATTCTTAGCTGTCCATCCAAAGAAACAAAAGTGATCTGCAATTTGTGTCTTATTGATTTTATTGATGGTTGAGATTCTGGGTGCAAGGCTGACACAACAGTTCAGATTTTGTGTGGCAGTGTGAGTAAAGCTGCATCATTGCTGACAAAACTGCATGTAGTGCTTTAAAAAGATGCTGTAGATTTTTTCTTTGAGACAGATTTTAACATTGTCTCATTCAGTAGAGTACCATGGCATCACACTTCAGAGCAACCTCCAACTCTCCAGCTAGGGAGATTCCTTTGCCTCAACCTCCTGAGTAGCTGGAACTACAGCTCCTCGCCCCAACACCTCACTATGTTTTGTTACAGTTTGGCAGAGCTAAGTTTTAATGCACCACCTTCATTTATTGGGTTCACAGACCTAACCACTGAGACACAGGCACTGCCCTTGAGTCACTATTTCAAGGACTTCTTTGACACAGACTCCAAAACAACCATTTCACTGAAACTTTCAAGTTTACGGTGCCTGGCTACAGCCCCTGTATCATCATTGCTTCAAAGGTTTTAAGAATGTCTACTTTTCTTGAATGATCAACATAATTCTGGTCTTTTCAGATGATGAAAATGTTTGTGTTTGGATTGTCCACTTGTCTGTGCATGGGTTGTGTGTATGGCTATTTTTAAAATACTGTTTCTCTGTATACTCCAGGCTAGTCTTTTGTGGACTCAGCCTAGATCATAGCAACTTCAAACTCCAGGATTCAGGTAAATCTCCTGCCTAAGACTCCCATGAATACTGTTACCTGTCACAATACCTAGATAATTGTTCACTTTTTCTCGAAGACTGGGTGTGACAATTACTCTCATTCTCATCACCTCCCATTCAAGAACTCAACTCATCTCAGCCTGTCAGAAGGTTAGGATTACTCATGTGTGCCACCAAGTTTTGTCATTTTTTTCTTTATTTGTTTCCTTCCCTCACCCTTCCCTTCACCCTCCCCAAATTTATGCTTCCTACCTCCAATTCTGTCTCTCATTAGCTTGTTATCTACATTCTTTTATTTCCTTCATTCCTTTATTTCTCTTTCTCTCCCTCTACACCTTAATGGAAACTTCTGTAGTAAAAAACAAACTATAAAAGTGATCCCTGAATGTGTATTCTTGAACTCAGTATTGAAATGGGTGAATTGTGGAGTGTGTGAATTATAAATGAATAGAGTGTTATATTTTAATCCATAGGCTCTTGTCTATGAGGCAAATAAAAAAAATAAATTTTTAACCAAAACACAAGCATGAATGAGCACCATATCTCACACCTGAAATCACAGCAATTTTTCAGGCCAAGTCAGAAAATTTCCTACAAGCTAAGGGATTTCTGATCAAAATGAGCAACTTAATAAGACCACAAGTGTCCTAAATATAATTGTAAATGTCCACAGAAGTGTTGTCGATGGCATGTAATCTCAGCTGCTGAGAAGTATAACCTCAGGAGGATCACTTAAGATTAGCAGCTTGCATTTCCTTGAGCTGTGATGAAGTCAATGTATTTTTCTGGAACAAAGTGGGAAATGGCAGTACAAAATCTCTAAGAGTTATACTGCATAGCTGCAGGGAAAGTCCAGTAGCATATAATATATTTTATTCATTGATCCCAAATGGTATTTGTTACCAGGATTGCCACTGTAGCTCTGTATGGGAAAATCAACTAATATAACACATAACCTTAATGAAATTACTAAGAAAAACCAAACAGTCTCTTCAAGAGACACAGAATAGGGTTCTGAAAGAGGCAAAATACCTTGTTGATAAAAAATTTTTAAAAACTTGGAGAAGAAGAGAATATCTTCAGGACTACTAATGGGATTCACAGATGATTGGGTACATGTAATGTGCTATATTTACACGATGGAATATATTTCCACAATTAAAAAAATGCAGTTCATATTTATGTTTCAATAGGAATGAACCTTAAAATCATTGTGATAAAAAAGTTCCAGTTATATAACACTACACAGAGTATGACTGAATTAACAAAAAAAAAAAATCAAGACTTGAATTACTCCAGGAAATTCCATGCCTCTTTTCCCACTGCTAAGTGTACAGTATGAATATCTTGACACAATCACTAATAACATATTTTTTTTACTAATAACATATTTTTAAAGCTGTGTTAAACAGTTTCATAAAAATAATTCAATTGGTATATAAAACCTGAACATAGTACCTCACAATTACATTAATGTGCATGGTATGACTTAATAAATAAAAATTAAATATAAAATAAAAACATGAAGACAGGCCAATTATGTGAAAGTAGTAAGTGTCAGGTGAGGGAGGAGGGAATGGAAGATCAAAGTGATGGTTGGTGGTTATAAATTTTCTTTCTGTAGTGGAAGAAGACAATGCTCTATAATTAGATGGTGATGATAGGTGTACAATATATCTAGTTTCTAAACTAAGAAAAACAGAACTGTATGCTTGCAAAGGGTGAAGTACTTATTTAAATAAAGCTACTTGGGAATGTTTTCCAAAACATGAGGTAATCAAAAGTCTCACATCACAAGAAGTACCCAGGTAGTGCTTACACCTGAGAGACATTCAATCCTGTCTCCATACTCACAAACAAGCTACCATGAATTTACATGGAAGGCAAATTGTTCCATCCTACCAAAATTGTCATTTTCTTTTTCCTTCAGACAGTGTCTACCTTCTTCTCTTGGGTAGAGTACTGTGATGTCTTCATCACTAACTTCAATATCAAACCGTTGGGCTCAGAAGAACTTATTTATTTGTTTGTTTGTTTATTTATTTATTTATTTATTGCAGCATTTTGCCCAGAGCCCTCTCAACTCTGGTATCAATAGGCCAGCGCCCTACTAGTTTGACCCCTTGGTGTGTACCCAAGGGCTCAACAGATCACTTTTTTTAAGTCTTTTACACCTGGATCATAAATACATTTATGCCAATTCCAGTGTGTTGATTATTAGTACAAATTTGACTGCTTACATCATACTAATCAAATAGCTTTCACCTCATTTACCTCATTATAGCATTAGGACACTTGTGTTTTACACATGATAGAACCAACTTGTACTTGCAATCTGCTCCATAGTTGTCGTGTCCCTACTATCCCCTACTATCATTCCCAGCCCCTCCACATCCCTTTTCCTACCCTTTCCTTCTTCTAAAGTTGTGTTCCATTTTTCACATGCAAGTGTGAGTTATTATAAATTGGTTTCACAGCAGTAGTGAGTATATTGGATAATTTTTTTTTCCATTCCTCAGATACTTTACTAAGAAGAATATTTTATAGCTTCATCCATGTCAACATGAAGGAGGTTAACTTTCAATTTTCTTTTTTTTAACTGTAGCATAGTATTCCATGGTATACATATACCACATTTTATTACTCCATTCATGGGTCAATGGGTACATGTGCTTCTTCCTTGATTTGGCAATTGTGAATTGAGCTGCAATTTACAATCTGGTGAAAATATATTTACTGCCAAATGATTTTTGTACTTTAGAAATACACCTAGAACAATTGCAGGATCAAATGGCAGGTCTACATTTAGATCCCTGAGTGTTCTTCCAAAAGGAACATACTAGCTTGCATTCCCACCAACAGTGCAGAAGTGGTCCCTTTTCTCCACATCCACGCCAACATCTGTAGTTTTGAGATTTTGTGATGTGGGCTACTCTTACTGGATTTAGATGGTATTTCACTGTAGTTTTGGTTTGAATTTCTCTGATGATTAAAGATGATGAGCATTTTTTCATGTGTCTGTAGAACATGAACGTGTCTTCTTCAGAGAAGCTTCTGTTCATTTTTCTTGCCTACATGAAAGGTGATCACTTGTTTTTTGCTTAGTAATAAGTTAGAGTTCTCTGTGGATTCTGGTTATTAGACCTTTGTTGGTAGTATAACTTGCAAAAATCCTCTCCCATTCCGAGGGCTATCTATTTGCTTTACATAGTGTGTTTTTGGCAGTGCAAAAGCTTTTCGATTAGATTAAATCCCACTAATGTATTTATGATGTTGCTTCAATTGCCTGGGGTGTCTTCCTCTTGAAGTATTCTCCCAGGCGAATTTTCTGAAGCGTTTCCCTTGCACTCTCTCTAAAAATATTTATAGTTTCATGTCTTAAGTGTAAGCATTTAGAGTCAATTTTTTTTTTTTAGAGTCAATTTTTGTTAAAATAGAAAGGTGTGGGTCCAGTTTTAGTCTTCTAAAAATTGCCACCCAATTCATCCAGCACCATTTATTGAATTGGGAATCTTTCCCCCAATTTATATTTTAAATAGACCTATCAAAATTCAAATTACAATGAGTGTCTGTGTTCACCTTTTGGTCTTCAATTCTGTTCCATACATCTATGTCTCTATTTTGGTGACAGTACCATGATATTTTGATCACTATCAATTTACAATATGGTATGAATGAAATCCTGAAGCATGATTCCTCCTGATTTGTTTTTATTTATGAGTAGTGTCTTGACTATTCGAGGTTTTTTTGTTTTCATATAAAATGAAGCATAAATTATTCCACGTATTTAAAATATGAGAGAGGGTTTTTATAGGGATCACATTAAATCTGTAAATTGCTTTAGGTAGTATAGACATTTTAACAATGTTGATTCTTCACAGCTATGAGCATGGTATATTTCTCCATTTGTTAACATGTTCAGTGATTTATTTTCTCAGAATTTAATAATTCTCTTTATAGAGATCTTTCACATCCTTAGTTAAATACACTTCCATATATCTCATGTAGGTGAAGTTGAAAGATGGTAACCTAGAGCAACTACCATTGTGATGTCATCCACAGTGACCATGTAGTGACTTCATCTGTAATGTCCTGGGATAAAGGCTTCTGGTCAAATATACTAATTGGTCCCTTCTCCCCATTCACCTGGTGTCCCTCAAGAGTTTGATTCAGGACATTTTTTTTAACCCTACAAACACAGACAGAGAAGTGATCTCCCACTTGTGCCTTATTGATTCTATTGATGGTTGAGACTCCTGGCACACAAGAGTTGACACAAGAGTTGAGATTTGTACCACAAATCTTTATTATTTTTTTCTTCCTTCAGAAAGTTTCACTTTGTCACCCTGAGAAGAGTGCCATGGCATCACAGCTCATAAGAACTTCCAACATTGGGGCTTAGGAGATTCTTTTGCCTCAGCCTCTAGAGTAGATTGGACTGCAGGAGCCCATCACAATACCAATCTACTTTTTATTGTTGTGGGGGGCCGTGTTTGAACTCATCAGCCTCATTATGTGGGGCTGGCACCCTAAGTACTGAGCCAAAGACACAGCCCATGGTATGCTATTCAAGGACCAGTTTGATACGTACCTTCAAACTTTCATTTGGGAAAAGCTTACAAATGTACTATACATGAATACAGCCTCAATTTTTTGTACTGTCACGGGTCCTAAGTGTGTCTACTCTATTGAATCATCAAGATAATTGTGTGCTTCTTAGATGATGAAAAGCTTTGTTGGTTGGTTAATTGGTTTGACTTTGCAATGCTGTTAGTATGGGTATTTTTGAAGTACAGTTTCTGTATGTGACCCAGGCTAGTGTTTTGTAGACTCAGCCTAGATTATAGAAACCTCAAACTCCAGGATCCATGGAATCAACCTGCCTGGTACTCCCATGGGCTAGGAATACAGGTGCCTCTCACAATTCCTAAATAATTTTTCTCTTTTTAGTACAGACACAGTGTGACACTTGCTCTTTCTATTCTCGGCAAACCCTCCTTCAAGAACTCCACTAATCTCAGCATGCCAGAGAACTAGAATTATAGGTGAGAGCCACCAAATTTGGGCATTTTCTTTTTTTTTGTCTCCAATTCTCTCTCTCTCTCATTTGGTTTCTGTCTCCATTTCTTTTTTCCCTTCATTCTTTTCTTTCCTCTATCTTTCTCCTCTACTCCTTAAGGGAAAATTATCTAATAACAAACAAACTATACATGTGATCCCTGAATGTGTTGCCGTGAACTCTATACTTGAAATGGGTGAAATGGGGAGTGGGTAAATTATATCAGAATATAGTTAATTTTTTTAATATGCAAGTTATTATCTAAGGAGGAAATAGATAAAAACTTCACCAAAACATAAGAATAGATGAGCATCATAAATGAAACCTAGAATCAAAGTAATTTTAGATGCCAAGGCAGAATGATGACTGTAAGTTAAGTGTTTTCAAACCAGAATGCGAAAGATAGTAAGCCCTCACTTTTCCAAGAAATGTGTGCAAAAGTTTTCCAGCAGTGATGGCATGGGCCTATACTCTCATCAGCTAAAACATAAACTCAGGAGGATCCCTTGCGTTTAGCACCTTGTATTTCATTGTGTTATGATTGTACCAATGTAATTTTCTGGGAGTAGGGGGGAAATGCATATAGAATCTATAAGAGATATGCTACTGCAAAGCTGCAGGAAAAGTCCAGTGGAATACAAAATATTTTATACACATATAACAAAAGGGATTTATTACCAGGACTTCAATTCTATCTCAGTATGAGAAAATCATCTAATAAATACATTACATTAATAGAAACAATAAGAAAAATTAAGGAGTCTCCTCAAGAGGCACAGAAAAGCTTTGTCAGAGATATACCCTGCAAATATCTTCTCCCATTCTGAGGGCTGTCTGCTTGCTCTGCTTACTGTGTTCTTAGCTGTGCAGAAGCTTTTTAGTTTGATCAAGTTCCAGTAGTGTATTTTTGAAGCTGCTTCAATTGCCCGGGGGGTTCTCCTCATGAAATACTCACCCAGACCAATTTCTTTAAGGGTTTTCCCTGCATTCTCCTCTAGTATTTTTAGAGTTTCATGTCTTAGTTTAAATCTTTAATCCAATGAGAGTCTATCTTAGTTAATGGTGAAAGGTGTGGGTCCAATTTCAGTCTTCTGCAGGTTGCCAGCCAGTTCACCCAGCACCATTTGTTAAATAGGGAATCTTTTCCCCACTGAATGTTTTTAATTGGCTTGTCAAAAATCAAATAGGTTTAATATCCGGAATCCACAGAGAACTCAAACGCATCAGCAAGAAAAAAACAAGGGATCCCATCGCAGGCTGGGCAAGGGATTTGAAGAGAAACTTCTTTGAAGAAGACAGTCGCAAGGCCTTCACACATATGAAAAATATGCTCATCATCTTTAATCATCAGAGAAATGCAAATCAAAACTACTTTGAGATATCATCTAACTCCAATGAGACTAGCCTATATCACAAAATCTCAAGACCAGAGATGTTGGCGTGGATGTGGAAAAAAGGGAACACTTCTGCACTGCTGATGGGAATGCAAATTAATACATTCCTTTTGGAAAGATATATGGAGAACACTCAGAGATCTAAAAATAGATCTGCCATTCAATTCTGTAATTCCTCTGCTGGGCATACACCCAGAAGACCAAAAATCACAACATAACAAAGATATTTGTACCAGAATGTTTATTGCAGCCCAATTCATAATAGCTAACTCTTGGAAAAAGCCCAAGTGCCCATCGATCCACAAATGGATTAATAAATTGTGGTATATTTATACCATGGAATACTATGCAGCCTTAAAGAAAGATGGAGACTTTACCTCTTTCATGTTTACATGGATGGAACTGGAACATATTCTTCTTAGTAAAGTATCCCAAGAATGGAAGAAAAAGTACCCAATGTACACAGCCCTACTATGAAAATAATTTGGGACTCTCACATGAAAGCTATAACCCAGCTACAACTTAACAATAGGGGGAAGTAGGAAAGGGGGTGGTGGGTAGAGGGAGGGGGATCGGTGGGATCACACCTGTGGTGCATCTTACAGGGGTATTTGCGAAACTTGGTAAATGTAGAATGTAAATGTTTTGGCACAGTAACTGAGATAACACCGGAAAGGCTATGTTAACCACTGTGATAAAAATGTGTCAGATGGTCTATGAAGCGAGTGTATGATGCCCCATGATCATATCAATGTATACAGTTATGATTTAATAAAAAAAAAAAGAGGCACAGAAAAGGCTTTTGAAAGAGTGCACATATCTTCTTGATAAAAATCTTTTAAAAATCTTATATGATAAGGGAACATCTTCAGGACTACTAATAGGATTGACAGAAAATTGTATACACATAATATGCTATATTCACGATAATTTTTTTTTTCAAAAATCAAAATGAATGAAGTGCACAATCTCTGTTAATGGGATTACACCTGCGGTGCATCTTACAAGGGTATATGTGAATCCTAGTAAATGTGGAATGTAAACAGCAAAATAACTAAGATAATGCTATGAAAACTATGTTAACTAGTGTGATGAAAATGTGTCAAACGATCTATGAACCAAGTGTATGGTGCCCCATGATCATATTAATGTACACGGCTATGATTTAATAAAAATTAAAAAAAAGGAAAAAAAAAAAAACAATAGGACTGAGCCTTAAAAACTTGGCTAAGTTCCTGTGTCTCAAGCTGCTGAAGTGAGAGCAACATACACCTGAATTGCCTGATTCGAATCCAGCCCAGATGTGACAAACAGCAATAATAGCTGCATACAAAAAATAGCTGGGCATTGTGGTGGCACCTGTAGTCCAGTTACTTAAGAGGCGAAGGCATAAGAATCACGTGAGCTGAGGAACTGGAGGTTGCTGTGAGTTGCTATGCTATGTCACTCTACTCAGGGTGAGAGCATGAAGCTCTTTCTCAAAAAAAAATAAAAATCATTATGATAAGGGGAACAAAGCCACTTACAAAGAAAAAACGGAGCATGACTGAACTTAAAAAAAAAAGAAATCAAGACAAGACTAATTGTCTCCTGGGAGTAGGGTGCTAGTGGGAGATGGTAGAGTGGTGGGGAAGATGAAAATAACTATTAGTAGGTATTAATTTTCTTTGTGTGGTGGGAGAAGACAATATTCTAAAATTAGATTGAGATGATAGCTGTACAACTGTGTTACTATACTAAGAAACATAGAATTGTACAATTTCAAAGTGTAAATTGCTTATTTCAAAGAAGCTACTAGACTATGTTTTTGAAAACATGAGGTGATGGAAGGGCTCACAGCAAGGAATTACCTGGAAAGTGAATGTACTTGACAGACTATCAATCCTATTTCCCTGCTCACACACGGTTTCCATGAATTGACATAGAATGCACATATTTTCATACTATCAAATACGTCATGTTATTTTTTCTTGACACAGAGACTGATTCCTTCCTCCTTGCTAGAGTGCCCTGACATCGTCAGAACTAACTGTAATTTCAAAATCCGGATATCAACAGTTCCCATACCCTCTGTCTCCTCACCCTCTGAGAGTCCACTTGTGCCCGACACAGTGCCCAGTTACTTTGGACCACCCACTTCAGCCTCCCAGAGTGTTAGCATTATTGCAATCCAGACCTTGAAGTTGATATATTTTTCAAACTATGGGTGGAGTCCACTGGTGGTGTTCATGCCTGTAATCGTCACACTTTGAAAGGCCCACTCATTTGAATTGTCTGAGATTCTCGATTGGAGATCAGCTTGAGCACTAGTGAGATTCCCATCTATGAACAATAAAAAATGGCCAGAGATTATCCAGGTGCCCGAAGTCCCTGCTGAGGGAATAGGTTCACTTGATTTCAACACTTGAATTTTGCTGTGGCTATGATACCAGAGCACTCTAAAGAGAGGAAAAAAAAAAAAACTCAGTCTAATACACAAATGGAGAAAATATTTGGTTGAAGAACTTCCCCCTCATTTTTACTTTTTTTTTTTTTTTAATCACAGCTGTGCACATTGATATGATCATGGGGCATCATTTCCTAGCTTCACAGACCGTTTGACACACTTTCACCTCTCAGTTACTGTGCCAAGACACTTACACTGCACATTTACCAAGTTTCACATATACCCTTGTAAGATGCACGGCTGGTGTAATCCCACCAATCCCCTTCACTCTACCCACCTTCCCCCTCCCTCTGCTCCCTTTCCCCCTTCCCACTATTCTCAGGTTGTAACTGGGTCATAGCTTTCATGTGGAAACCCTAAATTAGTTTCATAGCAGAGATGAGTACATTGGGTACATTTTCTTCCATTCTTGAGATACTTTACTAAGATGAATATGTTCCAGTTCCATCCATGTAAACATGAAAGAGGTAATGTTTCCATCTTTCTTTCAGGCTTCATGATATTCCATGGTGTACATATACCACAATTTATTAATCCATTCGTGGATCCATGGGCACTTGGGCTTTTTTTGTGACTTAGCAATTATGAATTTGGCTGCAATAAACATTCTTGTACAAGTATCTTTGTTATGATGTGATTTTTGGTCTTCTGGGTATATGCTCAGCAGAGGGATTACAGGATTGAATGGCAGATCTATTTTTACATCTCTAAGTGTTCTCCATATATCTTTCTAAAGGGAATGTATTAATTTGCATTCCCACCAGCAGTGAAAAATTGTTCACTTTTCTCCAAATACACGCCAACATCTCTGGTCTTGGGTTTTTTTCATATAGGCTAGTCTCACTGGAGTTAGATGATATCTGAAAGTAGTTTTGATTTGCATTTCTCTGATGATTAAATATGATGATCATTTTTTCATATGTCTGAAGGCCGCGCGTCTGTCTTCTTCAGAGAAGTTTCTCTTCAAATCCCTTGCCCAGCCTGCGATGGGATCCCGTGTTCTTTTCTTGCTAATAGGTTTGAGTACTCTGTGGATTCTGGTTATTAAATTTTGTCTGAGACATATACTGCAAATATCTTTTCCCATTCTGAGGGCTGTTTGTTTGCTTTACTTACTGTGTTCTTGGCTGTGCAGAAGCCTTTAAGTTTGATTAAGTCCCTGTAGTGTATTATTGAAGCTGCTTCAATTGCCCAGGTGGGTCATCCTCATAAAATACTTGCCCATATGGATTTCTTCAAAGGTTTCCCCTGCACTCTCCTCTAGTATTTTTATAGTTTCATGTCTTAAGTTTAAATCTTTAATCCAGTGAGAGTCTATCTTAGTTAATGGTGAAAGGTGTGGGTATAGTTGCAGTCTTCTGCAAGTTGCCAGCCAGTTCGCCCAACACCATTTGTTACAAAGGGAACCTTTCCCTACTGAATGCTTTTAATTGGCTATTCAAAGATCAAATAACGGTAAGTAACTGAATTCATCTCTTGGTTCTCTATTCTGTTCCAGACATCTACTTCTCTGTTTTTGTGCCAATACCATGCTGTTTTGATCACTGTTGATTTATAGTATAGTCTGTGGTCCGGTAGTAATTCCTCCTGCTTTGTTTTTCTTTCTGAGTAATGTCTTGGCTATTCAAGTTTTTTTATGATTCCATATAAAATGAGGTATTGTTTTTTCAAGATCTTTAAAGTATGACAGTGGAGCTTTAATAGGGATTGCATTGAAATTACATATTGCTTTGGGTAGTATGCACATTTTAACAATTTTGATTCTTCCCAGCCATAAGCATGGTATTTTTTTCCATTTGTTAACGTTTTCAGCTATTTCTTTTCTTAGAGTTTCATAGTTCTCTTTATAGAGATATTTCACGTCCTTTGTTAGATAAATTCCCAAATATTTCATCCTCTTTGGCACTACTGTGAATGGGATAGAGTTCTTAACTGTTTTTTCAACTTGACTGCTGTTGGCATATATAAAGGCTACCGATTTATGAATGTTGATTTTGTAACCTGAGATGCTGCTGTATTCCTTGATCACTTCTAGGAGTTTTGTAGTAGAGTCCCTAGTGTTTTCCAGATACACAATCATATCATCTGTGAAGAGCGAAAGTTTGATCTCTTCTGATCCTATATGGATACCCTTGATCGCCTTTTCTTCCCTAATTGTGGTGGCTAAAACTTCCATTACAATGTTAAAAAGCAATGGAGATAATGGGCAGCCTTGTCTGGTTACTGATCTGAGTGGAAATGATTCCAATTTTACTCCATTCAATATGATATTGGCTGTCGGTTTGCTGTAGATGGCCTCTATCAGTTTAAGAAAAGTCCCTTCTATACTAAGTTTCTTCAGTGTTCTGTTCATGAAGGGATGCTGGATATTATCAAAAGCTTTTTCTGCATCAATTGAGAGAATCATATGGTCTTTGTGTTTTAATTTGTTTATGTGCTGAATTACATTTATAAATTTACGTATATTGAACCAGCCTTGAGACCCTGGGATAAAACCAACTTGGTCATGATGTGTAATTTGTTTGATGTGTTGCTGGATTCTGTTTATTAGGATCTTGTTGAATATTTTTGCATCTAAATTCATTAGTGATATTGGTCTATAATTTTCTTTTCCTGTTGGGTATTTTCCTGGTTTGGGGATCAGGGTGATGTTTGCTTCATTGAACGTGTTGGGTAGTCTTCCTTCTTTTTCTACATTTTGGAACAGGTTGAGTAATATAGGTACTAATTCTTCTTTAAAAGTTTGGTAGAATTCTGATGTAAAACCATCTGGTCCCGGGCTTTTCTTTTTAGGGAGGTTTTGTATAGTTGATGCTATTTCTGAACTTGATCTGGGTCTGTTCAACATTTCCACTTGATTCTGGCTAAGTCTTGGAAGGTGGCGTGCTTCCAAGTATCGGTCAATTTCCTTCAGATTTGCATATTTCTGAGAATAAATTTTCTTGTAATATTCATTAAGGATTTTTTGGATTTCTGACGAGTCTGCTGTTATTTCATCTTTGTTGTTTCTGATTGATGATAGTAGAGATTTTACTCTTTTTTTCCTGATTAGGTTGGCCAGAGGTTTATCTACTTTGTTGACCTTTTCAAAAAATCAGCTTTTTGATTTATTGATCTGTTGTATTATTCTTTTGTTTTCAATTTCATTTAATTCTTCTCTAATTTTGTTTATTTCTTTTTTTCTACTGGGTTTGGGGTTGGAATCTTCTTCCTTTTCCAGTTGCTTGAGATGTCCCAGTAAGTTTATAACTTCCTCTCTTTCCGTTCTCTTGAGGAAGGCTTGCAGTGCTATAAATTTCCCTTTTAGAACTGTCTTTGTGGTGTCCCATATGTTCTGAAAGTCTGTGTCTTCATTGTTGTTTTGTTCCAAAAAAATTGGCAATTTCTTTCTTAATCTCAACTCTGACCCAGCTATCATTCAGCATAAGGTTATTTAACTTCCATGTTTTTGTATGAGTATGCAGATTCCTGTTGTTACTCAATTGAAATTTTATTCCATGATGGACCGAGAAGATGCAAGAAATAATTTCTATCCCTTTAAATTTACTGAGGTTAGAATTGTGACTTAAAATGTGGTCAATTTTGGTGTATGTTCCATGGGCTGATGAGAAGTACGTGTATTTAGTTTTGTTCGGATGAAATGTTCTGTAGATGTCTGCTAAATCTAAATATTGGATGGTTAAGTTTCAATCTAAGATTTCTTTGCTCTGCTTCTTGCTGGAGGATCGATCCAACACTGTGAAAGGAGTGTTGAAATCTCCGACGATTATGGAGCTGGAGGAAATGAAGTTGCTCATGTCTGTTAGAGTTTCTGTTATAAATTGAGGTGCATTCTGTTTGGGTGCCTAGATATTAATAATTGAGATCTCATCATATTGAGTATTACCCTTAACAAATATGAAGTGAACATTCTTATACTTCCTTACTTTTGATGGTTTAAAGCCTACTGTATCTGCAAATAAAATTGCAACACCTGCTTTTTTCTGATTACCATTTGCCTGAAATATGAATGACCATCCTTTCACCCTGAATCTGTATTTGTCTTTTTAGTCATATTGTATTGAATTTCTGGCCAAAAATAACTCTTCTACTTCCTATGTTGTCAGGAAAACAAAAGTTTGGACACACCAGGCATGAAGATCAGGTATGTTGGAACTTTCCAGATAGTCTACTATTTCCCATGATCATCATATATAATGACACGTATGGGGAACACTGCTGGACATATTGACTAAATAGATTTTGAGAGAGGGTCTTCAGTGACACATCTGTCCCAAAGAAGCCTATTCTAGACATTCAATTATTAACTTTTGTGCATCCAACCTGAATGTACCTCAAATTATAGGGAATATTTTAACAGACATGAGCAACATTGTTTCCTCTAGCACCATTATATTGAGCATTGGTGAGATTCCTGTCTCTGAAGTTGGTTTCTTGAAAAGACCAAAAAAAATAGAAAAAAACTTTGGCAAACCTAACCAAGCTAAAAGAGTAAAATCTCTAATATCATCAATGATAATAACAAAGACAAAATAATAACAGACTCCTCAGAAATTTAAAATATCCTTAATATATATTAAGAGAAACTCTATTCTCAGAAATATAAAAATCTGAAGGCCACAAACCAAAACTTGGAATCACAACACCTTCCTGGACATAGCCAGGAAGTGAAAATGTTGAACATTCAAGTGTCTAGGTATTACATAGAAGCAGCTGTAGAAAATCTTCCCTACATGAAAACTCCTGGAACAGATGGCTTCACATCGAAATTCTAGTAACCCTTTAAAAAAAACTAGTATCTATATTACTTAACCTTTTTCAAAACATAGAATAACAATGGATAATATCCAACACATTATTTGAAGAAAATATCTCATTGATCCCCAAACCAGGAAAAGACCTAATAAGAAAAGAAAATTAAAGACCAATATCTCTAATGAATATTGATGAAAACATATTCAAGAAGATACTAGAAAACAGGATCCAGCAACAAATCAAAAAATTATACACCAGTACCAAGTGGGTTATATCCCAGTGTCTTAAGACTTGACCAATATATATAATTTTATAAATATAATTCATCACACGAACAAAATAACAAACAAAAACCATGTGATTATCTGAATTGATGCAGAAAAAGCTTTTGATAATATCCATTATTCTTTCATTATCAAAACACTTAAGAAAATAGGTACAAGGTGTCACCTGTGGCTCAAAAACATGGTTCACTGGTGCCATATAACAGAGTTTGCGCGTTCAAACCTGGTGACAACTAGATTTTGATGATAGATGTATAATTCAATGACTCTAATGAGAAACACAAAATTGTACCTTTCAAAGGGTGAACTGCTTATTTCAATGAAGCTACTTGAAGACGTTTTCCAAACCTTAAAGTGCTCAAGAGGCTCACCGCACAAGAAGTACTCAGGTAATTAGAGTTCTTGAGAGACAGTCAAACCTATCTCCCTGCTCACATACAGGTTACCATGATTGACATGGAAGGCACATTGTTTCAATCTACCACAGTTGCATTTCATTTTTCCTTGATATAATTACATGATGTAATATTTTTCAACAATCAAAATCATGAAGTGCACATTTAGGTTAGAATAAGAAGTCTAAGAACTTCTCCCTATGTAGAGTGACTTGATATCTTCATACCTAAACTCAATGAGAATCTCCTGGGACAACAGATCCTATTGTCTCACCCTCCTGAGCATCTGGGATTCCAGGTGCTACAACACAGTGGCCAGTTCCTTTGGACACCCTGCTTCTGTTTCCCAGAGTGTTAGTATTACAGGTGTAATTCCAGATCTTGATGTTGGGATAGTCTTCAAATATCTATGATGGTCAGTGGTCAACAGTGGTGCTTCATGCCTGTCATCTTGGCCCTTTGGGAGGTCCCATCAGTTGGAGTGTCTGAGTATCTGAATTGGAGACTGGTTTCAGCACTAGTGAGATCCCTATCTCTGAAGAATAAAAAGCGGCCAGATGTTATGCAGGCTCCTAGACAGGGCTGAGGGAATAGGTTTGATTAATGACAACTCTTAAAGTTTGTGAGATATCATACCAGGGCACTCTACCAAGGACTGAAAAATGAGACTCTGTCTCAAAATGTAAATGGAGCAACTATTGGTAGGAAACTTACCCCTCTATTTTACTTTTGACCTTATATCTAGCATTGAAAATTTTTTTGTTCCATTAGATGTCAACTAGAGAAATTATACTTTCATAGGGAAATTGTTTTCCTACAGCCTCTATTAATCGAACCTTTGCATTTTCCTGAACTCTGAACGTTCGATACGCTCGATTCTTGTAATCACTAGAAACTGCACGCACAATGAATTCTTGACTCAAATCAAACTATTCCTATGCACACGAAAATATCCAGAGGATAGTCTATACCTCTTCTTTTGAACTTCTTAAATCTGGGACAATATTCCCTTTGCCCAATCTGGCTGATCCTAGAAACAGGACCTCTATGAAGAACAACTACCCATCCATAGACTGTAAATGCCCCCGAAAAATATTCCAAACTTTCTTGTCCTGATTCTATTGTTGCCCCGAGGGAGAACAATAAATCTACTCTTTAATTTAGTCCAATATTCCATCTACCTACTAAACTCTGATCACACCTCAGTTCTTGGAGACTATGCCTAGCAAATTATTTCTTACTTTCTTTCTTTCTTTCTCCTTCCTTCCTTCATTCCTTCCTAACTTCCTCCATTCCTACCTCCCTCCTTTCTCTCTCTCTCTATCTATCTCTATCTCTCTCCCTCTCTTCCTCTTTTCTTTGTCTTTCTTTCTTTTTCTTCTTTCTTTCTCTCTCTCTTTTTTCCTTTCTGTTATTATTTTTCATGAGACAGACTCTAACTATGTTGCCCAGGCTAGAGTGTCTCGTCTTTAGCCTGGCACACAGCAACATCCAACTCTTGAAACTCTTGAAATGAAAGGATCTTCCTGCCTCAGCCTCTTGATTAGCTGGAACTAATTGCAAGTCCACAACCTTGACAACATTTTCTATTTTAATATAAACTGTGTGTGTGTCTGGTGCTGAGGATATCTTGCTGTTGCTCAGACTTGTTTCCAACCACAGAGTTCAGGATATCAGCCCATCTTGGCCTCCAAGAAGAACCAAATATTAAAGTCATGTGTGGCAAAAGTCATTGAGCTCTACATAAGGGGATTTGAGGAGCTTTGATCATTTCCTCTTTGTTTCCCTACTTACTTCTCTCCCTTTACCCCTCCCTCACTTTATCTTTCCCTTTTCCAATTGTCTATCGGTCTCATTTGATTGCTCTCTCCATTACTTTCATTCCTTCATTTCTTTTTTTACTCTATCTCTCTTCTCTACACCTTAAGAAAAACTTCTGGAGTAATAAACAAACAAACTATACAAGTGATTCCTGAAAATGTAGTATTGAACTTTATACTTGAAATGGGGGAATTTTGGAGTGTGTAAATTATATCTGAATAAATTAGTTATTTATTAATCTATGGGCTATTATCTATGAGGTAAATCTAGAAAAACCTTCACCCAAAACATAAGTATGGATGAGCATCTTAACTCACATCTATAATCACAGGAAATTCAGAGGTTCAGGCAGAAAGATCACTGGAAGCTAAGGAGTTTCAGACTAGACAGAGCAAAATAGTAAGACTCAACTTGTCCAAGAACTAAGTGCAAAACTTCCCCATGAGTGGTGGCATGGGCCTGTACTCTCACCTTTTGAGAAGCATAAACTCAGGAGGCTTACTTGAGCTTAGCAGCTTGTATTTCCTTGAGCTATGATGGTATCAATGTATGTTTCTGGGTCAAAGACGGAAATACTGTATCCAGTGGATAATTGATATACTGTGTAGGTTCAGGAAAAGTCCAATAGCATACAAAATATTTAATACATTTATCCGAAATGGGATTTATTAACAGTATTGCCAGTCCTGCTCTATATTTGAACATAAACTAATAGAAAACACTATATTAATAAAATCAGTAAGGAAAATCACTCTGTTACCTCAAGAGACACAGAAAAGGCTATAGACAGAGGCAAAATATCTTGTTGATAAATTCTGTTAAAAACATTAGGTGAGGGGAGACACCTGTTTCACAATGAATAGGACGCTGGCCCAGTATTCCAAGGGTGGAGGTTCAAACCTGGATACAGACAAACTGCAACAATAACATCAAATATTACAATTACAGTACAACTAGTTGGATTCACAGATGATTGGATATATGTAATGTGCTATATTCACACGGTGAAATATTTTTCAACAAACAAAAGAAATGAAGTGCACATTTATATTACAATAGGAATGAACCTTAAAATCATTATGATAAGAGAACAAGGCCACTTACATAAAACAACACAGCATAAGTGAATTCAGAAGAAAACATCAAGACAAAAACAATTGTCTGCTAGGAGTAGGGGGGACCTGGGAGAGGGTTGTTGGCAAGTGATGTGACTGCTAGTAGGTATTCACATTCCTTGTGTGTGGGGGGAAGGCAAATTTCAAAAATTAGACACTGATTTTTTTATTTTTATTTTTGTAGAGACAGAGTCTCACTTTATGGCCCTCGGTAGAGTGCCGTGATCTCACACAGCTCACAGCAACCTCCAACTCCTGGGCTTACGCGATTCTCTTGCCTCAGCCTCCCAAGTAACTGGGACTACAGGCTCCTGACACAATGCCCAGCTATTTTTTGGTTGCAGTTTGGCCAGGGCCGGGTTTGAACCTGCCACCCTTGGTATATGGGGCCGGCGCCTTACCGACTGAGCCACAGGCACCACCCTAGACACTGAGGATAGATGTAAAATTGTGTGACTACATTAAGAATCACATAATGTATACTTTCAAAGGGTGAACTATTTATTTGAATGAAGCTAATTGAAGATGTTTTCCCAAACTTGAGGACCTCAAAATGCTCACAGTATAAGAAGTAACCAGGTCATTAGAGAACTTGAGAGACATTCAACCCTATCTCCCTGCTCACACACAGGTTACCATGAATTGACATGGAAGGCACATTGTTACATCCAACTGAAGCTGTCATTTTCTTTTTCCTTAAGACAGCATCTGACAACTTTCCCCCCTGGGTAGAGTGCCCTAACATCATCCTCACTAACCGCAATCTCAAAATTCTGGATAAACAGATCCTATTGCCTTACCCTTTTGAGAATTTGGGAGTCCATTTGTTCCCACAGAGTGTCTAGTTATTTTGGACCACCTGCTTCTGCATCCAAGAGTGTTAGCATAACAGGTGTGAGCCACCACGCCATATCATGAACTTAGGATACGTTTAAAACTATAATTGATGGCCAGCTGTGGTGATTCATGCCTGTCATCTTGACACATTGGAAGACCCCATCAATTGCATTGTCTTAGTTTATAAATTGGAGACCAGACTGAGCACTAGTGAGATCCTCATCTCTGACGAATGGAAAATTGCCAGATGTTATGCAAGAGCCTAGAGACCCAGATGAGGGAATAAGTTTTATTGATGACAAAATTTGAAGTTTCCTGTCACATGTGTTACCAGGGCCTTATACTTAGTGAAACAAAATGAGAATCTATCTCAATACATAAATGGAGAATACCATTACAAAGTACCCCCCTCATTATTATTTTGACGAATGATTTAGAGTTAAAAAATTTCCCCTAAATTAGATTTCAACTAGAGAAATTTTTTTCTCATGGGGAATTTTTTTTCCACAACTTCTATTAATCAACCCTTTGAATTTCATGTAACTCTTACTGTTTGATATCCTAAATTCTTATAGTCAATTGAAAATGTGCACACAATGAAATCTTGACTCAAACAAGGCTTCTATGCACACTAAAAGATCGACCAGATATCTTCCGCCATTTTTGTTGACCTCATTTCATATTGATTACCTTGGCCTAATCAGTCTAAACACAAGGATCAGAAATATCTGGACAACTTTTATGCATTAGATCAACTGCCAATATACTAAAGAATCAATCTCAAATTCTTCTTGCACACAATATACCTGCTCCTTTATGTAGTCCCATATTCCATCTACCTACTGACCTCTCCTCATACCTTGGCTCTAGGAAACTGTGTCTAGTAAATATTACTTTTCTCTTCCTATATTCATTCATTCTTTTTTTCTTTCCTTTCTTCCTTTCTCTCTCTCTCTCTCTCTCTCTTTCTTTTCTTCATTCCTTCATTATTTTTTATGAGACAGACTGTCACTATGTTGACTCAACAGCTTTTTCTATTTCAGTACAAATCAAGTTTGTGATCAGAGATAAGGATATCTTGCTGTGGCTCATCCATGTATTCAATCTCTTAAGCTCAGGGGATCAGCCCACCTTTCACCCTGAGCAAAAAAAAAAAAATATTGTAGTCATGTGTAACAAAAATCTTTGTGCTTTACTTAAGAAATGATCTTATCAGGGGCTTTGAGGTGTGTCAAATCCTCAGGCTCTGGTAACACATGGGGATTATTTGAGGACCATTTTGTATATCTGTGGTAGCAGATAGCACCACAATTATGCCCATATCCCTTTTTGGCTTATCAAGTTGAATAAGTGATTGTGTATTTAATGTGTAGACCTAAATAGCTCTTCTACTTCCTATGTTACCAACAGGACTAAACTTTGCATACACCTGGCTTGGAGGTCCACAATGTTGAAAATTTCCAGATGGGTTGATATTTCCCATGACCTGAAGAAATAACTTCAGGTATGGAATACACTAATGGACACACTGCCTAACCAGATTTCTAGAGAGGATCTTCAGTAGGACACCTACAGTCTGAAAAAAGTCTATTCTAAAGAAAGGAATAAAATCTCAGATAAGAAGAAATGGAAATTGTGTGATGTTCCTGTAAGGTCTGTGAAATCACTTTCTTGCTTTGGTCTTGGCTTCTTGGTGTGTAACTTTCCAGGGCAGCATTAGCTATAAACTATATTCTTCCACTTGCTGCCAAATCCATGATGTGAACAGGAAAGTAAGGGTTGTTGAATCCCATGGCTAGTTATACAAACAAACTTTTGGAAGCAGAAACTGATTATGCAGAACAGAACCCCACTCGTTTGCAACATTTTGGACCCAGTGACAAACCTGGATAGCCACTATACATGCTTAAAAGGAATAAGTTTAAGCATAAACATAGTAAAGTAGGAAACACCTTTTGTGATGCCATCCATGGTAACCATGTATTGACTTCATCTTGTGATGTCCTGGGATCCAGGTTTCTGGTCAAAGATACTAAGTGCCCTCTTCTGCACACTTCAGCTGGTATCCCACAAGGGTTGAAACCAGCACACTTATTGGCCCTCCACCCACAGACAGAGAAGTGATCTCCCATTTGTGCCTTATTGATTTTATTAAGGGTTGAGATTCCTGTCATTCAGCTAACACACAGTTGAGATTTTTTACAGCAGTGTGACTCAGGCTGCAGCACAGCTGACATAAATTCTTAAGAGTCACTTAAGTAGGAAACTATTTGTTTTTGCTTTTTTTTTTCTTTCTCAGAGTTTCATTTATATGTGCCTGTCATAATGCCTAGATGACTAGTAGACAAAGGGTCTGACCCTTGCACAGTCCTTTCTCAGCAGGCCCTTGTACAAGAATTCCACTCATCTCAGGATGCCAGAGGACTAGGATTATGCGTGTGAGGCAGGAAGTTTGGTCATTTTTTCCTTGTTTTCTTCCATCCCTCCCACCCTTTGCTTCTCCCACACTTTATCCTTTCTTCCTCCATTTGTCTCTCTCTCATTCGTTTGCTCTCTCTATTCCTTTCTTTCCTTCATTTCTTTCTTTCCTCTATCTATCTATACCACACCTTAAGGAAAATTTCTATATTAACAAACAAACTATACAAGTGATCGCTGAATGTGTAGTCTTCAACTCAATATTGAAATGCGTGTATTGTGGAGTGTGTAAACTATATCTGAATAAAGTTGTTATTTTTTAATCTATGGGTATTTATCTCATTACTTTTTATGAGACAGCCTCTCACAATTCTGCCCAGACTAGAGTGTCATGGCATTGCCCTAGCACACAGCAACATCCATAAATGGGATGAAGGTATCCTCCTGCCTCACCCTCTGATGTAGGTGAAACTAAATGCAAGGGCCACAAACCTGACATTTTTTTTTTCTATGTAATACAAACTGAGTGTGTGATCTGGTCTGAGGGTATCTCGTTGCAAAGCTTTATCTCTAACCACAGACCTCGGGGGATCAGCCCAGATTAGCCTCCAAAGATAACCAGATACTATAGTCTTGTGTGCCAAAAGTCATTGAGCTCTGTTTAAGGAGATTTTAGGGGCTTTGAGGAGTGTCCAATACTCAGACCTGGTGACACATAGAAATTATGCCAGGACTGTTTTGCATATCTGTGGTGCCAGATATCACCACATTTATGCACATATCTCTTTATTACATGTTGTTTCATTAGCAACTGTATATTAAACAAATGGCCCAAAATAACTCTTCTGTTTCCTATGCGGCCAAGAAGGCAAACATTTGAACAAACCTGGCCCAGGTTTCAGGAATGTTGTAACCTTCCAGATGGTCTGATATTTCCCAGGATCTGAAGAAATAACTGCAGGTATTGTGTACACTACTGGACAAATTGTCTAACCTGATTTCAAGACCAGACCTTCCTTAGGACACCTACCATCTCAAAGAAGTCTATTCCACAGAAAGAAAGAAAATCTCAGGAAAAGTAGAACCATAAATTGTGTGAAATCCCTGTCAGGTCTATGAAATCACTGTCTGATCATTGGCTTAGGTTCTTTGTGTGTAACATCCCAGGGTAGCACTAAATATAAACCATCTCTTCCATTTGCTTATAAATCCATGTAGTGAAAATAACATAAGGGCTGTTGAATTTCTTCAATTAATACATAAATAAAGTTTTAGAAACAGAAATTCAGTGTAGAGACCATAACTGCAATCTTTAATAATAGTTTAAACCCAATGATAAACCAGAATAGCCAGTTCGTAGATGCAATATGGGACTACATAAAGGAGGTGATTTATTGTGGTCCCCTTGGTGGAAACAATGAATCAGGATAACTGGGCTTGGGCTTGGTTTTTTAGGATATTGTCAGTCGATCTGATGGGTAGATGTTCTCCAGAGATATCTGATCCCTGGGTTTGAACTGATTGGGGCAAGGTAATATTCATCCAGATTGAAGCACTTCAACAGTAGGAACGAAGGATATTCGGTAGGTCTTCAGTGTGCATAGACAAAGCCTGACATCATTCAAGAATTCATTGTTTGCAGTGTACAGTGAGTACTGAAATCTAGGAAATGAAAGAGTCATAGTTACATAAAATCCAAAGTGTTGATTAATAGAGGTTGTAGGAATACAATTTCCCTATAACAGAAAAATTTCCTAGGTGACATCTAATCTAGAGGAATAATTTCAACATTAGATTCATGATCAAAAGTAAAAAAAAAAAAAAAAGGTAAGTTCCCTAACAACCATTTTCTCCATTTAGATATTGAGACCGAGTCTCATTTTTTTTTTTTTTTTTTTTTGCCCTTTTAGAGTGCCCTGGTATCATATCTCAGCAACTCTTGGTTAAAGTCTCAGCTGTGGAGAAATACCAGCAACTTAGACACCCGTCCACCACAGGCAAGAACTGGAAAAGGCAAATCAAACCTTCCCACAAAAAGACAATCAAGTTTCAACCCAATGAAGATAGTCCTCAGTTGACCGGCCCAGTTCAAGAGTTCCAAATCAATTGTCACAGTCAGCACACAATCTCAAATTGGAGAGTTCAGAAGGTCAACAGCAAATAGGTAGCAGGCATTTACTGACAGGACTACACATATTCTGGTGCTCTGTGGAGTCAGAAGGGCCCATTCAGCAAATTAACTATTGCAGGAAGATGAATGCCTCCTTTCTCACCTTGCACCTGTGTCACACCCTGTCACTGTAACAATGCAGGTCTGTGACCCAATACCCTCCAATGAGCACATGCTCCAGGGAGTTGCATCTTTCTGAGTCACAGGGAGGTATATGTTTCCTTGGCCAGGTCATTGCACTCTGCTAACAGCCAGAAAAGAAGCTGAAGCCTGATGACCTCTGTGGCTCAATGGAAGCTGGGGAGTATCACTCAGTTCCAGCCCCACCGCAGATTGATTTTGTCGCCCTTATATATTCATAGAATTGCCATTTTGGTCCCAGTGATATTTCCCTGTAGTCCAGGGACTGTTTGAGTTCACAGAAACTTTTTGACTCAGCCCCACTCTGTGCTGTTGCCACTGTGCCAGTTATCATGGGGCTGGCTTCTCATGCTCCACTGCACTGTGTTGGGTTGGGCGTAGTTATAGCTCACAAACGGCTCTCAGTTTCTGCCCCTCCATGGGCTATGACTGTTGCCACTCTTGCTTTTGTCACCACAATTCTCCCCTGGAAACCAGTTGTATCTTTGGCTCACAAAAGCAGCAATTCTGGCTCACGTTAGGCCGTGGAACATGCTGCCTCTTTGCAGGCTGATTCTATTTTCTTTCGCTGCCACAACCCACCCAGGCAGTTACCGCCTTAGTCAGACACTTTGCTCAAGAAGCCTGAATCTTCATCCCAGATCTGTTTTGCCAGTGTCTGCCACTTGGTATTGGCCAAGCTCCCTGTGGTTGTCAATAGATGGGCTAGTATCCCTGTAATATATCCCCATGTTTGTGCTCCCTATTGTTCCCGCCACTACTGTTGCTGCACTGTGCCATAGATAACCGCTTCTGTCTCTCTCATATGGCTTCTTCATTTCGCAGTCACCTCTCCACATGTGTGGCACAGAACCAGCACATACATGGAACAGCTCAATCCCCATCCACACCTCTCAAAAAAATGTCCAAGAGCCTGGGCTCCACTTAGGACAAGCTTACAGAACTAGAGGTGATAGTAGAGGCGATTGCTGGAAGTTCAGAGTTGCAGGTACAGTCTATGTTCAGCTTTATGACTGGTGAAAGAGTACCATGGCACACTCATGTGTCCTCTATGGGGATGGAGTTATGGTTTTGAAAGGTTCTGTATCCTGGGATAAAATAAGAAGAGATCAAACTCTGTTCACTTGTTTGTAGAAAGTATACTCTGGGTCCTTTTCATTTGGTAGGGACTCCGTTTCACTTAGCAATGGATTTGGTACCTATTGTTAGTTTCCTTGGAGTGGCAGCTTGCCTCAGCAGGGAGATGTGCAGTTTTCAATCTTCTTTCTTGGCGCATCTCCAAACCATCATTTTATTGCTAAACTTCTGTCCTTAAAGATGGGAGCCTCTGTGGAAAGCCGAATTCTAACATAAATGTGCACTTCATTATTTTTTTGTTTTGATTTTTAAAAAAATTTCCATAGTGTGAATATATCACGTTCTATGTACACAATCATCTGTAAATCTCATTAGTATTCCTGAAAATGTTTCCTTCTCATCTAAAATTTTTATATGATTTTATCAATAAGATATGTTGCTTGTGTCAAAACACTTTTCTATATCTGATGAGATCAACATCAGATTTTTCTTATTTATTCTATTAATACAGTTTGTTTTATTAGTTTATTTATGCATATTAAGGTAGACTAGCAAGCCTGGTTATAAATCCCATTAGGGATACATGTATAAAATAGTTTGTATGCATCTATACAGTATATATCTTATAGATTTGACACTGTGTTTCCCCCTGTGCCCAAGAAAAATACCTGGGTTGTGTGGTACCTGTGTCTCAGTGGGTAAGGAGTGGGCCCCATATACAAATATTGCCAGGTTCAATCCCCACCCCAGCCAAACAGCAAAAAAAATATAGCAAATTTTGTTGCAGGTGCATGTGGTCTCATATAGTTGAGAGTCTGAAGAAAGATTATTGCCTAAGCCCAGGATTTCTAGGTTTCTGTGAGAAGTATGATGGCAGGGGACTCAACCAAATGTGATAAAATGAGAATCTGTCTCTACAAAAAAGGAAAATAATAAAAAATTATTACCATCATATCTTAAGGCAATGCAAACTCCTGATGTGAACTAATATGTCAGATTTATCCTTCTCAGTAACACAGAGTACAGACCATGTCAATACTCCTGGATAAATTTTTCAATGATTTTGGGGATAATTTGGGGGTCACTATGTTACTCAGTCTGGCCTGCAACACCTTACTTTCCAGTGTTCTTTCTGACTTGGCCTCAGAAAATTTTGAGAAACACAGTTGTGAACTATGAAGGTCATTCATGCTCAGGTTTGGTTGAAAATGTTTCTGTATTTTTCTCATAGACAATAACCCATACACTAAAAAATAACAGTTCTATTCAGATATAATTTACACACCACACAATTCATCCATTTCAAATATAGAGTTCAAGACTACACATTCAGAAATCACTTGTATAGTTTCTTTGTTTTTACTACAGATGTTTCCCTTAACTCGTAGAAGAGAGAGAGATAGAGGAAAGAAACTGATGAAGGAAAAATGGAGAGTTAAAGCAAATATGAGAGAGAGAGAGAGAAATATATGGAGGAAAGAAGGATAAAGTGATGAACAGGCAAAGGTAGTTAGGGATAGAAGGAAAGAAGCAAAGAGAAAATGACCAAATTTTTGGATCACACCTATAATCTTAGCCCTCTGGCAGTATGAGATGAGTGGAGTTCTTTAACTTTGGGGTGCTGAGCATGAACTGAGCAAGAACCAGACCCTTCTCTACACAAAATTGAAAAATTATCTAGACATTGTGACAGGCATCTGCATTCGTAGACATATGGGATTCTCAGGCAGGTGAATTGCCTGAATCCTGGAGTTTGAGGTTTTTATGACCTAGGCAGAGGCCAAGACAGACTATATTGAGCCACATATAGATTATGGTATATCAAAAATACCCATACACCAAAAATCACATTATAACAAAGATATTTGTACCGGAATGTTTATTGCAGCCCAAGACATAATTGCTCTATCATGGAAAAAGCCCAAGTACCCTTTGATCCACAAATGGGTTAATAAATTGTATTATATGTTCACTATGCAATATTATTCAGCCTTAAAGAAAGATGGAGACTTCACCTCTTTCATGTTTACATGAATGGAGCTGGAACATATTCTTCTTAGTAAAGTATCTGAAGAATGGAAGAAAAGTTATCAAATGTATTCACCCCTACTATAAACTAATTCATGGCTTTCATATTAAAGCTATAACCCAGTTATAACCTAAGAATATGGGAAGGGGGAGAGGGAGGAATGTGATGGGGGTGGATGGGCAAAGGGCAAAGGGAGGGTGATTGTTGGGATTACACCTACTGATGCATCTAACAAGGGAACATGTAAAACTTAGTAAATGTAGAATATAAATGTCTTAACACAATAACTAAGAAAATGCCAGGAAGGCTGTGTTAACCAGTGTGATGAAAATATGTTGAATGGTATATAAAACTAGTCTATTGTGCCCCATGATTGCATTAATGTACACAGATGTGGTTTAATAATAAAATTAAATTAAATTCAAAAAAATACCCATACACACACCCATGCACTACAAAACAACAAACCAACCAACAAACATTTTCATCATCTTAACAGAGCTGAATTACCCTGATGGTTCAAACAAATTAGACATGTTTAATTTCATATAACCAAATTGAGACTCTAGCCAGGCATATGAAATTTGTAAGTTTCTCTCAAATGTATGTTTTTGGGTAGGTGGCAATACATGTCCTTGAAATAGTATCACACTGGAGAAGCCTTTGGCTCAATAGGTTGGGCATGTGCTCCATATTATGAGGGTGGTTGGTTCAAAGCTGGCCCCGAAAAAGTGCAAAAAAAAAAAAAAAGCCATCATGAATTCTGGTGAGTACCATTATTCCCAGGTACTTGAACAGTGGAGGGAGGAGAATCGCTTGAGACCAGAAGTTCTTTATTGCTGTGAGCTATTATGTCTACTCAGGGTCTTCTACTCAGGGTGAAAGCTTCATGCTGTGTCTCAAAAAACAAACAAACAACAACAATGAAACAAACAAACAAAATACAACAACAGAAAAACAGATATGATCCCTCTTAAGTGAAGTGACTCCACGCAGCTTGATTCACAGTATTGTCCAAAATATCAACTGTTGTCTCATGTTGTCTCAACCTAGTGCTGCGAATCTCATTCTTCAATAGAATCAATGACTCATAAATGGGAGATCATTCTTCTGTCTGTGGATGGAGTGCTAAAAAGTTTCTGAGTTCAAACACTTGAGGGACACCAACTGAAGTGAGTGGAAAAAGCCACTTAGTATCTTTGATCAGAAGACTGGATCCCAGGACATTAAAGTATTAAGTCACTACATGGTCACAGTGGGTGACATCACAATTAGTGTTACCATTTTCAAGCTTAACCTTATTTTTCTAGCATGTGTAGTCGCTCCCTGGGTATGTGGTTGGATCCAAACTGTTACAAAAGAGTGGGTTCTTTTCTCTGTACTAAATTCCTGCTTCCTAATATTTTTTGGTATCTGTGGCCATGGGATTCCTTTTCTTTTCAATTCATGGATTTCTAAGCAAATATAAGTGTGTGAATATACAACTAGTGCTGCCCTGGGTTATTGTAGAGCATGAATCTGAGCCCAAAAGTCAGACAGTGATTTCTCAGACCTGAAAGGTAAGTCACACAATTCTCAGTTCTACTTTATGTGAGATTTTAATTCTTTTGCTAGAATAGACTAGTTTGGAAAGTAGTCAAACTCTTCTATTAATTCTAGTTAGTATACTACTGGCAATGTGTCCAGTAGTATGCTCCATTAGGTGCAGTTATTTATGATGATCAAAGTAGATATCAGACTATATTGAAAGTTTCAACATTCCTGACCTCCATTCCAGGTGTGTCCAAATTTTTGGCTTCTTGACCAAATAGGAAGACAAGAGTTATATGGGGCCACACATTCAATACAAAATCACTAATGAAACCTGATAAGCAAAAAAGAGATGTGTGCATAATTGTGATGACATCTGCTACCACGGGTACACAAACAGTCCTGACATAATCTCCATCTGTCACAGGTGCTTGAAAATTGTACACACCTCAAATGATAAGTTCATATCTTAAGCACAGATACATACATTTAGTGATTCATGAGTAAAGTATTTGATTGCTCTTGGAGGCAAAGTTGTACTGATACCTTTTGCTCAGGATGTAAAGATATGGCTGAGCAATGGCAAGATACCCCCAGCCCCAATCATAAACCCAGTTTGTAATAAAATATAAAAGATTGTACAGAGTTTTGGCCCTTTCCTTTAGATCTAACTACTACAGAGGGCAAAGCAGGAGGTTTCTTCAGCCCAAGGGTTGGATATTGCTGTGTGGCAGGCTGATACCATGACACTCCAGCCTGGGAAAAATAGTGAGAGTCTGTCTCATAAAATATAATGAAAAAAAAAAAAAGAAAGAAAGAGATGTAGTAGTCATATGAAATATAGGACTACATAAAGAAGGATATTTATTGTGTTCCCTGGGGTGGGGGATATGTCAGGACAAGTGGGAATTCGTTGTGTAGAATATAGCTAGTTGACCTCTTAGTTAGGGGTTCTCCAGATATGTCTGGTCTCTGGGCTCAGACTGCTTGTGGGAAGGGAATGTTGGCCCAGATTGAAGGACCCCAGCAAAAGAGGTGGAGAATATACTCTGGATTTTATAGTGTGCATATGAAAAGCCTTATTTGAATCAAGAATTCACTGTGTGATGTGGTGGTGCCTGTGGATTAGTGGATAGAGCACTGGCCCTGTATACTGAGTGTGGCATGCTCAAACCAGGTCACTACTAAACTGCAAGAAAAAAAAAATTCAGACATTGTTGCTGGAGCCTCTAGTCCCAGCTACTTGGGTGGCTGACAAAAGAGAATCATCTAAACCCAGGTTTGGAGGATGCTGTGATCTGTGTGACACCAGGACACTCTACAGAGGGCAATAAAATGAGACTGTGTATGTATATATTAAAAAAAATCAATTGACTGTGTGGGAAGTTTCCAGTGACTACAAGAATCTAGGATACCAAAGAGTCAATGTTAAATAAAATTCAAAAGTTTGATTAATAGAAGCATAGGAAATTCATTTCCAAATATAGGAATCATTTCTCTAGTTGACCTCTAATCCAGAGAAAGAATTTTGACTCTAGATCCGTAGACAAAAGCAAAAATGAGGGATAAGATTCCAACCAAAGTTTTTCTCCATTTACAAATATCAACAGTCTCTCTGTTTTTTTTTTTTTTTTTTTGTCCTCAATAGATTGTCCCGGTATGTTTGCTCACAGCAAGCTTGAAGTGTTGTCATCAATGGAAC
This sequence comes from Nycticebus coucang, assembly GCF_027406575.1. Taxonomy (NCBI): domain Eukaryota; kingdom Metazoa; phylum Chordata; class Mammalia; order Primates; family Lorisidae; genus Nycticebus; species Nycticebus coucang. The sequence continues at coordinate 9,409,843 of NC_069805.1, forward strand.
TTATTGCCTCAGCTGGAAAACTAGGCACTTGCATAACATTCGGCCATTTTTCATTATTCAGAGATGAGGATCTCAATAGGGCTCAGGCTGGACTCCAATTCAGAAACTCAGACAATCCAACTGATGGGGCCTCCTAAAGTGCCAAGATTACAGGCATGCGGTACCACCTTTAGCCAGCAATCATAGTTAAAGAATATCCCAAGTTCAAGGTCTGGAGTAATGTCTCACACGTGTAATGCTAGCACTATGGAAGGCAGAAGCATGTGGTCCAATGTAACTGTGCACTCTGGGAGAGCACATGGACTTTCAGACACTCAGGTGTATGAGGCAACAGAATCTGTTTACCCAGGAGTTTGAGATTTCAGTTAGCTATGATGACTTCAGTACACTATTTAAGGGAAAGTTGTCAGGTGCTGTCTCAAGGAAAAAGAAAATGACAACTTTCGTAGGATAGAAGTATGTGCTTTCCATGTAAATTTATGGTAACCTGTGTGTGAGCTGAGAGATAGGATTGATTGTCTCTCAAGTAATCTCACAGCCTGGATATTTCTTATATTGCAAGCCTTTGGAGTACCTTGAGTTTTAGAAAATATTTTCAAGTAGCTTCATTGAAATAAGTAGTTTGCCCTTTTAAATTATGCAATTCTGTGTTTATTAGTGTAGTCACACAATAGTACAGCTATCATCGCAATCTAATTTTAGAACTTTGTCTTCTCCCCCCACATAAAGAATTTCAATACCTACTAGAAGTCACTTTTATTTCCCACCATCATTCTCTTCCTGCCCCCTACTCCTAGCAGACAATTAGCCTTCACTTGATGTTTCCTTCTGAGTTCAGTCATGCTCTGTGTGGTCTTTTGTAAGTTCCATTGTTGCCTTATCATAAAGATTTTAAGGTTCATTCCTATGTAACATAAATGTGCACTTCATTCCTTTTGGGGAAAGGAACTCAACAAAATATTTTATTTGTTGAAAAATATTTCATTGTGTGAGTATAGCTCATTATATGCATGCACTCATCTGTAAATTCCATTAGTAGTCTTGAAATCAGTCTCATGTCATCTAAAGTTTTCTTGTTGTTTTTGAGGTTTGCCTGGGGCAGGGTTTGGTCCTGCCACCCTCATAATGGGTCTGGGACCTACTCACTTAGCACTGGCACTCCTCTAATCTCATATTTTTTAAATAATTTATCAATGAGATATTTTGCCTCTGTCCAAAGTCTTTTCTGTGTCTCTTAAGGGGACTGGGTGTTTTTCCTTAGCGATTCCATTAATGTAACGTGTTATATTTGTTGATTTTCACACATTGAGATTGATAGAAAGTCCTAGTAATGAATCCGGTTTGGATACGGATTTGTATAAAATATTTTCTATTATTTTGTGCTTTTCCTGCACCTACATTATCTCTCTCATAGTTTGGGTACTGCGTTCCTCCTTCTTCTCCAAAAAAATACATTGGTACGATCACAGTTTAAGGAAATACAAGCTGCTAAACTAAAGTGATCCTCCTGAATTTATGCTTCTCCACAGCCAAGAGTACAATTCCATGTCATCACTGCTGGAAAATTTTGCACCTACTTCTTGGAAAGTCGGGTCTTATTGTATTGATCAGTCTGGTGTGAAAGTCCTTAGCTTCCACTGAAATTTCGTCCTTGGCTTCTGAAATTGCTGGGATAATAGGTATGAAATATCATGCTCATTCATGCTTATGTTTTGGTGAAGGTTTTCCTCGATAATATCCATAAATAATAAACCATACATTAGAAAATAATGACTCAATTCAGATATAATTTACACAATCCACAATTCAAGCTTTGCAAATATAGAGTTCAAAACTACACATTTAGGGATCACATGTATAGTTTGTTTGATATTAGATAAGTTTACCTTTAGGTGTAGAAGTCAAAGGTAGAAGAAAGAAAGAAATGCAGAGAGCAAGCAAATGAGAGAGAGACAACTGGATGAAGGATTAATAAAGTGAGTTAGGGACAAAGAGAGATAGGAATGGATGGGAAAAAATGAAAGAGAAAATGTCTCACACCGATAATTCCAGCAAAACTGGAAATTCACTATATTTGTTTAGCAGGAATAAGGTAAAGCATAAACATGGTAACCCAGGGAAACACTCAATGTGATTTCATTCATGGTGACCAAGTAATGACTTTATCCAGTAATGTCCTGGGATCCAGGTTTCTTGTCAAGGATACTAGGTGTCTTTTTCTGCTCACTTCAGCTGTTATTTATCAAGGATTTTATCAAGGGTATTTATCAGGACACATCTTAGCTCTCCATCCACAGACAGAAAAGTGATATCCCTATTGATTTTATTTTCCATTAAGATTCCCAGAACTAAGCCGACACAACTGTTGAAATTTTGTACAGCAGTGTGACTCAGGCAGCATCACAGCTGACATAACTTCACAGAGTCACTTAAGTAGGATGCTAATTTTTTTTTTTCTCTCTTGGAGGCAGAATTTGACTTTGTCACACTCAGTGGAGTGCTGTGGCATTAAAACTCACAGAAAATTCCTACTCCTGAGCTTAAGTGATTAATTTTCCTCAGCCTACCAAGTATGGAGGACTATAGGAGCTCACCACAATACCCAAATATTCCTTTCTGCAGTTTGGCCAATAATAAGGGGCAGATTCTCACTCAGCACCCTTATTATATGGGGTTGGTGCCTCACTCACTTTTCTACAGGCAATGTTCATGAAATGCTATTTCAAGTTCCTGTTTTACACCTACCACAAAACATTTATATGAGAGAAGCTGAAAAATTTACAATGCCTGGCTGCATCCTCAATCTGTTCATAGTTTGACAGGTCTTAATCATGTCTTCTTTGCTTGAATCATCAAGGTAATTCTCATTTTTTTAGATGATGTAAATCTTTGTTGGTTCATTTACTGGTTTGTGCATGTGTGTGTGTGTGTGGGGGGGCTATAATTGAGATTTGTTTTTTGCATGTGGTCCAGGCTAGGTTTTCATGGCATCAGCCTAGACAATAGCAACCTCAAACTTCAGGATTCAGTCAATCCTACTGCCTGAGACTTTCATATAGCTACTACTACAGGTACCTATTGCAATTCTTAATTTTTCAATTTTTAGTATGGACAGGTTGTGACACTTGCTCAATCCATTCTCAGCACCCCCTCATTTAATAACTCCAGTTATATCAGCATTCCAGAGGCCTGGGTTTTTATGTGTGAGAACCTAAGTTTTGTCATTATCTCTTCCTTTGTTTCCCTCTGTCCCTCCCTCTTTTTGCCCCTTCCTCACATTATCATTCCTTCCTTCAATTGTCTCTCTATCATTGGCTTGCTTTCCCCATTCATTTCTTTCTTTCATTTCTTTATTTCCTCTATCTCCCTCCTCTACAGCTTAAGGGAAACTTCTCTAGTAACAAACAAGCAAACTATAGAAGTGATCCCTAAATGTGCAGTCTTGAAATCTATACCTGAAATGGATGAATTATGAAGTGTGTAAATTATATCAAAATAGAGTTCTTAATTTTATCTTCAGGCTGTTATCTATGAGAATTATGGAGAAAAATCTTCATTAAAACATAAGCTTGTATGAGCACCATAGCTCACACCTATAATCCAAGAAAGTTCAGAGGCAGAATCAGAAGGATCACTGTAAGCTAAGGGTTTCAGACAAGACTGAGCAACATAGCAAGACCACACTTATCCATGAAATAATTTAAAAATTTAACCTGCATTGGTGCCATGTGTCTGAACTTTCAATTGCTGAGAAGTATAAACTCAAGAGAATCACTTAAGGTTAACAGATTGCATTTAATTGAGCTATGATGGAGTGTTCTGGGTCAATATGGGAAACCTATAAGAGGGATAAAGGAGTGAGGGGCAAGATGGCTGACTGGAGCCAGCCTTCAAAAGAAGTTCCTGTTCAGATAGAGGGATAATGTCCAGGAAGCAGCCAATTAAGCCGAAGACTGGGAGCTGAGTTGAGAGACAAGAGTGTTAACTGCAGGTCAGCTCTACGGAGCCAAGGTGAAACTTCAACAAAGCAAATTTCAGGTACACAATTCTTCCCTAAGGAAAAGTTCCCCTCCCTCAATAAATTTATTCTCTCTCTTTGTTTGCTCCTGTAGTTTTTCTACAGGTTAGCAATAAACTGAGGACAGATAGTCTCACTGTATGAGTTAATATCTGTAGGAAGTGGGGACTATGTTCCAAAAGGGAATCAGTTGTGATCCTGAGAACTCTGTTGCCAGGCAGAAAAATTGAATTAACTTTTTCTCTGCCATTCTGAACTTCCAGTCCAACCTTCCTCCCTTGTTTGATGATTCAGAAGGCTAACCCTCCAGAGATTGTTGGAAGTGGCTCATGAGCAGCACCCCCCACCATGTTGGTTCACCCTCCATGCCTCACCTGACCAGAGCTGCAAGGCCTGCCCTGTCAGAGCAGCATGCTTAACTCTGTTAGAGTCCTGCACCCTGCCCTGCTAGAGGTGTACAACTCACAACCCATCCGTCTAGAACAGCATGCCCCACACCTTATCCTGCTGAAGCCTCTGCACCATGCCCATTTCTGCCAGATTTGGGGCAGAGCACTATCCTTGCCAAAGTAATGAGGTGCCCTGCACTGCCATGACTGTGTGTAGCATTTCCCAATATGGTGCTGGATCTGTGTGCCCCAGGCTCCTGGAACTTCTCATACAGACACTCCCTGGCTGTGGCAGTTCCCTGGGAGCTGCACATGGTCACATCCCACAAAGATGAAGCATTAATGGAGATGAAGAAATAATGGAGTGAACCCGCTGATGATTAATCTTGGAGAAACACCTCCCCAATTCTGAGGACTACCAGATGAAATCAGACCTCCCTGCATAAGGAAACTGGTTCAGCAGAGAGGCTGAGGCAAATTTGTGGTGGATGAAAGAGAAAAGCATTTGCTGACTTGTTGTTCTCAGGATTAGACTGAGTTCAGGTGGAACACTCACCACTGGCTATTGAGTACCAGCAGCAGGCGGGCCTCAGCTTTCTCAGCTGGCTGGTGTCTGAGCATGGTCACCGCCCTGAGGGGGCATTGATATTTCTTTGACTGACAGGTGCAAAGACCTGGCAGAATTGCTTATTGGAGGGAGCAAGACTTCCTTTGAGGTCACCAGTGACCAGGTGCAAAAGAAGAGCAAAGTAGAGAAAGAGACACAGTGCTCTGCTCCAAGGTTGCTACTGGGAAGACCTTTCTGACTCCACATAGCACCGGAGTGAGTAAATTTGAGCAACCAGTAGACCTCCACCATCTAGTTTCAGGAGACATTTCAAACACTCTCACTTGAGAGTTCATACTGATTGGGTCAATTGGTTTGGAACTTTTAACATGAGCAAAACACTTAAAGACGCTCTCAAGTGGTACCCTGGTTGTGTGGTAATGGGAAGGGTTGATTTTCCCCTTCCAGTTGTTGTCCATGGGAAGTGGGGTGACTGAGGTGCTTGTGTATCTCCACACCTAAGACATCAACCCAGAGTCACTCACCTACTAGGATCAGACAAGGACCAGCTGATTACATGGCACAGACACCTAACCCCACCACATCAAGTGGTTTCCTCAGCCTCAGACTGTAATACTGTATGAGTTTTGTGCAAAGCTGTATGAGAAAAAGCTGCAGGCACCAGTCCCAGACCCTTGACAAAGGGCTGGTTAACCGAATCCAGGATCCCCCAATCCAATTTCACCTTATCTGCCAATCTAGCCAACCAGTAAAAAACAATATGAGGCAGAATCAGTGAAAAAATTCTGGCAACATGAATAATCATAGTAAATCAACTCCCACAAGGAATGATCTGGCAGGCATAGAACAAGATCCTATTCATAAACAATTGGGTGAGCTGTCAGAAATTGAGGTCAGAATTTTATATGTTCATAAAACAATTCTATATTTTATAAGACCTTAAATATGTTACATACATCTCTAAAACGTCCTTTTTAATTTTAAAATTGGAATTAAAATAAATCACCTTTCTAAATAGTTGTAAAAATTAATTGGAATAATCCAGGGAAAAAATTTTGTGCAGAGCCAAGCACATAGTAAATGCTTCATAAATGTTAACCATATTAATAATTATCATCCATCCATCCCACGTGCATGTACATACTAATTATACATAAAATTCCACAAGGAAACAATGTAAATCACAATGTGTAAATGCCTTGATGAAAAGTGAATTCCACTGAGAACTTGATTTTATGAGTATTGCTAATTTGGCTTAATTTGCTATACATACTAAATGCAACCTACTTCTCTGCAAAAACAAATGCTTACAGAATACCCAGGTTCTTAAGCAGTACATTGAGCACCGCTTTATGAGAGTTAAGTTATGAAACAAATAATTTCCTCTGCTGGAATCCTGAGCTAGAAAATTAATCTTCCTGGTATGACAGTAATATATTTTCCTATTCATCTTGCATTATGTGCATACAGTAATTTTTTCAAATGAGCTCTTAGAGCCTCAGATTTTTACATGTATAGTGTACTTAATAACTTGTATAGTACACTATACAAGTGTATAGTATACACTATACATAACATGTATATTACAGTTAATAACAGTAGCTGCTGTAGTTTTTTATTATTCAATCATAGCTATGTACATTAGTGCAATTAAGGGGTATAATGTCCTGGTTTCATATACAATATAAAATATTTTCAACAAACTGTTTAACCTAGCCTTCATGGTATTTTCTTAGTTAGTGTACATAGATATTTGTATTCTGCACTTAGTACGTTTTGCCTGCATACATTCTATGATGCACCATATGTGTGGCCACACCAACCCCAATCACCCCTCTATCCTTCCCTCTCTTGGCTCTTTCCTGATATTCTTGTGCTATAGTTGGGTTATAGCCTTCTTGTGAAATCTATAAATTAGCTTCATAGTAGGACCGAGTACATTGGATACTTTTTCTTCCATTTTTGAGATACTTTGCTAAGAAGAATATGTTCCAGGTCCATCCATGTAAACATGAAAGAGGTAAAGTCTCCATCTTTCTTTAAGGCTGCATAATATTCCATGGTATACATGTACCACAACTTACTAGTCCATACATGGGTCGATGGGCACTAGGGCTTTTTCCATGACTTAGCAATTATGAATTGGGCTGCTATAAACATTCTGGTACAGATGTCTTTGTTATATTGTGATTTTTTGGTCTTCTGGGTATATACCTAGTAAAAAAAAATTATAGGATTGAATGTCAGGTCTATTTTTAGAAATCTGAGTATTCTCCAAATATCCTTCCAAAAGGAGGATATTAGCATGCTTTTCCACCAGCCATGTAGAAGTGTTCCCTTTTCTGCACACCACACCAAAATCTTTGCTTTTGGGACTTTCTATGTGGAACAATCTTACTGGAGTTAGATAATATCTGAAAGTTGTTTTGATTTGTATTTCTGTGATGATTAAGAATGATGAACATTTTTTCATGGTGTCTGAAGGTTGTGTGCCTGTCTTCTTTTTTTTATTAAATCATAACTGTATACATTGATATGATCATGGGGCATCATACACTCGCTTCATAAACCATTTGACAGATTTTTATCACAGTTGTTAACATAGCCTTTCCGGCGTTATCTCAGTTACTGTGCCAAAACATTTACATTCTACATTTACCAAGTTTTGCAAATACCCCTGTAATATGCACCACAGGTGTGATCCCACCGATCCCCCTCCCTTTACCCACCACCCTCCCTCCATTCCCACTTCCCCCTATTGTTAAGTTGTAGCTGGGTTATAGCTTTCATGTGAGATTCCCAAATTAGTTTCATAGTAGGGCTGTGTACATTGGGTACTTTTTCTTCCATTCTTGAGATACTTTACTAAGAAGAATATGTTCCAGCTCCTGTCTTCTTTAAAGTTTCTCTTGAAGTCCTTTGCCCATCCTGAGATGGGATCACTTGTTCTTTCCTTGCTAAAACATTTGATTCTCTGTGAATTCTAGTTTTAAGCCAGGAGACATAACCTGAAAATGTCTTTTCCCATTCTGAAGGCTGTCTGTTTGCTTTACTTACTGTGTTCTTTGATGTGCAGAAACATTTTGTTCGATTAAGTCTCAGTAGTGTATTTTTGAAGCTGCTTCAATTACCTGGGTGTGGGGGTCCTCCTCATAAAATATTTCCCCAGGCTAATTTTTCAAGAGTTTTTCCTGTACTTTCTTATAGTATTTTTATAGTTTACATGTCTTAAGTTTAAATCTTTAATCCAGTGAGAGTCTATATTAGTTAATGGTGAAAGGTGTGGCTCCAGTTTCATTTTTCTACAGGTCACCAGCCAGTTCACCCAGCACCATTTGTTAAATAGGAAATCATTTCCCCACTGAAAGTTTTCAATTGGCTGGTCAAAGATCAAATAATGTTAAGTAGCTCGGTTTATCTCTTGGTTCTCTATTCTGTTCCATATATCTACCTCTTTGTTTTGTGCCAGTACAATGCTGTTTTGGTCACTATCAATTTATAGTATAGTCTGAAGTCTATACTAGAGTGATTCCTTTTGCTTTGTTTTTATTTCTGAGTAATGTCTTGGCTATTCAAGGTTGTTTTTTTTCTGATTCCACATAAAATCAAATATTATTTTTTCAAGATCTTTAAAATGTGACAATGAAGCTTTAATAGGAATTGCATTAAATTTATATATTGCTTTGGGTAGTATAGACATTTTAACAATGTTGATTCTTCCTAGCCATGAGCATGGTATATTTTTCCATTTGTTAACATCTTCAGCTATTTCTTTTCTTAAAGCATCATAGTTCCCTTTATAGACATCTTTCACCTCCTTTGTGAGGTAAATTCCCAAATATTTCATCTTCTTTGGCAATACTGTGAAAGGAATAGCATTTTTGCTTTGTTTTTTGGCATGCCTATTTTTGGTATATATAAAGACTACTGATTTATGGGTGTTGATTTTGTAGCCTGAGACATTTCTCTTTTCTTTGATCACTTCTAAAAATTCTGTAGTAGAATCCCTGTTGTTTTCCAAATATACAAGCATATCATCTGCGAAGGGTGAAATTCAGTTTGATCTCTTCTGACACTATGTGGATACCAATGATCACTTTTCTTTCCTAATTTCAATGGCTAAAACTTCCATTACAATGTTAAAGAGCAATGAAGACAATCGGCAACATTGCCTGGTTCCTTATCTAAGTGGAAAGGATTTCAATTTAACTCCATTCAATATGATATTGGCTGTGGATATCCTGTATATGGCCTCCACTAGTTTAAGAAATGTCCCTTCTAAACAAATTTTCTTAAGTGTTATGATCATGAAGGGATGCTGGATTTTTTTATTTTTTTTATTAGAGACAGAGTCTCACTGTACCGCCCTTGGTAGAGTGCCGTGGCGTCACACAGCTCACAGAAACCTCTAACTCTTGGGCTTACGCGATTCTCTTGCCTCAGCCTCCCGAGTAGCTGGGACTACAGGCGCCCGCCACAACGCCCGGCTATTTTTTTTTTGTTGTTGTTGTTGCAGTTTGGCCGGGGCCGGGTTTGAACCCGCCACCCTCGGCATATGGGGCCGGCGCCCTACTCACTGAGCCACAGGCGCCGCCCTGGGGATGCTGGATTTTATCAAAGCTTTTTCTGCATCAATTTAGAGAATCATATGTTCTTCATTTTTAGTTTGTTTATGTGCTGAATTACATTTATAGATTTACATATATTGAACAAGCCTTGAGATGCTGAGATAAATCCAATATGGTCATGGAGTATAATTTTTTTGATGTGTTGTTGGATTCTGTTTGTCAGGATCTTATTGAGTATTTTTGCATCAATATTTATTAGTGATATTGGTCTATAATTTTTGTGTGTGTCTTTTTCTGGTTTAGGGATCAAGGTGATATTTGCTTCGGGGAATGTGTTGGGTAGTATTCCTTTTTTTAAATTTTGGAGGAGGGTTAGTAATATAGGCACTAGTTCTTCTTTAAACATTTGGTAGAATTCTGACATGAACCCATCTAATCTCAGGCTTTACTTTTTAGTGAGATTTTGTACAGTTGATGTTATTTCAGAACTTGAAATAGCCCTGTTAAAAATTTCCACTTCATTCTGGTTAAGTCTTGGGAGGTGTCATGCTTCCAAATATTTGTCAATTTCCTTCAGATTTTCATATTTCTGAGATTAAAGTTTCTTGTAATATTTTTAAGGATTTTTTTTAATTTGTGAGAGATCTGTTGTTATTTCATCTTTTCCATTTCTGATTAATAAAATTAGAGATTTTACTCTTTTTTTCCTGGTTGGGTTAGCCAAACGTTTATCTATTTTATTGTCCTTTTCAAAAAACCAACGACCTGTTCTATATTTATTTTGTTTTCAATGTAATTTAATTGTGCTCTGATTTTTGTTATTTCTTTTCTTCTGCTGGGTTTGGGGTTGGAATGTTCTTCCTTCTCCAGTTGCTTGAGATGTACCATTAAGTTGTTAACTTTCTCTTTCTGTTTTCTTGAGGAACGATTGCAGTACTATAAATTTCCCTATTAGGACTGCCTTTGCAGTATCCCACATGTTCTGAGAATTCATGTCTTTATTGTCAGTTTTCCCCAATAATTTAGTAATTTACTTATTATCTCATCTATGACACATCTATTCTTAAGCATAAGGTTATTTAGCTTTCATGTTTTTTAGTAGTATGCAGATTCCTGTTGTTATTGAGTTCAACATTTATTCCATGATGGTCTGAGTAGATGCAAGGAATAATTTATATTCTTTTTTAAATTCGTTGAGGTCAGACTTGTGAACTAGCATGTGATCGATTTTGGTTTATGTTTCGTGGACTGATGAGAAGAATGTGTATTCAGTTTTGTTGGGATGAAATGTTCTGTAGATTTCTGTTAAATCTAGATGTTGAATGATTAAGTTTAAATCTCAAATTTCTTTGCTGAACTTCTTTATAAGAATCTATCCAACACTGCTAAAGGGGTGTTAAAATCTGACTACTATTGAGCTGAAGGAAATCAACTTGCTCATATGTATTAGAGTTTCTCTTATAAATCCAGGCACATTCTGGTTGGGTGCATAAATATTAATAATTGAAATCTCATCATATTGAGCATTACCTTTAACAAATATAAATGTCCATCTATATTTTTTCTTATTTTGGTTGTTTTAAAGCCTATTGTATCTGCAAATAGAATTTCAACCCTGCTTTATTCTACTTTCCATTTGTCTGGAATATAGATGACCATCCCTTTACCTTGAGTCTATATTTATCTTTTAAAATAAGATGAAATTATTGTATGCAGTAGATATCTGGACTGAGGTTTTGTACACAGTCATCCAATCTGTGCCTCTTCATAGGAAAATTGAAGCCACTCACTTCAATTGAGAATATTGACAAGCCTTTTGAAAGTCTGGTGGATATTTTTAATACTTTTGCAACTATGGAAATACCAATTTGATCAAAAGTTTCTGGGTGAGTTTACTTTTGTGGTGGAGGATTACACTGGTCATTATGGAGGATATGTCTGAGAATATCCTGCAGAGCTGGTTTAGTTATGACAAATTTCTTCAACACACAAATGTCATTAAAGTATTTAATTTCTCCATCATTATTGAAACTCACTTTAGATGGATACAGGATCCTGGGTTGAAAGTTATTTTATTTAAGGAGGTTAAAAATTGATGACCATCCTCTCCTAGCTTGAAAGATTTCAGCAGAGAGATCTGCAGTTATTCTAATATCTAACCCTTGTAGGTTATGATTTTCTTTCATCAGGTTGCTTTCAGAATTTTCTCCTTCATATTAACTTTAGTGAAATTGATTACGATGTGTCTGGGGCAAAGTCTTATTCAAGTTTAGTTGTGCCAGAGTTTCAAAATTGCCTGCCATCTTAATTTCAGAATCTTTGGGCATGTCTGGAAAGTTCTCTTTCATAATCTCATGAAGTAAAGATTCTGTACCTTCTAAAGGCACTTCATCACTTTCAATGATCCCTATAACGCGAATATTGTTTTTCTTTTTTTAATTATCTGAGAGCTCTTTGAAAGAGTGATAAGCTTTTGTCCTCCATTTCTCTTATTCTTTGAACATTTGGGAGCATTTGAAAATTTTGTCTTCAATGTCAGAAATCTTTTCTTCTGCTATTTCCGTTTTGTTACTGAGGGATTATTCTGTATTTCTCAGATCTTTGAGTGCTGCCACTTGTCTAAATGGGTCAAAATTTTTCGTCATTTTGTTTTTGAATTCATTGAGTTTTTGAGATATCTTTTAGATTGCTGCTTGAAATTCTAATTTGATATGATTTGCCAGATTCTGAATTCCATTTTTGACAACTCAACCGTTTGTTTATCCATGGGATCTTGTGCTGTGTCTGCTTCGTTTTTCCTTGGGGGAGTTGATCTACTCTGATTATTAATATTGCCAGAGTTTTTCTGTTAAGTCCTACTTATTATTGTTTTTCACCATTGTCTCTGGACGTCCTTGGAGCTGGGGAGGTTTCTCTCCATCTTAGACCCCAGGGGGATCACTCTATTATTGCTGGACCTTTGTAGGGAATTACCCTGTGTAGCTCCTCTGGGACTCTCTTAGCCAGGGTGTTTTAGCTGTTTCATCAGCTCCACACTGTGGCACACCTGTATCCAGCAACTGGGCAGAGGATGATGCACACTGTTCTGGGAGGACCTGGCACCTGAAGACTTTGGCCCAGAAAGCGAGGGCTCCAGCCAACTCTGGCAAGAAGGAGGGCTCCATGAAGGGGTAAGAAGGGCTCCAGATGGAAGGCATGGGTCGTGGCTTCCAGAGTCATTGGCCAGACCAGTGGGATTGTTACAGAGGCAGGTATGGAACAGGAGTGAAGAGGCAGGTTGCATGGCTCCCAGAGTTTTTGGCCAGGTCAAGGAGAGGCCTTGTAGGCTTTGGGCATAAGGCTCTGTGGTTACTAACACAGTCCCTGGCTGGGGCAGGCCTGTAGAGACCTGGCTGACTCAGAGCACCAGGCTGTGCAGCTACTGGCAGAGTCTCTGTCCAGGGCAGGCTCAGGTCACTGGGCTGCACAACCAGATTCCCTGGCCGGGGTGGGTGTGCAAAGGCCTGGTGTCTTGGCACTGTGTGGTTTCTGGCAGAGACCATGGAGGGGGAGGGATGAGTCCTGGCAGGCATGGGGCACAGGGCCACGTGGTTGCCTGCAGAGTCCTGGCTGGGGCAGGAGCAGGACATGAGGCCGTGTTGTTTTCAGTGGACTCCCTGTCAGGGGATGGGGGGATGCTCAGCATAGCCCCCAGAGTCTCTTGTTGGGGGGACGCTTGGTCTGGAAGCCAGGAAGTGAGATCACTGCTCAAGGATCTCCTCCTTCAGTCTCCAAAACTGTTAGGCTTCTGGTTCTTCACGTGGGGAGGAAGGGTGTATTGGAAGTTCAGAATAGCAGGGAATACTTTAGTTCAATTTTTCACACTAGCAAGAGAGTGTTAATAGTCACAGCAGGTTCCCTTGGAGGAAATAGTCAACACTCCCCACAGCACTCACCTGAAGGGTGAGATAAGGGGTCCAAAATTTACCACTTATCTGTAGAAAACCCACAGGAGCAAATGAAGATAAAAAAAAAAAGGACAGAAAAATGACTAAAAAAACAAAAAAACATAGCTTTCTTGGGGAAGGGGATGGACATTTTTCCTTTCAGATAAGTTTTTTACTTGAAGGTTGTTTTTATGTAGTCACAGCTTTTCTCACAGACTGTGAGACTTTTCTCACAGTCTCATAGGTGACCTGCAGTTATCATTTCTCTCTCAGTTGGGCTCCAAGTTTTCTGCTTAATTGGATGCTTTCTGGAAGTTATATTTATTTTTGGATAGGATCCTCTTTTGGAAGCTGTTTTCAATCGGCCATCTTTCCCCTCCCCTCTTGAGTTCAGAATTTGAATAGCAAATAAGATCAACATAATGAAGGTAAAGATGGAATTAGAATTTTAAGGAGTAATTCAAAATATTTCTTAAGAATTCAACTAATTCAAGACAAAATCACCAATGATTTTGCAAATTGAGGCAAAAAATTGAAGCCCTCAAAGATCTGAGAAATACAGTAGAATCCCTCAGTAACAGAATGGAACAAGGAGAAAAAAGGATCTCTGCCATTGAAGACAAAGGTATTGAATGGTCCCAAATTCTCAAAAAGGAAGAGAAGTGGAGAGCAAAAACTGATCATTGTCTCAGAAAGATCTGGGATAAGTTAAAGATATCTAAAATTTCCCTTATAGAAATACCTGAAGGTAATGAGAATGCTTCAAAAGGATACAATGATATTCTTTATCAATATTCAAACACAATTTTAAAGACACACCAAAACATTCTGAATTTCAGATAGAAGAATGTTTCAGAACACCAGCACAACTCAACCTGAATAAAAAATCTAATAGACACTTTATAATTATCTTTGTCAAAGTTAATTTAAAAGAGACAATTCTCTAAGCAGCCAGACATAAGAAAAATATAACCTACAAGAGGAAGAATGTTAGAATGAGTACACATTTATGTGATAAAATCTTATAAGGTAGAAGACGGTAGTCATCAACTTTTAATCTCTTCAAACTAAAAATTTTTCAACCCAGGATTTTTTATCCTGTAAACTGAATTTCATTTATGATGGAGAAATTAAATACTTGATGACATTCACATGTTGAAAAGATCTGCCATAACTAAACCAGGATATTTTCAGACCTATCTTCCATAAAGAATGGTACAATCTTTCACCAAAAAGGTAAACCCACTCAAACTTTTGATCAAATTCCAATTTCCACAGTGGAAAAATTATTAAAAATATCCTATGTATTTAAAATAACTCAATACCCAAAATACTTCTAGGCTTTTAATACTCTTAATAAAAGTGAATGGGTTAAATTTCTCCCTATAGAGGCACAAGTTGGCTGACCGGATCCAAAAACTCAGGTCAGACATTTGATGCATTCAAGAACATCACCTTAACTTAAAAGATAAACATAGGCTCAGGGTGAGGGGATGGTTATCTGTAATTGTGGCAAATGGAAATCATAAAAAAGCAGGTGTTGAAATTTTATTAGCAGATACAATAGCCTTTAAACCAACAAATACAAGGAAAGATAAGGATGGTCACTTCATATTTGTTTCTTGTAGAGAGAGAGTCTCACTTTATGCCCTCGGTAGGGTGCCGTGGCCTCACACAGCTCACAGCAACCTCCAACTCCTGGGCTTAAACGATTCTCTTGCCTCAGTCTCCCGAGTAGCTGGGACTACAGGCGCCCACCACAACACCCGGCTATTTTTTGGTTGCAGTTTGGCTGGGGCTGGGTTTGAACCGGCCACCCTCGGTATATGGGATCGGCACCTTACCGACTGAGCCACAGGCTCTGCCCATCACTTCATATGTGTTAAGGACAACCCTCAACATGATGAGATTTAAATTATTAACATTTATTCACCCAAGCATAATGCACATCAATTTATAAGAGACACTCGAAAAGACATGAGAAATATGAAATCTCCAGCACCATAACAGTGAGAGATTTTAAATCCCCTTTTGCACTGTTGTACAGATTCTTTAACAGGAAGTTAAGCAAAACAATTTTAGACTTAAACCTAACCATTCAACAATTTCATTTAACAGACATATACAGAATATTTTATCCTAACAAAACTGAATAAACATTTTTCTCCTCAGCTCATGGATGATCTTTCAAAATTGTTCACATCTTAGGTCATATATCTAACCTTAGCAAATTAAAAAATAAAATAAAAATCATTCCTAATATTTTATTGCTCCATCATGAAATAAAAGTTTAACTAATGACCAACAAAAATCAGCATATTTATACAAAAACATGGAAAATAAATAAACAATCAAAGAGTCTATTTTACAATAGTGCCTAAGAAAATGAAATATCAGGGAACATACCTAATTAAGGATGTGAAAGATCTTCATAAAGAGAAGTATGAAACTCTTAGAAATGAAACAGCTGAAGATGTTAACAAATGGAAAAATATACCATGCTCATGACTGTGAAAAATCAACATTGTTAAAATTTCTATACTACCCAAGGGAATCTACAGATTTAATGTGATTCTTATTAAAGTTAATCCATCATACTTTAAAGACTTGGAAAAATGAGTGCTTCATTTTACATAGAAAAAGGAAAAAAAAACTCAAATAGACAAGACATTACTCAGAAATAAAAACAAATAAGGAGGTATTATGCTTCCAGACTTTAGGCTATAGTATAAATCTGTAGTAATCAAAACTGCATGAAACTGGCACAAAATTAGAGAGGTAGATGTATTGAACAGAATTGGAGACATAAAGGAGAACCCACACACTTGTCATTTGATCTTTTAGAAGCCTCTGAAAAATACAAATTGGGGCAAATATTCCTATTTCACAAAAGGTGTTGGGTGATTTGGCTGGTGACCTGTAGAAGACTGATCTTGGACACACATCTTTCTACTCTAACAAAAATTGACTGTCACTTGTTAAAGGACTTAAACTTAAGAAATTAAACTATAAAAACTATTAAAATGAGTGCAGGGGAAACACTTGAAAAAATTGGCCTGGAAAACGATTTTTGAGAAGGCAATCCAGCAATTAAAGCAACATCAAAACACACATTACTGGGATGTGATCACATTAAAAAAAATTCTGCACTGCCAAGAACATACTAAGTAAAACAAATACAAAGCCCTCAGAATTGGAGCAGATTCTTGCAAGTCATATTTCCAACAAAGGTCTAATAACAATAATCCACAGAGAACTCAAACTTATTAATCAAAAAGAAAAATGTGATCCCTTTTCATTGGGGGCAAGAGGTATGAAAAGAAACTGTTCTGACGAATACTGGTGCATGGTCTACAGACACATGAAAAAATGGGCATCATCTACAATTAGTAGATAGATGCTAATCAAAACCACTCTGAGATACCAAATAAGTACAGTAAAAGTAGCCAACATCATAAAATCCCAAAACCACAGATGTCAATGTGAATATGAAGAAAAGGGTACATTTCTGCACTGCTGGTGGAATGCAACTCATTCATTCCTTTTGGAAAGAAGTTTGGAGAACACTCAGGGATATAAATGTAGATATGCTATTGATCCAGAAATTCCTCTTATAGGTGTAAATGAACAAAAATCATTTTGCAAAAAAATATATTTGCGCCATATTGTTCATTGCAGCTCAATTCAGAATTACCGAGTCATGGAAAAAACTCAAGTGCCCATTGATGCAGGAAGGGATCAATAAAATATGGTATATGTATAGCATGGAATACTCTACATCATTAAAAAGAAATTTAGACTTTAACTCTTTTAGGTTTACATGGATGAAGCTGGAAAGTAATGTTCTTAGTAAAGTACTTCAGGAAAGAAAAAAAAATTGAATGTACTCAGTATCACCATGAAACCAATTTATAAGCACTCACATTTTCATATGAAAGAAGAATCACAACTATAGCCTAAGTTGAAGGAGGGAAAGGAAGGAAGAGGGAAATGGTGGGAGGTTTGTCGATAGAGAGATGGTTAATAGGGGGACCACAGCTATGGAGCACATTGCAAATAAGTCAGATATATCAGGTGTAAAACACAAATTTCAACAGTGTAATTGGGTAAATGAGGCGAAGGTTATGTTAATTAGTAGGATATAAGCACTTAAATTCATATCAATAATAAACAGATTGAATCCCATAATGCCATAAATATATTCATAATCTATGTAAAAATGACTTAATAAAAAATTAGTGATACTACAAAGGTGCAGAAAAAGTCCAGTAGCATTCAAAGTATTTATGCATGTATCCCAAATTAAATATAATACCAGGATTTCTGGTCCAGCTCAATATGAGAAAATCACATAACAGAACATACTACTTACTTTAATAGAATCAATAAGGAAAAACAAATGGTCTCTTCAAGAGACAGAGAAAAGGGTTTTGACAGAGGCAAAATATCTTGTTGATAAAATATTTTTGAAATATTAAATGAGGGGTGGAGGCAAGATGGCTGACTGAAACCAGCTTTCCAAAGAGGTTCCCGTGTAGAAGGAGAGTTAAAAAACAGAAACTTAGCAAATAACCTGGTGGATTAGAGCTGCCCCAAGACAGAAGGTTGAAGAACGCACATCAACCCTGCTGAGGTCAGCTGCTAGCCCAAGGATACAAACAAAATGTACAAAATCCAACACCAAACAGACAGAAGTCCTCTTCCCCAAGAGAATGGCTTAGAGTACTTTATACAAACAAGCAAGCAGAGTTCAAAATTCTTCTCATCATATCCTACAGGAGAGACTCTCTAAAAACTGGACCTACTTCTCCTACCAACCTGCCATGAAGCTCTCCTTCCAAGCATAAAACTGCATAAAACTATAAATATTCTCTATCTGCAATTTTAAAATCCCAGAACTTCCCACCACTCTCACTCTAAGCCTGTTCCCCAGGAGTCCATATTTTTGGGTATTTTCTTGACAGTTGTGGACAGGACATGGACTGCCTCTGGTCAGTGCTGCTTCTGTGGCATGGGAGTTATGAGAGGAAAGTTGGCTGAGAGAGAACCATACAGGAATGGCAGTGCCCCAAGGCACAGAGCCAGAGCCACTTGGCAACAATAGGGCTCACCCCTGGATAATCTGCCATCACAATTCTTGTCTCTCATGGCAACCAGATAATGCCCAATATTTTTTTCTGGTTGTAGCCACTGGTGGAATAGATCTGGGATGGAGAAAGAGAGCCCGTGAGTAAAGAGTTTGCATAAGGCAGTACCGGCCTGGATAGAGTGTGCAGACTAGGACATGCATGGGAAGAGCCCAGAGATTCCCAGGGAAGTTCTGACCCAGAGGACCACTTTACTGAGCCTAAATGCACACAGCCTCAAGGATCATTAGCCGAGACAAAGGAGAAAATGCAGATGCAAAAACTGACAGCTAGATATGATGCTGGAATACAAACTGAAGCTGAGACTGGGCTTTGGCAAAGATAGGGCCCGAGACGCAGGTTCTGTGGACTCTAACAGCATCTATTCTGCAGGCAAATACAGCTGGGATAGAAATAAATTATGTGAAGTTGTTCTTTTCTGTCAGTAACATTAATCAGGGGTGGGGATAGAACTGAGTGAATAGTTTCAGCCTCCATTAAGCACCTGAGATTGTCAGGACTCACCTCACTCTGATGGATAGTGGCAGAGAGCAGCGGCCTGGGTGAGGAGACATAGATCTCTTTGTGATTGAGGCAGGTGCAATCCCCTGAAGTATCTGTTCATTGGAGCAACTGGGTCACAGCCCTGAGGGAGTATTGCTGACAGGTGTGACAGAGATGAAAGATGAGGAAGGAAACACAAACCTTCCTAGCTTAATATATTTGCTGGGTACATACCCCTAACCTCACAGAGCACCAGAGTGTGTCATATTTGAATTGTCAGCTGACCCATATGATCTAGTTGCCAGAGATCTTTTAAACTCTCCCACCTGAGACAGTTGCTGACTGAGAAAATTGATTTGTACCTCTTTAACTGGGCCATTCACATGAGGACAATTCAAGTGGTACCCTGGTTGTGTGGTTGTGGGAAGGTTTGATTTTTCTTTTCCAATTGTTGCCTTTGGGCAGCCAGGTGACTTAATTGCTGGTATTTTGCCACAGCTGATACCTCAACCCAGACTAACTGATTCATTAGGGTAGTACAGAGACTAGCTGTAAATGAGACAGAGCCACTAAGCTCTACCACACAAAGCAGGTCCAAAGTTTCTCAGGCCTTACCACCATATGGGTCCTCGGCAAAGATCCAAGGGAAAAGATACAGACACTCAACCCAGATTTTAGGCAAAGGGCTGATTAAACTCTAATCCTGGAGCCCTGAACCCAATTTCTCTTTATCTACTCATCTAGTCAAACAATGTAAAACAATCATGGGCGGCAACAGCATAAAAACTCCAGTAACTTGAATAACAGAGTAGATCAACCACCCCACCAAGAAAATATATGGCAGGCTTAACTGAAGAGCCCATTCATAACAGATGGTTGAGATGTCAGAAATCAAATTCGGAATTTGGATTGCAAACAAGATTAATTTGTTTTTTCTTTTATTATTATTATTATTATTATTATTATCAACATCATCATTATTATTATCATTTGCAGTTTTTGGCCAGGGTGGGGTTTGAACCTGCCACCTCTGGTATATGGAGCTTGTGCCCTATTCCTTTGAGCCACAGGTGCTGCCTCCAAGTTAAATTCCAAACAAGACAATTTAGAATTGAAAATTCCATGAGCAATTCAAAAGTTTTTCAAGAATTTAACAAATTTAAAGACAAAATAACCAAAGATTTTGAAACATATAGACAAGAACTTGTAGCCCTCAACGATCTGAAAAATACCAGAGAATCCCTCAGTAATAGAGTGGAGAAAGGTGAAGAAAATATTTCTGACATTAAAGACAAAGCTTTTGAACACCCCCAAACTTTCAAAGAGGAAGAGAAATGGAGAGCAAAAACAGATAATTTTCTCAGAGAGTTCTGAAATAATTTGAAGAAAGTTAATGTTTGTCTCAGAAGAATCCCTCAAAATAATGAAGCAGCTTCACAAGGTACAGATGCTCTTTTCTATGAAATTATGAAAGAAAATTTTGTAGACATGTCAAGAGTTTCTGAAATCCATATAGCATAGAGTTTCAGAACACCAGCACAACTCATACCAAATAAGACACATCCAAGGCACATCATAATTAACTTCACTTAAGTTAATATGAAGGAGAAAATTCTGGAAGAAGACAGATGTAAGAAATCCATAACCTACAAAGGGAAGACTATTAGAACGACTGCAGATATCTCTGAATACTTTCAAGCCACAAGAGGGTGGTTATTGACATTTGATCTCCTAAAACAAAATAATTTTCAGCCCAGCATCCTATATCCAGGTAACCTGAGTTTAATTTATGATGGAGAAATTAAATACTTTAAAGACATTCGCATGTCTCTTAAACCAGCTCTTAAGGATATTCTCAGACCTACCCTCCATAATGACCAGTACAATCCTCTACCACAAAAGTAAACTCACTCAGAAACTTTTGATGAAACTCCAACTTCCACAGTGGTGAAAGGATTACAAAAGTCCACTGAACTTTTGAAAAACTTGGTACCCAAAATTTTACCAGACTTATCAATATTCTTCATTAATGTGACAGGCTTACACTATCCTCTAAAGAGGCACGAGTTGGCTCACTGGTTACAAAAACTCAGATATCTGCAGCATACAAGAATCTTATCTTACTTTAAAAATAAATATAGATGGTAAACGGTCTGTGAAGCTAGTAAATGATGCCCCATGATTATATCAATGTACACAGCTATGATTTAATAAAAAATAAATAAATAAATATAGACTCAGAATGAAGGGATCATCATCTATATTTCAGGCAAATGTAAATCAGATAAAATCAGGTGTGCAATCCTATTTGCAGATACAATAGGCTTTAAATTAACAAAAGTAAGGAAGTATAAAAATGGTCTCTTCATATTTGTTAAAGGTAATACTCAATATGATGAGATTTCAATTATTAATATTTATGCACTTAACTAGAATGCACCTCAATTTATGAGAGAAACTCTAACAGACTTTAGCATCTTTATTTCCTTCAGCTTTATAATAGTTGGAGAGTTTGACACTCCTTTGACAGTGTTGGATAGATCCTCCAATAAGAAGTTGAACAAAAAAATTTTAGATTAAACCTAGCCATCCAAAAATGTAAATTAAACACACATGTACAGGAAATTTCATCCCCCAAAAAACTGAATACATATTGATCTCATCAGCTCCTATATTTACCAACAATAGTCAAGCTGAAAAAACAGTGAAGGACCCTATTTTGTTTAAAGGAGGGTCAAAGAAGATGAAATATTTGAGAGTTTATCTAATAAAGAATGTGAAAGATCTCTATAAAGAGAACTATGAAATTCTATGCAAAGAATTAACTGAAAATGTTAAAAAATGGAAAAACATACCATGCTCATGGCTGGTAAGAATCAACATTGTTAAAATGTTCATACTACCCCAAGCATTATACAAAATTAATGCAATCTTTATTAAAGCAACACTGTCATACTTTGAATATCTTGAAAATATAATACTTTCTTTTATATGAAATTAGAAAAAAACTCAAATAGCCAAGACATTATTCAGAAATATAAACAAAACAGGAGGAATCACGCTACTGGCCTCAGACTACACAATAAATTGACAGTGATCAAAACAGCATTGTACTGGCAGAAAAACAGAGAGGTAGATGTCTGGAACAGTATAGAGAACCCAGAAGTGAACCCAGCTACTTACTGTTATTTGATCTTTGACAAGCCAATTAAAAACATTCAGTGGGGAAATGATTCCCTATTTAACAAATGGTGCTGGGTGAACTGGCTGACAACCTGTAGAAGACTGAAACTGGAGCCACACATTTCACCATTAACTAAGGTAAACTCTCACTGGATTAAAGATTTAAACTGAAGACATGAAACTGTAAAATTACTATAAGAAAGTGCAGAAAAAATTCTTAAATAAATCAGCCTGGGGAAATATTTTATGAGGAGAGCCACCTGGGTAATTGAAGCAGCATCAAAAATACATGACTGGGACATGATCAAACAAAATTTTTCTACACAGTGATGAGCACATAACTAATGCAAGCAAACAGCCCTCAGAATGGGAGAAGATATCCGCAGGTTATGTCTCCAACAAAAGTTTATAAACCAGCATCCAGGAGAACTCAAACGTTTTAGTAAGAAAAGAACAAATGTTTCCATCTCAAGGTTGGCAAGGGACTTGAAGAGAAACTTCTCTAAAGAACACAGCTGTACGGCCTACAGACATATGAAAAAAATACTCAAAATACTTAATCATCACATAAATAAAAATTAAAACTACTATGAGATATCATCTAACTCCAGTAAAATTAACCCATATCACAAAATTCCAACACCAGAGATGTTGACATGCATGTGGAGAAGAGGGAACACTTCTACACTGCTGGCGGGAATGCAAACTAATAAGTCCCGTTTGGAAAGATGTTTGGAGAACACTTAGAGATATCAAAGTTGATTCCCATTTTGTCCTACAATTCTTCTACTATGTATATTACCCAGAAGACCAAAAAGCACATTACAACAAAGATATTTGTACCAGAATGTTTATTGCAGCCCAATTTATAATTGCTAAATCATGGAAAAAGCCCCAGTGCCCACTGATCCATAAATGGATTAATAAAATGTGGTATATATACACCATGGAATATCATGCAGACTTAAAGAAAAATAGAGACTTTACCTCTTTCATGTTTACATGGATGATGCTGCAACATATTCTTCCTAGTAAAGTATTTCAAGAATGGAAGTAAATGTATCCAACATACTCAGTCCTACTATAAAACTAATTTATAGCTTTCATATGAAAGGTATAACCAAATTATAACCTAAGAATATGGGGAAGGGGGAGAGGAAATGGAGGGAATAAGGGAGGATGGGTGGAGAGACTGTGATTTGTTGGATCACACCTATGGTGCATCTTAAAATAGTACATGTAAAACTAACTGGATATAGAGTATAAGTGTCTCAACACAATAACTAAGAAAATGCCAGTAAGGCTATGTTAACCAGTATGATGTAAATACGTTAAATTGTATATAAAACTAGTGTATGGTGCCCCATGATTCCATTAATGCACCCACCATGATTTGATAAATAAAAAAAATAATAATAATAAGTAAGGAGTGGAGCCTGGTAGCTTCGTGAGTAGGTTTCCAGCCATATATAACGAGCAAGGTGGGTTCAAGCCCAGCACCAGATCAACTGAAACAAGTTGAAACACGATGGAATATTTTTCAACAATCCAAAAGCATGAAGTGCACATTTATATTACAATAAGAAGGAACCTTAACATCATGATAAGGAAACAAGGCCACTTACAAAAGACCACACAAAGCTGACCAAACACACAGGAAAACATTGAGACAAGGCCAATTATCTGCTGGGAGTAGAAAACTGGAAAGGGAGGGTGATGAGGAAGTGAAAATGACTGCTAATAGGTATTCTTTAAATGTGGGTAGAAAACAAAGTTGTAGAGTTAGATTGTGATGATAGTTGTACAATTATGTGACTATACTAAGAAACATGGAATTGTATACTTTCAAAGGGTGAACTACTTATTTCAGTGAAGCTACTTGAAGACATTTTCCAAAATTTCAGATTCTCAAAATCCTCAAAGCATAAGAAGTACACAGGACAGAGAGTACTTGAGAGACATTCAAGCCTGTCTTCCTGCTAACACAAAAATTAACATGATTTGACATGGAAGGTACATTGTTTCATCCTACAAAAGTTGCAATTATTTTTTTTTTTCCTTGAGACAGAATCTGAAATCTTCCCCCGGGATATTATGCCCTCACATCATCATATCTAACCATGTCTCAAATTTCTAGGTCAGCAGATCCTATAGCCTAAGGCTCCTGAGCATCTTGGAGTCAAGGGGAACCCCAAACAGTGCCCAGTTTCTTTGGACCACCTGCTTCTGCCTCCAAGAGTGTTAGTCTTACAAGTGTGAACTACCACTGCAGACCTTGAATTTGGGATATATTTCCAACTATGTTTGGTGGCCATTGATGGTGATTTATGCCTGTCACCTTGGCATTTTGGTAGGTCTCATCAGTTGGATTTCCTGAGTTTCTGAATTGTATGCTAGACTGAGCACTAGTGAAACTCTCTTCTCTGAAGAATAAAAAATGCCTACATGCTCTCAAGACACCTAGATTCCCGGTGAGGGAATATGTTTGCTAGATGACAACACTTGAAGTTTGCTGAGAAATATACAAGGTCACTCTACAAAGAACAATAAAATGAGACTCTATATTAATAAGTAAAAGGACAAAAACATTGCTAGGGAAAATACCTGCTATTTTTACTTTTGACCATGGATCTAGAGTTGAAATTTTTTTTTCCTAGATTAGATGTCAACTAGAGAAATTATTCTCTCATAGGGAAATTATTTTCCTACAATCTCTGTGAATAAATCCTTTTGATTTTACCTAAATCTGACCCTTTTATATTCTAGATATTTGTAGTCACTGGAAAAGACAAATAATGAATTCTTGACTTAAGTTTGGATTTTTCTGTGCACACTAAAAGTTCCAGAAGATACCATTCGATGTTTCTGTTGAACTTCTTTAGTCTGGGCCAATATTCTTTGCCCCAGTCAGTCCGAACCCAGTGACCAGACATATCTAGAGAACAACTACCCATCAGATTGACTGCCAATATCCTCATGAGCCAATCCTAAACCCACTTGTAATGAATCATTCCCCCCCCCGGGGGCTGCAATAAATCTCCTCTTTAAGTAGCCCCATATTCCATATACCTACTGACTTTTCCTCCTACCTCATCTCTTGGAATCTGTGCCTAGGAATTTTTTTCTTTTCTTTTTTCTTTTCTTTTCTTTTCTTTTCTTTTCTTTTCTTTTCTTTTCTTTCTTTTCTTTTCTTTTCTTTTCACACAGGGACTGTGTCAGAACTGTTTTGCATATCTATGGTGTCAGATATCATCCCAATTATGCCCACATCTCTTTTTTGCTTATCAGCTTTCATTAGTGATTGTATCTTGAAAGTATGACCCAAAGTAACTCTTCTACTTCCTATGTAGAAGAAGCCAAAAATTTGGACACACATGGGCCAGATATCAGGAATGTTGGAAATTTCCATATGGGATTATATTCCCAAGGATCAGGAGAAATAACTGCAGGTTTGGAGTACACTACCTTACACATTGTCTAACCAGATTTGGAGAGAGGACCTTCACTAGGACACCTACCATCCAAAACAAACCTATTCTAGAGAAGAAAAAAAAAACTAAGATAAAGTAGAAGAGAAAATTGTTTCACATACCTGTCTGGTCTGTGAAAACACTAATTTTTAGGCTTGGGTTCTTGGTGTGTAACATCCCAAGGCAGGTCTAGGTATAAACCATATTCTTGCACTTGCTTACAAATTCATGATGTGAAAAGGAAAATAAGGGTTGCTGAATCCCATGGCAGGATATACAAACAAACTTTTGGAAGTAGAAATTGAGTGTGGAGAACATAACCCCACAATTTTGTGAGTTTAAAATCAAAGACAAACTCAGATAGACACTACACCTTCTTCCATGAATAAGGTTAAGCATAGTCATGGTAACCCAGGGTAACACCCATTGTGTTGTCATTCATGGTGACCATTTAGTGACATTTTCTGTAATGTTCTGGGATCCAGGCTTCTGGTCAAAGACACTAAGTGGCCTCTTCTGGTCACTTCAGCTGGTATTCCTAAAGAAATTGAACCAGTACACTTTTTAGCCCTCCACCCACATACAGATAAGTGACCTTTCATTTATGCCTTATTGAGTGTATTGAAGGCTGAGATTCCCAACACTAGGCTGGCTGACACAAAGTTGAGATTTTGTACAGCAGTGTGACTCAGGCATGTGACATAATTCCATGCATTCACTTTAGTAGGATGCTATTTGCTCTTTGCATTTTTTTTTTCATGGAGACAGAGTTTCATGTCCTACTTTGTCACCCTAGATACAGAGCCCTGGGGTTCCCTTGTATCAGAGCCTACAGCCCCCTCCTACTCCTGATCTTATAAAATTATTTTTCCTTAGCTTACCATGTAGCTAGGACCACAACAGCCCACCACAATGCCAGACAATTAGTTTTATCAGTTTGGCCATGGTTGTGTTCTCACTCATCAGTATTGTTGTATGTGGCTGGCCCTCTACCGAATTTGCCCAGGAAATGCACCTAGAATGCTACTCAAGGACCTGTTTGACAATTTCACAGAACTATGTATTTGAGAGAAGCTTACAAATTTACAATGGCTGGCTACAGCCTCAATGTAGTCGTAGTTTCACAGGTCTTAACCATATCTGTTTTGCTTGAATCATCAGGGTAATTATCGTTTCTGGATGATGAAACTTTATTGGTTAGTTGCTTTCTACTAGCCTAGTCAGAGACATGGAGGCAGAAACTGCAGAAGAAATGAATTATTTATTAAAGGATAGCTGGTGTTTGCTCAGGCACAGCAGCAAATGGCCGTTCTTATTCACTTTCTTATATACCCTAAATCATCAGATAGAAATAATCCAAGAACAAGGAAGAGAAAAGGTAAAGATGCCTTATCAGAGTTAATCCAGTATAAAGTACATACACACTGATCTGAACCAAGAATATCTTGTTTAGAGATAAACAACAATGGAGATGAACCAAAAAGGGATGGATTGTCTGTTCTGTTTGCCTTCTTCTCTATATGATTAACTGAATGCTTTTTGTGTAAATAGAGGAAGGGGATTCAGTGCAATGGTCTATTGCCTGAGGCAGATCCTCTATCTCCAGCTAGGACTTGGTGAAAGCCCTCCAGAATATTCTTTCCTTTAAGGCATGACTGCCTGCATTTTTCAGCAAAACCACTTAAGTGAGCTGGGGGAGAATAACCCCCAAAACTCACACTTGGCCCAAGTACTGGAAATGTCCTTCTCAGGGTCTCATAACTTCCAGGAGCACAAATGAGACTGATTCACCTATAAGGGTGCAGTGGACTGTGACTCTTAATTGGTTGGTTGTTTGGTTTGTGTATGTGTGTGTGTATGGGTATTAATTTTTTAAGCAAAATTCTATTACACTTAAGCTTTTTTTTTATTAAATAATAAGTTTGTATATTGATGCATGCATCTGATTCCTGGTACTGCTTCAATGTACAAAACCTCCCATATGAAAAAAGCCTCTTCTAGAGAATGAAATAAAATCTCAGGTAAAGTAGAACTGAGAATTGTGTGACCTGTCAGGTCTAAAAAATCACTTTCTGATGTTTGTTCTTGGATTCTTGGCTTGTAACATCCCAAGGCAGCACTAGAATCTGAACATAACTGTGCAATCATGTGACTATAATAAGAAACCCAGACCTGTATACTTTGAAAGGGTAAACTACTTACATCACTTAAGCTACTTGGAGAGGTTATCCAAAACGTAAGTTGCTCAAAAGGCTCACAGCAGAAGTCCCCAGGTCGTGAGAGGACTTTAGAGACAGTCAACTTTATCTCTCTGCTCACACACAGGTTACCAACGATGGACATGGAAGGCATATTTTTACATTTTACCAAAGTTATTATTTTCTATATCTTTGAGACAGAGACTGACAACTTTCCCCTGTGTAGAGTGCCCTGACATCATCATAGCTAACCAATATTTCATAATCTTAGGTCAACAGATTCTATTGCCTCAGCCTCCTGAGCATCTAGAAGCTCAGGTGCTCCCCATGATTGCCCTGTTACCTTGGACTTTCTGCTTCTGCATCTCTGAGTGTTACCATTTTAGGTGTGAGCCTTTAATGTAGACCATGAATTTGAAATACTTTTCAAACTAAGTTTGGCAGCCAGTGGTGGGGTATCATGCCTGTCATCTTGGCAATTTTGAAGTCTCCATCAGTTGGATTGTCTGTGTTTATGAATTGGAAACCAGCCTTAGCACTAGGGAGATCCCCTTCTCTGAAGAATAAAAAATGGCTGGATGTTATGCAGGTGCCTAGTGTCCCTGCTGAGGGAACAGATTTGCTTGATGACAACACTTGAAGTTTGCTGTTTGATATGATACCAGGGCACTCTAAAGAAGGCAACAAAATGATACTCTGACTCAAATCAGGCTTTTCCCTATGCACACTAGAATATCCAGTGGATATCCTTTACCTATGCTGTTGAACTTCTTTAATCAGGGCCAATATTCCCTTGCCCCAATCAGTATGAATCAACAGAATAGATATCTCTGGAGAACAACTACCCATTAGATCAACTGTCAATATAATAATGAACCGATTCCCAACCCATTAGTTCTGACTCATTGTCCAACCCCCCCACCACCTGGTGGTCACAATAAAACTCCTCCTTTATGTAGTTCCATAATATTTTATTTCCCTACTGTCCTCTTGTCATACTCAGGTTCTTGGAAATGGTGCCTAGCTAATTTATTCTGTTTATTTATTTCTTTCTTGGACACAGAGTTTGTCTTTGTAATCCTCATTACAGTGAGGGGGCATCTCAAGTCATAGCAAGATTATACTCCTGAATTTAGGTGACTCTTTTGCCTCAGCCTTCTGAGTAGCCAGGGCTACTCAGGAGGATCACTTGATATTATCGGCTTGCATTGACTTGAATTATGATGGTGCCAAAGTATTTTTTTGAAGAAAATGAGCCTCACAATATTGCCCCAGGTAGAATGCCATGGCATCACAGAGCTCACACAAACTTTCAAGTCTTTGTCTTAGGCTATTTTTTTGCATCAGCGACAAAAAGAGTGAAGAGTACCTTTGCCTGCCACAACGCCTGGGTATATTTGTGTTGCAGTTAGGCCTGGGCTGAACATGAACCTACCACTCTTGTTATATGGGGTCACCATCCTACCTACTTAGACACAGGTTCTTCCCAACTCTTGTATATTTCCTGGGCAAAGGTGTAAAATGCAGGGTCAAATCTTTAAGAGATACACTGTACAGATGCAGGAAAAGTCTGGCATCATACAAAATATTTTATTCATGTTTCCAAAATTGCTATTTATTACTAGGATTGCTAGTTTATCTCAATATGAGTAAATAAGCTATTTGACCTCAACTATGAAGCAGATTTTAAGGGTAAAAGTGTAGTCTATCAAGAAATGAACATAGATGTCTTAACTATGTGATTAATAAATGAGACGAAAGCTAGGATGCAAAAACACTCCTATTAGTAGAAATAAAAAAATGGTTCCCACAAGAGCATAAATGTATTTATGATCTGTGTACATATGACTTAATAAAAAATAAAATAAAACATCAAGACAAACTCACTAAATTTATGGAAGGAATATGAAAAACTACATGGTGACTTCATCAGACAGAAAAAAGAGTTTTGGGGCGGCGTCTGTGGCTCAAGGAGTAGGGCACCAATCCCATATGCCGGAGGTGGCGGGTTCAAACCCAGCCCCGGCCAAAAATCACAAAAAAAAAAAAGAAGAAAGAGTTTTAACAGAGGCACTATATCTTGTTGATAAAATCTTTCAAAAACCTTAGATTAGAAGAGAACATCTTCAGGAATACTAATATGATTTACAGATGATTTGATGCATATAACATGCAATATTCACACAATGAATATTTTTTTAACAATCAAAAGGAATGAAATGCACATTTATGTTACAATGGGAATGACCTTAAAAGCATTAGGTTAAGAGTGAAAAGTGGGAGGAGGCAAGATGGCTCACTAGAGCTAGCTTTCTATAGAGGCTCCCATGCAGAGGTGGCATTAAAAGGCAAGTGTTTAGCAAGTAAGCTGATAGTGTGCAGCTGAGCCAAGAAGGAAGGTTGAATACTGCTCATATCCCCTGGAGTGCTGAACTGTGACACGAAGGAAACAAGCAATAGGCAGAATATCTATTGTCGGCATAAAACAGGCCCCTATCACATCCTTTGTTAGATAAAATCCAAAATATTTCATCTTCTTTGGCACTACTGTGAATGGGATAGAGTCCTTAATTGTTTATTCAACTTGACTATTGTTGGTATATATAAAGTCTACCGATTTATGAATGTTGATTTTGTAACCTGAGATGCTGCTGTATTCCTTTATCACTTCTAAGAGTTTTTGAGTAGAATCACTAGTGTTGTCTAGATATACAATCATATCACCTACGAAGAGCAAAAGTTTGATCTCTTCTGACCCTATGTAGATGCCCTTGATCGCCTTTTCTTCCCTAATTGCAGTGGCTGAAACTTCCTTTAAAATCTTAAAAAGCAATGGAGACAAGGGGCAGAGTTGTCTTGTTCCTGATCTCAGTGGAAATGATTCCCATTTAACACAATTCAATAGGAAATTGGCTGTGGGTTTTCTGTAGATGGTCTCTATCAGTTTAAGAAATGTCCCTTCTATACCTATTTTCTTAAGTGTTCTGATCATGAAGGGATGCTGGATGATATCAAAAGCTTTTTCTACAACAATTGAGAGAATCATATGGTCTTTGTTTTTTAACTTGTTTAAGTGCTGAATTACATTTATACATTTATGTATATTGAACCAGCCTTGAGACCCTGGGATAAAACTGACTTGGTCATGATGTAGGATGTGTTTGATATGTTGCTGGATTCTGTTTGTTAGAATCTTGTTGAATATTTTTGCATCTATGAGAAGGACCCCCCCAGGAAATTGAAGCTGCTTCAAAAATACACTATTGGGACTTGATCAAACTAAAAAGCTTCTGCACAGCGAAGAACACAGTATGTAAAGTAGCAAACAGCCCTCAGAATGGGAAAAGATATTTTCAGGTTATGTCTCCAACAAAGGTTTAATAACCAGAATCCACAGAGAACTCAAACACATTAGCAAGAAAAGAACAAGGGATCCCATCACAGGCTTGGCAAGGGACTTGAAGAGAAACTTCTCTGAAGAAGACAGGCGCCTGGCCTTCAGACATATGAGAAAATGCTCATCATTGTTAATCATCAGAGAAATGCAAATCAAAACTACTTTGAGATATCATCTAACTCCAGTGAGACTAGCCTACATCACAAAATCCCAAGACCAGAGATGTCGGCGCAGAAGTGGAGAAAATGAAACACTTCTGCACTGCTGGTGGGAATGCAAATTAATACATTCTTTTTGGAAAGAGATATGGAGAACACTTAGACACCTAAAAATAGATCTGCCATTCAATCCTGTAATCCCTCTACTGGGCATATACCCAGAAGACCAAAAATCACATCATAACAAAGATATTTGTATCAAAATATTTATTGCAGCCCTATTCATAATTGCTAAGTCATTGAAAAAGCCCAAGTGCCCATCAATCCACGAACGAATTAGTAAATTGTGGTATATGTATACCAGGAAATATTAGGCAGCCTTAAAGAAAGATGGAGACTTTCCCTCTTTCATGTTTACATGGATGGAGTTGGAACTTATTCTTCTTAGTGAAGTATCTCAAGAATGGAAGAATAAGTACCCAATGTACTCAGCCCTACTATGAAACTAATTTAGAGTTTTCACATGAAAGCTATAACCCAGTTACAACCTAAGAATAGGGGGAAGGGATAAAGGGATGGGAGAGAGGAGATAGGTGGGTAGAGGGAAGGGGATTGGTGGGATTACACCAGCAGCGCAACTTACAAGGGTATATGTGAAACTTGGTAAATGTTCAGTGAAGCTAGTGAATGATGCCTCATGATCATATCAATGTAGACAGCTAGGATTTAAAAAAAAAGTGGAAGAAAATGTACCCAATGTACTCACCCTTATTATGAAACTAATGTAGGATCTTCACCTGAAAGCTATAACACAGTTACAACCTAAGAATAGGGAGAAGGGAGATAGGGAGGGGAGGGAAGGGGAAGTAGGTGGAGGGAGGAGAATTAATGGGATTACACCGGCGGTGCATCTTACAAGGGTATATGTGAATCTTAGTAAATGTGGAATGTAGAGGTCTTAGCAAAATAACTAAGAAAATGCCAGGAAAGCTATGTTAACTAGTGTGATGAAAATGTGTGAAACGGTCTATGAACCAAGTGTGTGGTGCCCCATGATCATACTAATATACACAGCTATGATTTAATAAAAAAATAAATAAATAAACAGGCCCCTAACCCATGAGAACATCGCACAACACACTTTCTACAAGCAAGCAAGCATAGTTCAGTTATTTTCCTATTTTATCCCTTTAAAGAGAAACTCTAAATTCAGAACTTTTTTCCCAGTGTGTACACACTAGTGTGCCATTTTACTCTTTCACCAGACATCAAACTGAAACTAGACTGCACAAATATGAACTCCAGCACTCCCTTCTACTCTCACTCCAAGATCTGGAAGCCTCTTCCCTATGGAGTGCAGGCTCTTGGGGAATTTCTCCAGAGTTGTGGATGGGGCTTGGGCTGTTCCAGGTCTCTGCTTTCTGTGGAATTGGTATGGAGCAGGGACTGTGAAGTGAGGGAGCCCTATGGAAGCAGGTGAAGCAGATCCCTGTAGTATAGTGAAGCAGTACCAGTGGTGGAAACAATAGTGCTCACACCCATGGGGATAATTTGGAGAGTCACTTTCCTCTTCTCATATCAATGAGAGGCAGCCGAGCCTCTACTCTTGTAGCAGCCACTGGCAGAACAAATATGGGATTGAAATGCAGGCCTCCTGAGCAAAGGGTATGAATAAGGTATTATCTGCTGTGTAGGAGCACTGCACGAACCGAGAATAAATTCTGTGTGCATGCAGAGGCTGCTTCCTCTTAGGTAGGGGCTGAATCAGAATTGCAGCTATGGTAAGCGCAAGGTGTAACCAGCCCCCAAGTCAGGATAACAGGGATAAAAGCAGATGTGGCAGCAATACCAGCCCAGGGAGGGACAGAAACTGAGAGCCATTTGTGAGCTCTAACAATGCTTGCACCAACTCAGACTGCATCAGAAGCTGAGACCTCAACACCATGAGAATTGGAACAGTGGCAGCAGCAAAGAGTGGGGCTGAGTCACAGGTTCTGTGAACTCAAACAGTGCCTGGCCCACAGGGGAGTATAGCTGGGACAGTAAGGCCAATTTTCTGAGAATATAAGTGGCGGCAAAATCAATTTGTGATGGGGCTGGAATGAAGGTAAACTCCCCAGCTCCCATTAAGCAACCAAGATTGTCAGGATTTAGCTTACCCTGCTGGCTGGTGGCAGAGTGTGTCAATCTTCTCGAGGAAACAGATCTCCCTGTGACTCGGGCAGTAGCAAATCCCTGGAGCATCTGCTCTTGGAGGGTACTGAGTCACAACCCTGCCACGGACCGCCGGTCGATGGGCCTCAGTCCGAGGGTGCTCAGGGTGAACGGTACAGGTTGGTTGAGAGGTCGACGCAGGAAAAAATGACAGACTGCACACAGCACTTGGTGAAGCATGCAGCTGTAAATTTTATTGAGTTCAGAAGTTGGTATTTATACATTTTCTTTCCAAGGTTCAAACAATGTAATCGTTATTTTGCTTATGTTTGTAAATTATCTTTGTGTCTGCATATGTGGTTTATCATGCATTACATGTTTTCAAGGTTTTTGCTCTAGGGAGGTGGTTTTATCAGTAACACCTGGTTACTTCCCCTTATCTAGGAATGTCAAGGCTTGTGACTTCTCTTAGCTCTGTAATTGTTCTCAGTTTCTTATAATTTCTTTTAAAAATAGCTGAACATATTCTTTTACGTATAATGCTTGACTACTTCTATATATATTTTCTATATATTTTTATTCTTATTAGTAACTATACTTTGATTTATAATTAATTGTTTGTTAAACATTAAGCTACTCTATTGATTTGTATTACATATGAAAATTAGTGAAGTAAGATGTTTTTCTAAGTAAAGTTTTACTGCAGGTGGTGATAGTGTATGTCATGTTGGAACATCTTGTTTGCTGTGCCTGCATTGTCTCAATGCACTGTCTCAATTCACTGACATTTGATGATAGGAACGTGCTATTGCACCGTTCCCCTGGAGACATTGAGTCTCTTCAGGCATTCTTTCTCTGTTTAATTATGGATCAGTAAGTCATTATGTTTATTCTTAGTTTCTCAAGACAAGCAGGCATTCAACTCAACAAACAGGTTTCAGAGCAAAGGTTTCTCAGGCTTTTATGCCGCACCTCGTGAGTCATTACGTTCAAACAAAGGCATGCTAGGCAACTTATGCGCTGCTGTCACATACCAGGGGTGCTGGGGGTATCGCTCCG
Organism: Nycticebus coucang; assembly: GCF_027406575.1. Taxonomy (NCBI): domain Eukaryota; kingdom Metazoa; phylum Chordata; class Mammalia; order Primates; family Lorisidae; genus Nycticebus; species Nycticebus coucang. The sequence continues at coordinate 9,444,561 of NC_069805.1, forward strand.
GGGAGCACAGACCACCTACCCATGTGTTTTACAACGCGGACAGCGCCACCTCGCTGCGGCTTGATGCCGAGGGTGTGGCACAACCCTATGTGGGCCACAAGGATTCAGTGTGACAGAAGTGCAACGAGGAGAAAGAGGCATCAACCATCCAACACTAATTCATTTGCTGTGTAGATCCTTTTAACTCCACAGAACAACAGAACTATTCATAATCCTACTAGTATATGTCTAACATATAGTTGCTGGAGACTTTTGAACTCTTTTATGTGACACTCTCTGCTGACAGGGACAACTGATTTGGAACTCTTGACCTGGTCCAATAACTAAGAATTATGCAAGTTGTTACCCTGGTTGTATTTTTGTGGGAAGGTTTTATTTTCATTTTCTAGTCATTGTCCATGGATGGTGAGGTGTCTTAGTTGCAGGTACTTCTCCACAGCTAAAACTTCAAGAAAGAATTGCTTATTTACTAGGATTGGACAGATACCATATAAAAACAAGACAGAGACACTTATCCCAACTACACCAAGCACATCCCCAGTGTCTCATGCCATAGAAATGTACAGTTTGTTTGAAAAGCTGTATAGGAAAAGCTGAAGGCACCAATCCCAGCTATTGGGCAAAGGGCCAGTTAATCACTACTCCAGGAGCCACCAACCAATTTCAACTGATCTGCTCATCTAGGAAAATAGAGAAAAGTAGTCATGGAGCAGAATCTGTAGAAAAACTATGGCAACATGAATCATCAGAATAGATCAATTCTCCCAAGTAACAACAAGACGGACAAACCAGAAGATCCCATTCATAAACAAATGGCTGAGATGTCACAAATGAAAATCAGAATTTGAATAACAAATAAGATTAAGATATTGGAGTTAAAGTGGAAGTAGAAATTCAAGAAGCATTTCAAAAGATGTCTCAAGAATTTAATGTATTCCAAAAAAAATTACAAATATTTTTGAAACATGTGGTAAGAACTCGCCACCATTAAATATCTGAGAAATACAGTAGAATAGTTCAGCAAAAGAATGAAGCAGGCAAAAGAAAGTATTTCTGACATTTAAAATAAAACTTTTCAGTGCTCCTAAATGCTCAAAGTGGAAAAGAATTGGAGCACAAAAACATATCCTTTTCTCAGAGATTTTTGAGACAATTCCAAGAAAACTAATATTCAATTTATAGAAATTCCTGAAGCCAATTAGATTGATTTGAGAGATAATTGAGGAGAACTTCTCAAACATAGAAGGAGTTTCAGAAATCCAGATATCAGACTGTTTCGGAACCCCAGATACGTATAATTAACCATGCCAAAGGTAATATAAAGGAGAAAGTTTTGCAAGCAGGCAGATTTTGGAAAAATATAACCTACAAGGGAAGGAATATTATAATGACTACAGATGTTTCTGATGAAACTTTAAAAGCTAGAAGACGGTAGTGAGGACCTTTAAACTCCTAAAACAAAGTAACTTTCAACCCAGGATCCTGTATCCAGCTAAACTGAGTTTTAATTATGATGGAGCAATTAAATACTTTAATGACATTCGTATGTTGAAGAAATTTGCCATAATTAAACCAGCTCTCCAGGATATTCTCAGACATATCCTCTATAATGACCAGCTCAATCATCCAGAAAATTCACTTAGAATCTTCTCATCAAATTTCAACTTTAAGAGTGGCAAAACGTTCACAAATCCACTGGAAATGCAAGTAAAACTATACCAAAACTTCTACCAGGATTATCAACATTCTCAGTTAATGTGAATGTATTAAATTATCCTCTAAAGAGGTAAATATTGGATGACCGGATAAAAAAACTCAGGACACGTGTCTGCTGCATAGAAGAATCTCATCTTGCCTTAAAAGATATGTCTATAGACTCAGCTTGAAGGGATGGTCATCTATAATTCAGGCAAATAATAATCATAGAAAAGCTGGGGATGCAATTTTATTTGCAGATACAATGGGCTTTAAACCAGCAAAAGTATGGACACTTCTTATTTGATATGGTTAACAATCAACACAGTGAGTTTTCAATTAGTAACATTTATGCACACAACCATATTGTGTCTCAATTAAGTAACAGAGATTCTAACAGACATGAGAAACATGATTTCCTCCAGTACCATAATAGTTGGATATTTTAATACCACTTAGGCAGTGTTGGTAGTATTGGAAGATAGGCAGATCTTCCAATATGAAACTAAGTAAATGGTGGTGCCTGTGGCTCAGTGGGTAGGAGCCTCATACACTGAAGGTGGCTGATTCAAACACAGACCTGGCTAAATTACTACAAAAAAAAAAAATCCAGATGTTTTGGGGGCACCTGGAATCCCACCTAGAAATCCCACCTGGGAACTGAGGTGAAATATTACCTAATCTCAGGAGTTGGAAATTGCTGTAAGCTGTGTGGTACCATGGAAGTCTATCAAGTGCAATAATATGTAACTCTGCCTTTACCAAAAAAGGAAATAGAAAAAGAAAAGATACTAAGAAATATACTAAGGATAGAAATATTGGAGTTAATTTTAAGCATTCAGTAATTGTATTTAACAGTCATCTATAAAATATTTTATACTAACAAAAATGAATACACATTCTTCTCAATAGCCCATGAAACTTACTCCAAAACTTAACACATCTTAGGTCACAAGTCTAACAACAGAAAATTTAAAGGAATAGAAATTATTTTTGCCAGCCCCATAAAATAAAGGTAGTGGGTCCAAACCCAGCCCTGGCCAAACTTAAACAAAATATATCTGAGTGTTGTGATGGGCACATGTACTCACAATTTTTCGGGAGTCTGAGGCAAGAGAATCACCTAATACCAAGAGCTGGAGTTCGCTTTGAACTAAGATGCCACAGCATTCTACCAAGAATGACAAACTGAGACTTTGTGTCTTTTTTTATTATTATTAAATCATAGCTGTGTACATTAATGTGATCATGGGGCACCATACACTGCTTTTATAGACCGTTTGACACATTTTCATCACACTGGTTAACATGGTCTTCCTGGCATTTTCTTAGTTTTTGTGTTAAGACATTTACATTCTACATTTACTAAGTTTCATATATACCCTTCTAATATGCACTGCAGGTGTAATCCCACCAATCACCCTCCCCCGTCCACCTTCCCTGTCCCTTCCTTCCCTTTCCCCCTGCCCCCATTCTTGGGTTATACCTTTCATGTGAAAGCCATAAATTAGTTTCATAGTAGGGCTAAGTACATTAGATACTTTTTCTTAATATTCTTCTTAGAAGAAAAATGGGAGACTCTGTATCTTAAAAAAAAAATAAAATAAAATATTCCTTGCATCTTTTTGGACCTTCCTGGAATACAAATTGAACTCAGTAAACACATGAATCTGCATTATCATATACAACAGTGCAGACTAAAGAACATTATGCTAAATGATAGGTGGGTCATAGGTGAGATTAAAAATGAAATTATGATATACTGGAGCAAAAGGATAATGAAGACATGAATTACCAGGAACTCTGGGATACCACAAAGGCAGACATAAGAAGGAAATTTATAGCATTGCAATTCCACTCAAGGGAATGGAAAGATAGGAACTTAACAATTTAATGGGAGATCTCAAACAACTGGAAATTAAGAAGATTCCAATCCCAAACCAAGAAAAAGAAAATAAATAACAAAAGGTAGAGCAAAATTAAACAAAATTGAAAATAAAAGCATTATACAACAGATCAATACATCAAAATGTTGGTTTCTTGAAAACATCAAGGAAATAGAAAAATCTTTGGGAAACCTAACCAGGATAGAAAGAGTAAATTCTCTAATTTCATCAATCAGAAATGGCAAAAATGAAATAAGAAAAGGCTCTTAAGAATTTCATAAAAACCATAATGGATATTACAGGAAACTCTATTCTTGGAAATATGAAAATCTGAAGGAAAGAAACCAATTCTTGGAAGCACACCACCTTCCTGGACTTAGCCAAGAAGTGGAAATTTGAACAGGACTATGTCAATGTATAAAATAGCAGCAACTATAGAAAATGTCCCCAAAATAAAAAGTCCAGGAGCAGATGGTTTCACATTAGAATTCTCTCAAACCAGGCGGCGCCTGTGGCTCAGTGAGTAGGGCGCCGGCCCCATATGCCGAGGGTGGCGGGTTCAAACCCAACCCCGGCCAAACTGCAACAAAAAAATAGCTGGGTGCTGTGGCGGGCACCTGTAGTCCCAGCTACTCAGGAGGCTGAGGCAAGAGAATCGCTTAAGCCCAGAAGCTGGAGGTTGCTGTGAGCTGTGTGATGCCACGGCACTCTACCAAGGGCCATAAAGTGAGACTCTGTCTCTACAAAAAAAAAAAAGAATTCTCTCAAACCTTTAAAAAGGAACTACTACCTATATTACTTAAGGTTTTCCAAAATATAGAAAAATAATGAATACTAACCAACACATTCTATGAAGCAAACACCATATTGATGCCATAACAAGGAAAAGACTCAATAAGAAAAGAAAATTATACACCAATATCTCTAATGAATATTGATGAAAAAATATTCAAGAAGATCCTAGCAAGTAGAGTCCAGTATCACATAAAAAACATTATATACTATGACCAAGTGGTTTGATCCTAAGGTCTCAAGCCATGGTCAATACACATAAACTAATAAATATAATTCATCACATAAAAAAAGTTAAAAAGAAGACGTGATTCAATTGATGCAGAAAATGCTTTGGGTAATACTAGCTAACATTTTTTCATATTCAGAACACTTAAGAAAAATAGGTGCAGGGCAGTGCATGTGGGTCAAAGGCATCATGCAGTGACCCACATACCAGAGGTGGCAGGTTCAAATCGGCCCCGGACAAAAACTGAAAAAAGAAAGAAAGAAAGAAAAGTATATAGGTACATAAGGTAGATTTATTAAAATTGTAGAGGTCATCTACAGAAACACACTGCCTGTATCATATTGAATGGAGTTAAATTCAAATCATTTCCAACTAGATCAGGAACAAGACAAGGATGCTCATTGTCTTCATGGTTTTTAACATTGCCCTGGAAGTCCTAGCCATCGCAAAAGGAAGGAAAAAGTGATGAAGCTCATCCATATAGGGTCAGAGAAGATTAAACTTGCACTTTTTGCAGATAATTTGATTGTATATCTGGAAAACACTAGGGATTCAATGACAAAACTATAAGTGATAAAGGCATACAGCAGCATCTCAGATTACAAAATCAATAATTGAAAAGCTGTAACCTTTATATATACCAAAAGTAGTCAAGCTGAAAAATAGTCAAGGTCTGTATTCTTTTTTAAAATAGTGCCATAAATGATGAAATATTGGGGAGTTTACCTAACAAAAAACATGAGGGAGAGGGAGGAGGGAGGGGGGATAATGGGCAGAAGGCGGGTGATTGGTGGGATTACACCTACAGTGCATCTTACAAGGGTACATGTGAAACTTAGCAAATGTAGAATATAAATGTCTTAACACAATAATTAAGAAAATGCCAGGAATGCTATGTTAATCCGTGTGATGAAAATGTCATAAAAATGGTTTATAAAACCAGTGTATGGTGCTCCATGATCACATTAATGTGATCCGTGTGATGAAAATGTCGTGAAAATGGTTTATAAAACCAGTGTATGGTGCTCCATGATCACATTAATGAACACAGCTATGATTTAATAATAAAAAAAAAAGAAAGTAAAGATCTCTATATAGAAAACTATGAAACTCTAAGAAAAGAAATTGCTGAAGACATTAATAAACGGAAAAACATACCATGCTCATGGCTTGGAAGAATCATCATTATTAAAATGTTCATATTACCCAAAGAAATATACAATTTTAATGCAATCCCTATTATAGCACCACTGTCATATTTGAAGACCTTAAAAAATCCTTTATTTTATATGAAATAACAAAAAACCATGAACAGCCAAGGCATTACTCAGAAATAAAAAATAAATCATGAGAAATCAGGCTACCAGACCTCAGCCTATACTATAAATTAATAGTAATCAAAACAGCATGGTACTTGCACAAAAGCAGAGAGCTATATACATGGAACAGAATAGAGAATCCAAGAGATGAACCGAGCTACTTACCATCATTTGATCTTTAATAAGCCAATTAAAAACATTCACCGTGAAAAACTTTTTACTTAACAAATTGTGCTGAATCACCTGGCTGGCAACCTGTAGGAGACTGAAACCTGTCCACACTTTCACTATAAGTTTAGATACACTATCACTGGATTATAGATTTAAATTTAAGACATGAAACTATAAAAATGCTAGAAGAATATTCAGGAAAAACACTTGAAATTGGACTGGTAGAATATTTTACAAGATGGACTCCCTGGCAATTGAACCAACACCAAAAATACATTACTGGGATCTGATAAAACTAAAAGCTTCTGCACAGTCAAGAACATAGTAAGTAAGCCAAACAGACAATCCTCAGAATTGGAGAAGATATTTGCATATTATGTCCTGGACAAAGATTTGATAACCAGATTTGATGGAGAATTCAAACCTATTACCAAGTAAAGAACAGGTTATTTCATCTCTTTGTGGGGAACAAACTTAAAGGGAAATTTCTCTGAAGACAGGTGGACTTCATACAGACACATCAAAAAATGCTCTTCATCCTTAATCATAAGATAAATGCAAATCAAAACCACTTTGAGATATCATGTACATTCATTAACATTAGTCCACATAACATAATCCAAAAATCATAGATATTGGCATTGATATGAAAAAAGGGATCACTTCTGCACTGTGGATGGGAATGTGAAACTAATAGGTTCCTTTTAGAAAGATGTTTCCAGATTAACTAAAATTCTAAAAATAGACCTGCCATTTCATCATTCAATTCCTCTATTAGGTATATATCCAGAAGACAAAAACTCATGTTATAATAAAGATATCTGTGCCATAATGTTTATTGAAGCCCAATTCATAATTGCTAAATCCTGGAAGAAACCCAAGTGCTCATCGACCCATGAATGGATTAATAAATTGTGGTATATGTACATCATGGAATATGATGCTGCCTTAAAAAGAATGGAAACTTTACCTCTATCATGTTTACAGGGATGAAGCTGGAATGTGTTTTATGAAGTATCTGGAATGAAAGGCAAGGGGCACAACACATGACTACCTTTCATATTTCAGTAGAAACTGGGTGGGAAATAGGGGCTGTGGGTGTCTTGCAGTTTCTTAACCTTATTTCCAAATGTGAGCTCAGAGAACTGGCCCACCATGGCCTCCAAGAGCATCCAAATTTTGTATTCATGTATGGCAAAAGTCACTGAAATCTAATTATGAAATGACCTCATCAGGGGTTTTGAGTACTGCCCAATACTTAGGTACCTGTGTCACACAGGGATTAAATCAGGACTCTTTTGAATATCCGTGGTGGCAGATACCACAATATGTATGCAGGAATCTATTTTTTGGTAATCATGTTTCATTATTGATTGTGTATTCAACGTGTTTCAAATATCTCTTCTACTTCCTTGTGGACATGAATAAAAATGTGTGAACACACCTGGAACAGATGCCAGGAACATTAGAACTTTCCAGACAGGCTGACCTTTCCCATGATCCTCATAAATAACTGCAAGTATGGAGTACAGTACTGGACACATTTCCTAATCAGATATTGAGAGAGGACCTTCAGTGATACACCAACTATCACAAATAAGCCTATTTTGGAGAAAGAAGTGAAACATCAGTAAAAGTACCAGTGAGAATAGTGTGACATACCTTTCAGCTCTGTGAAATAACTGTCCATTTGGGGGGTTCTAGTTCTTGGTCTATAACATGCCAGGAAAGCACTAGTTATAAAACATACTATTCCACTTGCTTAAAAATCCATGACTTGAAATGGAAAGGGTTATTGCACTTCCTTGGCCACACATACAAACAAACTTTAGGAAGCAGAAACTTAGTGCACAGAAAAGAACCCCACTCTTTGTAAGAATTTGAACCCAATGACAAACCTGGACAACCACTCCACATGCTTAACAGGAATAAGTTAAGCTGAAAGATGGTAACCCAGGGAAACACCCATTTTCACGTCATTCATGGTGACAATGTAGTGACTTCATCCTGTAATATCCTGGGATCCAGGTTTCTGGTCAAATATAGTAAGTGGCATTTTCTGCTCACTTAAACTGGTGGCTCTCAAGTGTTGAAGTGCTATGTGTTTTCTTAGCACTTCAACCACAGTCTGAGAAGTGATCTCCCATTTGTGCCTTATTGGTTCTATTAACAGTTGAAATTCCCAGCACATGGCTCACACAAGAGTTGAGATTATGTACAAGAGTGTGACTCAAACTACACCACAGCTGACAAAACTTCATGGAGTCGGGCGGTGCCTGTGGCTCAAGGAGTAGGGCGCCGGTCCCATATGCCAGAGGTGGCAGGTTCAAACCTAGCCCTGGCCAAAATAAAAAAAAAACAAACAAACAAACAAAAAACTTCATGGAGTCACTGAAGTAGGATGGTACTTGTTTATATTTTTTTCTTGGAAACAGAATTTCACTTTTTCATGCTCAGTAGAGTAACCTGCAACTTTTGGCAATAGGGGATTCTTTTGCCTCAACCTACCAAATATCTGGAACTACAAGGAAGTCACCACAACATCTTACTATATTTTGTTTCAGCTTGGCTGGGCCCAGGTTTGAACTCACCAAACTTGCTATATTGGTCAAGCACACTAACCACTGAGCTAAATATACAGCCCTTGGGACACTATTTTAGGACCTGTTTGACATCTACCACAAAACATCCATTTGACAGAAACTTACCAATTTACTTCGCCTGGATACAACCTCAGTTTGGTCATGGCTTCACAGTTCTTAAACATGTCAACTTTGCTTTAACAATGAAGATAATTCTGGTCTTTTGAGATGATAAAAATGTTGATTGGTTTGTTGATTTCTTTTTCATGGGTGTGCAATCGGTATTTTTGAGATACAGTTTCTGTATTTGGCCTGGGTTAGTCTTTTGTGACCTCAGCTTAGAACATAGCAACTTCAAACTCCAGGATTCAGGCAATCCTCATGCCCGAGGTTCCCATGAAGCTAGGACTACAGGTGCCTGTTGCAATGCCTAGATAATTTTTCACTTTTTAGTAGAGACAAGTTCTTATACTTGCTCAGTCTCACCCCCTCATTGAAGAAATTATACTTTCACCCCCTCATTGAAGAACTTCACTCATCTCAGCATTCCAGTGGGCTAGATTATATGTGTGAGTGACAAAGTTTGGTCATTTTCTCTTTCTTAATTTTTTTCCTTCTCTCCCTCTCTTCACCTCTCCCTCATTTTACCCTACCGTCATCCAATTGCCTCTCTCTCATTTGCTTGCCCTCTCCATTTCTTTCTTTCCTTCATTCATTATTTTCCCCCTCCATCTTTCTCCTCTAAACCATAAGGAAAACTTCTTTGTTAAGAAACAACTAAACTATACAAGTGATCGCAGAATGTGTTGTCTTGACCTGTATACATGAATTGATTTAATTAAGGAGTGTATAAATTATATCTGAATAATGTTTTTTTGATAACGTGTTATCTATGAGGAAAATAGAGGAAAGATTCAGCAAAACATACGCATAGATGGACACTATAGCTCACACCTATAATCACTACAATTTTAGAAGCTGAGTAAGAAATACCACTGGAATCTGAAAGGTTTCACATCATAATGAGCAACATATTTCCCACTTGTCCATGAAATAAGTGCAAAATTTCCCCAGCAGTGATTGCAGGGTCTTGTACTTTCAGCTGCTGAGAAGCATAAACTTAGGAGGATCACTTCAGGTTAGCAGTTTGAATTTCCTTGAGCTACAAAAGTACCAATGTATTTTTCTGTGGCAAAGGGAAACAGTATTCACTCTATAAGAGAGATATCGTATAGGTGCAGGAAACATATAGTATCATACAAAATATGTTATACATGTACCCAAAATGAGATTTATTGCCAGGATTGCCAGTCTAGCTGAATATGGGAATTCAACTAATAGAACATAATAAATTAATAGAATCAATAAGAATAATTCTACAGTCACCTCAATAGACAAGGAAAAGGCTTTTGACAAAAGAAACATAAAATCATTCAAAAATCTCAGATTAGAAGGGAACATTGTCAGGAGTACTAAGAGGATTTTTAGTACAAATTATTGAATTTTACAAATGATTGAATACATATAAAGTGCTCTTTTCACATGATGAAATAGTTTTCAACAATCAAAAGAAAGGAAGTGCACATTTATGTGACAATAAGCATGTACCTTAAAATCAATATGATAAGGAAACAAGGTCACATCCAAAAGAACATATAGAGGAAGAATGAACTCCAAAGAAAACATCAAGACAAGATGAATTATCTGTTAGCAGTAGGGGAAAGGTGTTGGGAAAGATGAAAGTTAATGCTAGTAGGTATGAACATTCTTTGTGTTGCAGAGAAGACAAAGTCCTACAATTAGATTGTGATGATAGCTGTACAATTGTGTAACTATACTAACAAACACAGAATTGTTCGCTTACAAAGCGTGAACTACTAACTTCATTGAAGCAAACTGATGACGCTGTCCAAAATTTGAAGTGTTCAAAAGGCTCAGCATAACTACCTAGAGAGTGAATGTACATGACAGACAGTCAACCCTATCTCCATACTCACATACAGGTTACCATGAATTGACATATTAGGCGCATTTTTCCATCCTACTGAAATTGTCTTTTATTTTTCCCTTCAAACAGAGTATGACTCTTTTTTCCCTGGGTAGACTGCTGTGATGTCATCATAGCTAACCACAATCTCAAATTTCTGGGCTCAACAGGTCTTATTTCCTCATTCCCTTGAGCATCTGGGAGTCCATGAGACCACATACCTGTCAGTTCTGTGAAATTACTGTCTGATCTTTAGATTTGGGTTCTTCATATATAATATTCCAGGGAAGTACTAGGTATAAACCATACTCTTCCATTTGCTCGAAAACTAAGACTTGAAAAGAAAAGGAAGGGTTGTGAGAGTCCATTGCTTAGTTTTCTTTTTTGCATCAGTGTGGAAGTTAGGTTCTGTCCTTTAATTTCTGAGTTCTTACTTTTCTGTTGTTCCATTGTGATGGTCAGTGTGTAGAACAGGTTGACATATTTTCTGTAGAGCTGATTTTGTACTGGCAAATTTCTTCAATGTTTGTATATCAGTAAATGATTTGATTTCTATGTCAATTTTAAAGCTTAGCTTAGCAGGGTATAGAATTCTGGGATAGAAATTGTTCTGTTTAAATATATAAAAGGTAGAGGAACATTGTCTTCTTGTTGGAAAGTTTCATTAGATATGTCTGCAGTCACTCTGATGGATTTTTCCCTATAGGTCAACTGGTGCTTACTCTTGGCAGCTTGCAGAATGTTTTCTTTTGTCTTGACTTTGGAAAGATTCATCACAATGTGTCTTGGAGAAGTTCAGTTAGATTTAAGGTGATGTGGGGTCCATTTTCCCTCTGAAAGCAGTGTGTCAGAATCTTTGGTGGTATTTGGGAAATTTTCTCCAAACTCAATTCTATCTTTCTAAAGTTGGTTTGTATCTGAGACCAGGGGATAAAAATAACCACATTCCTTGTTAGTTTGAACCCAGTTAAAAACCTGGACAACCACTACACAAGCTTAGCAGGAATATGGTTATGCATAAATATGGTAACCTATAGCAACACCCATTTTTATTTCATCCAAATTGATCATGTAGTGTCTTCATCCTATCTCTTTCATTGACTTGCTTTTTCCATTCTTTTCCTTCCTTCATACCTTTCTTTCCTCTATTACTCCCTGTACGTCTTAAGGGAAACTTCTCTAGTAAGAAACAAACAAACTATAGAAGTGATCCTTTAATGTGTAGTCTTGAACTCTGTAATTGAAATAATTTAATTGTGCAGTGCATGAATTATATCAGAATAAAGTTGTTATATTTTAATCTACAGGCCCTTGTCTATGAGGGAAATAGAGAAAAACATTTACCAAAACATAAGCATTGATAAGTACCATAGCTGATCCCTATAATCTCAGCAATTTCAGAGGCTGATTCATAAAGATTCTTAAAAGTAACTTGTTTCAGACCAAAACTTAGTAAAACCCAACTTGACCTAATCATTTGGCCAAAACTTCCCCAGCAGCAGTGGCATGTGCATGTACTCTTAGCTGCTGAGAAGGATAACATCAGGAGGATCACTTGAGTTTATAAGGGTTGCATTTTCTTGAGCTATGACATTACCAATGTATTGTTCTGGGCCAAAGGGAGAAATGCAGTATGAAATCTATAAGAGATATACTGCAAAAGTGCAGGAAAAGTCCATTATAGTACAATATATTTTATACATATATCCCAAATGGGATGTACCACTGGGATACAGACATTTTATACATGTATCCAAAATGGGATCTACCAGGATTGCCAGTCTACCTCAAAACGAGAAACTCAACTAATAGAACAAACTACCTTCATAGAATCAATTAGCAAAACCACATGGGTCTTCCCAAGAGACACAGAAAAGACTTTTGACAAAGACAACATATCATGCTGATAAAAAATTTTAAAAATATTAGATGATAAGGGAACATTTTTTTTGACGACTAATAAGATTTACCAATGATTGGATATATATAATGTGCAATATTTCCAGGGTGGAATATTTTTCTACTATCAAAACAATGATGTGCCTATTTATGTTACAATAGGAATGAACCTTAAAATTATTATGATACTGGAAGAAGGACAGTTATTAAAAAAATGCAGAGTATGACCTGACCAAATTCAGAAGAAAACATCAAAACGTGAATTATTCCAGGAAGTTTTGGGCCACCTTCCCCACTAACAAATGTAGAGTATAAACTTCTTAACTCAATAACTAAGAAAATGAGGTGAAGGCTATGTTAAATATTTTTTTGAGAATATTTCAACTGGTATATAGAACCAGCACATTGTACCATATAATTGCATTAATATGCATAGATATGGTTTATTTAAGAATCAATTAAAATAAAATAAAAACATGAAAATAAGGCCAATTGTCTGGTAGGAGTAGGGGACAGGTGGGAGAGGGTGTAGGGGAAGATGAAAGTGACTGCTGGTAGGTATTGACATTCTTTATATGGGGGGAGAAGTCCAAGTTCTAAAACTAGATTGTGATGATAGCTATACAATTCTGTGCCTATAATAAGAAACACAAAATTGTACACTTGCAAAGGGTGCACTACTTATTTAAATAAAGCTACTGGAGAATGTTATCAAAGCTTCAGGTGCTCAAAAGATTCACAGCATAAGAAGTACCAGGTCTTGTGTATACCTGAAAAACAGTGAACCCTATGTCCCTGCTCACCCACAGACTAGTATGAATTGATATGGAAGGCACATTGTACCATCCATCTGAAGTTGTCATTTACTTTTGCCCTAAAACATAGTCTACCTCCTTCCCCTCAGTAGAGTGCTGTGACATCATCATAGCTAACTAAGTCTCAAACTCCTGGGATCAATGGATTTTTTTTTTTTTGTCTTTTTCTTTTTTTGTAGTTTTTTGGTTTGGGTCAATGTTGAATCCAGGCACCTCTGGTGTATGGCCCTTGTGCCCTACATTTTTGAGCTACTGGTGCAACCAAGGTCTCAACAAATCTTATTGCCTCAGCCTCCTGTACATCTGGAAATCCACATGCCCTCCCCACCCATACTGTCCACTTACTTCGGACCACCACCTTCTGCATGGTAGAGTGCTAGGATTACAGGTATGGGCCAACAGAACTTTTTGGAATATTTTTAAACTATGGTTTGGGTCTAGTGATGGTGCTTCGTGCCTGCATTCTGAGCACTTTGGGAGGTCTGGTCAATTGAATTGTCTGAGCTTCTGAATTGGCGATTAGCCTGAGCATTAGTGACAACCCCATCTTTTAAGAATAAAAAAGGGCTTGGGTGGAGCCTGTGGCTCAGCGGGTAGGGCGCCGGTCCCATATGCCGGAGGTTGCGGGTTCAAACCCAGCCCCGCCAAATTAAAAAAAAAAAAAAGAAAAAAAAAGGGCCACTAGTTATGCAGGTACCAAGTGTCCAAGTGAAGGAAATAGACTTTTTCTTTTTTGTATTATTAAATCATAGCTGTGCACCATACACTGTTTTTATAGAACGTTTGACACATTTTCATCACACTGGTTAACATAGACTTGGTTATATATTCTTAGTTATTGTGTTAAAACATTTATTTTTACATTTACTAAGTTTCACATATACCCTTGTAAGATGCACAGCAGGTGTAATCCAACAATCACCCTCCTTCTGCTCACCTCCCCCGCCTCCCTTCTCTCCCTTTCCCCCTTCCAAATATTCTTAAGTTAAAACTGGGTTATAGCTTTCATGGAAAAGCTAGATATTAGTTTCATAGTAGGGCTGAGAAAATTGGATCATTTTTCTTCCATTCTTGAGATACTTTATTAAGAAGAATATGTTCCAGCTCCATCCATGTAAACATGAAAGAGGTAAAGTCTACATCTTTTTTAACTGCATAATATTCCCTATACATATACCACAATTTATTAATCCATTCATCAGGGCACTTGGGCTTTTTCCATGACTTAGCAATTATGAATAGGGCTACAATAAACATTCTGGTACAAATATCTTTGTTATGATGTGATTTTTGGTCTTCTGGGTATATGCCTAATAGAGGACTTAAAGGAGTGAATGGCAGATCTATTTTTAGATCTCTAAGTGTTCCTCAGACATTTTTCCAAAAGGAATGTATTAATTTGCATTCCCACCAGGAGTGCAGAAGTATTCTCTTTTGTCCACATCCACGCCAACATCTCTGGTCTTGGGATTTTGTGATATGGTCTAATCTTACTGGAGTTAGATGATATCTCAAAGTAGTTTTGATTTGCATTTCTCTGATGATTAAAGATTATGTGCATTTTTTCATGTGTCTGTAGGCCATACGATTTCTTCTTCAGAGAAGTTTCTCTTCAAATTGCTTGTGCAGACTGCAATGGGATTACTTGTTCTTTTCTTGCTTATACGTTTGAGTTCTCTCTGGATTCTGGTTATTAAACCTTTGTCAGAGACATAACCTGTAAATATCTTCTCCCATTCTGAGGGCTGTTAGCTTGCTTTATTTACTGTGTTCTTGGCTGTGCAGAAGCTTGTAGTTTGATCAGGTCCCAGTCCTGTATTTTTGAAGCTGCTTCAATTGCCCGGGGGGTCCTTTTCATAAAATAGTAGCCCAGGCCGATTTCTCCAAGGATTTTACCTACACTCTCTTCTAGTATTTTTATACTTTCTTGTCTTAGGTTTAAATATCTAATACAGCAAGAGTCTAAGTTAATGGTGAAAGGTGTGGGTCCAGTTTCAGTCTTCTGCAGGTTGCCAGCCAGTTCATAGAGCACCATTTGTTAAACGGGGAATCTTTTTTCCACGGAATGTTTTTAATTGGCTTGTGAAAGATCAAATAAAGGTAAGTAGCTGGATTCATCTCTAGGTTCTCTATTTTGTTCCAGACATCTACTTCTCTGTTTTTTGCCAATACCATGCTGTTTTGATCACTATCCATTTATAGTATAGTCTGAGGTCTGGTAGCATGATTCCTCCTGCTTTGTTTTTATTTCTGATTAATGTCTTGGCTATTCCAGTTTTTTTCTGATTCCATATAAAATGAAGTATTATTTTTTCAAGGTCTTTAAAATATGACAGTGGAGCATTAATAGGGATTGCATTAAAATTCTATATTCCTTTGGGTAGTATGGACATTTTAGCAATGTTGATTCTTCCCAGCCTAAGCATAGTATGTTTTTCCATTTGTTAACATTTTCAACTTTTTGTTTTCTTAGAGTGTTATACTTCTCTTTGTAGAAATATTTCACATCCTTTTTTAGATAAACTCTCAAATATTTCATCTTTTTTGGCATTACTGTAAATGGAATAGAGTCCTTAATAGCTTTTTCAACTTGACTATTTTTTGTATATGTAAAGGCTACCAATTCTTGAATGTTGATTTTGTAACCTGAGATGCTGCTGTATTCCGTGATCTCTTTTAAGAGTTTTGTAGTAGAATCCCTGTTGTTTTCCATACATACAATCATATCATCTGGAAAGAGCAAAAGTTTGAACTCTTCTGACCCTATATGGATACGCTTGATCACCTTTTCTTTCCTAATTACAATGTAAAAATGTAGTGGAATCAGTGGGCAGCCTTGTCTGATTCCTAATCTGAGTGGAAACGATTTCAATTTAACTCCATTCAATACGATATTGCCTGTGTGCTTGCTGTAGATGGCCTCTATCAGTTTAAGAAATGTCCTTTCTATACCAATTTTCTTAAGTGAAAGTGATGATGGATATTATCAAAAGATTTTTCTAAATCAATTGAGAGAATGATAGGGTCTTTGTATTTTCATTTTTTATGTGCTGAATTATAGATTTTGGCATAAAGAACAAGCCTTGAGACCCTGGGATAAAACAGCCTTGGTCGTGATGTATATTTTGTTTCATTTGTTGCTGGATTGTTTGTTAGGATATTGTTGAACATTTTTGCATCTTTATTTGTTAGTGATGTTGGTCTATAATTTTCTTTTCTTGTTGGATCTTCTTCTGGTTTGGGGATCAGTGTGATATTTGCTTCATAGAACATGTTGGGTAGTCTTCCTTCTTTTTCTACATTTTAGAACAGGTTGAGTAATATAGGTACTAATTCCTCTTTAAAGGTTTTATTAGAATTCTGAATTGAAGCCATTGGTCCCTGACTTTTCTGTTTAAGGAGATTTTGTATGGTTAATGCTATTTCAGAACTTGATATAGGCCTGTTGAATATTTCCACTTGATTCTGGCTAAGTCTTGGAAGGTTAGGGGCTTCCAAGTATTGGTCAATTTCCTTCAGATTTTCATATTTCTAAGAATAAATTTTCCTTTACTACCCTGTTTCACCCAAAATAAGACAGTGTCTTATTTTAAGGTGTGCTCCCAAAAATGTGCCAGGTCTTATGTTCAGGAGACGTCTTATTTTTCCTATAAGTAGGTCTTATTTTTCAGAAGATGTCTTATTTTATTTGAAACATAGTATTCATTAATGTTTGTTTTTTTTTTTAGGAGTCTGTTGTATTTCATCTTTGTTGTTTCTGATTAATGAGATTCGAGATTTTACTCTTTTTTTCCTGATTAGGTTAGACAAATGTTTATTTATATTATTGACCTTTTCAAAAAGCAACTTTTTATTTATTGATTTGATGTATAATTCTTTTGTTTTAAGTTTCATTTAATTCTGCTATATTTTTGATTATTTATTTTCTTCTATGGGTTTTCTGTTCTAATATTCTTTCATTTTAAGTTCCTTGTGATGTCCCAGTAATTTGTTAACTTCCTCTCTTTTCATTCTGTTGAGGAACATTGCAGTGCTATACATTTCCCTCTGAGGACTGCCTTTGTGGTATCCCAGAGGTTCTGATAATTTGTGTCTTCATTATTGTTTTGTTTTAAAAATTTGGCAATTTCCTTCTTACTCTCATCTCTGACCCAGCTATCATTCAGCATAAGGTTATTTAATTTCCATGGTTTTATATGAGTATGCAGATTCCTGTTGTTAATCAGTTAAACTTTTGTTCCATGGTGGTTCGAGAAGATGCAAGGAATAATTTCTATTCCTTTAAATTTGTTGAGCTTAGACTTGCAAAGTAAGATGTGATGATTTTTGAGTATGTTCATGACCTGATGAAAGGTATGTATATTCTGTTTTGTTGTGATGATATGTTCTGTAGATGTCTGCTAAATCTAAACTTTGGATCATTAGGTTTAAATCTAAAGTTTCTTTGTTCAGCTTCTTACTGGGGGAGCAATCCAGCACTGCCAAAGGAGTGTTGAAATCTCCAACTATTATATTCCTGGAAAAAATCAAGTTGCTCATATGTGTTAGAGTTTCTCTTATTAATTGGGGTGAATTCTGATTGGGTGCATAAATATTAATAATTGATATTTCATCATATTAAATATTATCCTTAACAAATATGAAGTGATCATTCTTATCCTTACTTACTTTGTTAGTTTATGCCTATTGTATCTGCAAATAGAATTGCAAAATCTGCTTTTTTATGATTATCATTTGCCTGACTAATGGATGACCATCCTTTCATCCTGAGTCCATATTTATCTTTTAAGGTAAGATGTGACTCTTGTAGGGAGCAAATATATTGACTAATTTTTTGTATCTAGTCAGCTAAACTGTGCTTCTTTATAATTCATTAAAATTAATGGAGAATATTGATAAGTCTGGTGAAATTTTGGGTATTGAGTTTTTTAAAAGTCCAGTGGACATTTTTAATCATTGTGCCCCTGTGGAAGTTGGAGTTTGATCAAAAGTTTCTGGGTGAGTATACTTTTGTGGTAAAGGATTGGGCTGGTCATTATGGAGGATACGTCTGAGGATATCCTGAAGAGCTGGTTTGGGTATGGCAAATTTCTTCAACATATGAATGTCATTAAAGTATTTATCCATCATAAATGAAACTCAGTTTAGCTGGATACATAATCCAGGATTGAAAGTTATTTTGCTTTAGGAGATTAAAAGTCAATGAGCACCCTTTTCTGACTTGAAAATATTCAGCATGAGATCTGCAATCATTTTAATCTTCCCTTTGTAGGTAATGGATTTCTTACGTCTGGCTGGTTTGAGAATTTTCTCCTTCATATTAAGTTTAGTGAAGTTAATTATGGTATGCCTGGGGGATATCTTATTCAGATTGAGGCAGGCCTGGGAACTAAAACAGTGTGCTATCTGAATTTCAGAATCTCTTGGCATGTCTGGAAAATTCTATTTGATAATTTCATGGAGAAGAGCCTCTGTGCCTTGCAAGGCCACTTTTTCACTTTCAGGTATTCCAATGAGGCAGATATTAGCCTTCTTCGAATTATCCCAGTGCTCTCAGAGAGAATGATCCATTTTTGCTGTTCATTTCTCTTCCTCTTTGAGAGTTTGGGAGCATTCAAAGGCTTTGTCTTTAATGTCAAAAATCCTTTCTTCTGCCTGTTCCACTCTGTTACTGAGGGATTCTACTGTATTTTTCAGATCTTGAGGGCTGTAAATTCTTGCCTCATTATGTTAAGATCTTTGCTATTTTTTTTTTTTTTGTAGAGACAGAGTCTCACTTTATGGCCCTTGGTAGAATGCCGTGGCCTCATACAGCTCACTGCAACCTCCAACTCCTGGGCTTAAGCGATTATCTTCCCTCAGCCTCCCGAGAAGCTGGGACATACAGGCACCCGCCACAACGCCTGACTATTTTTTGGGTACAGTTTGGCCTTGGCCAGGTTTGAACCCACCACCCTCGGTATATGGGGCCAGCACCTTACCAACTGAGCCACAGGTGCTGCCAATGTTTGCTAGTTTTGCCTTTAAATTTGTTTAATTCTTCTGAAAACTTTTGAATTTCTACTTGAATTTCTAATTCTGACTTTTGAATTGCTTCTCGCATTTCCAATTCCAAATTTTACTCCATTCTATTAATGTTGTTTACAATCCAAATTCTGAATTCGTTTTCCTGACTTTGTGGCCAGCTGTTTATGATTGGGATCTTCAGTTACATCTGCCATATCTTTTCTTGGGGGGGAGGATGATCTATTCTAGTTATTCATGTTACCAGAATTTTTCCACTGATTCCACCCCGTGATGGTGTTAGACCCTTTGATTTTTCCCCTGGAGCTTTGTCGAGAACATGTACAGTGCTATGGCCTGAAAAACTGGGGATATATTTAGTGTGGTTGGGCTAAGTGGTTCTTTCTTGTTTTCAGTTGGTCTCTATTTGACGCTAGTAAAATAGTAACTCTGTGTTGAAGTCTCAGGTGTGAAGAAATACAAGCTATTAATTCACCCCACCCCCCACAGGCTACATTTGGAAAAGGATAATCAAACCTTCCTACATCCACACACCCAGGGCACCACCTTAATAGTCCTTGGGTGATTGGCTTTGTTCAAAAAGTCTCAATCAATTGTCTCAGTCACCACCTGTCTCAGGTGGGTGAGTTTAAAAGGTCTCTGGCAACTGAATTCAAAGGGTCTGGTCACTACTCAGATATGGCTTGCTCCAGTGCTATGCTTAGTCAGGAGGTTCCCCCTAGCAATTACATTAGGCTGGGAAGATTGATACCTTTTTCCTCACCCTGCTCCTCTGTCACACCCAGTCACTGATAGCCCTGCAGGGCTGTGACCCAGTTGCCTCTAGTGAACAGATACTCCATGGGGTTGCACCTGACTGAATCACAAGGAAATCTATTTCTACTAAGTCAGGCTGCTTTGCTCTACCTCCATCTAGCAGGGGAAGGTGTGGCCTGACAACCTTGGGTGCTTGATGGAGGCTGAGAGATGTTCACTCAGTTCCAGCCCCACGCCTGATTGATGTTATTGACAGAACAGAACAGAACAACTTTGTGGAAATTTGGTTCTGTCCCTGCTAAATTCCCCTGCAGAAGAGAAGCTGTTTTGAGTTTCCAGAGCCTGTGCCTCAGGCCCTGTCTTTGCTCCTACAGTTAGTATTCAGTCAGCTGTCAGTTCTAGCCATCTGTCTTCCTTTCATCTATAGGCTGACAATCCCTTGAGGGCTGGGTGCATCTTAGGCTCAGTAAAGTGGTCCTCTGGGTCAGCCCCACCCTGGAAACTTTATGGCTCTGCACATGCATTTCTATTCCCCAAGGGCTCCAGCCAATCCAGTACCACCTCAGGCAAGGTCCTGACTTAAGGGGCTTGTCTTTTCATCCCAGATCTGTTTTGTGGTGGTTGCCACCTGAGTAGATGCCTGGCCTCCTCTGGTTACCCAGGGAGACAGGGAGTGTGGCTTTGGAATAACTGTTATTGAGCCCTATTGTTGCCAAAAGACAGCTCCTGTTCTGCATCTTGGGGCACTGGCGATCCAGTGTGGTTCTCTCTCAGCCATTCTCTCTCACTCCCATTCCACAGAATCATCACTAACCAGCTGCAGTTTAGGCCCTGTCCACACCCCATGAGAAATCACCCAAGTCTGGACTCCTGGGGGCAAGACTCCATACGTCAGAGTGAGAGTGGAGGGGAGTTCTGGGAGCTCAGAGTTGCAGGTAGAGAATATATAGAGTTTTATACAGTTTTATTCCTGGCAAGAGAATGTCATTGCACCCTAGTAGGGGAGGTAGGTCCAGTTTTTAGAGGGTCTCTCCCATTGAGGGTAGTAGGAGTACTTTTGAACTCAGCTCATTTGTTTGTGGGATACTACAAGCTGTTCTCACTTGGGACAGGACTCCCAGACACTTTGTGATGGATTTTGTACCTTTTGTTTGTATCCTTGGAATCAAAGCTCGCCTCAGAAGGGTTGATGTGCTTTCTTCAATATTCTCTCTTTGTGCAGCTCTAATCCACCATGTTACTTGCCAAATTTCTGGTCTTTAACTTTACTTCTGAATGGGAGCCTCTGTGGAAAGCTGGCTTCAGGCAGCCATCTTGTCTTCACCTTCCAATAGGTTTGTTTTTTGACAACCTGTGAAAATTTCTGTAGGTTATGATACCAAGGGCAAAAAAATGAGACTCCGTCTTCAATACACAAATGGAGAACACCATTGGTTGGGGATTTACCAATCATTTTTATTTTTTCTATATTTTTATAATGAAAATTTTACACCTAGTTTAGATGCTCTTCCAAACTGTGCCTAACCAATATTTTTTCTTTCTTTATATCTTTCATTAGTTTTTATTAGAAAAAAATCTCAATCTATTCCACAGTCAAAATTTTCAGGGTTTCAACCTAGGACATAGCAACATCAAACTCTTTGATTTAAGGAATCCTCTTGCCTCAGCCTCTGGAGTATCTGGAAGAAAATGAAAGTATCATAAGGCTTGGGTACCTTTTCTATTTCAATAGGGACCAGGTAGGAAATCAAGAATAAGTTTTTTTTTTTCTTTTTTTATCAGCCTGTATTCAAAACTTGAGCTCTGGGGTTCTGCTCAATGTGACCTTCCAGAACATCCAAACATTGTAGTCATGTTTCCCAATAATCTTTGAGCTATACTTAAGAAGTGACATTGTCCGGGGCTTTGAGGAGTTTCCAATCATCAGGCCCTGGTGATTATGTCAGGACTGTTTGGCATATTCTATGATGGCAGATACTAAAACCTTTATGTATACATCTCTTTTTTGTGAATCAAATTTCATTAATGTTTGTATTGAATGTGTGGCCCAACATAACTCTTTTACTTCCTATGGGGCCAAAAAGCCAAAAGATTTGATATACCTGGCAAAGAGGTCAGGACTATTGTCACTTTCCAGATAGGCTGACGTTTTCTATGGTGACCAGAAATAACTGAAGCTATGGATTACTCTACTGGACACATTCCCTAACCAGATTTTGAAAGAGGACCTTCAGTATGACACTTTCGTTCCTAAAAATGCCTATTCTAGACAAAGAACAAAAACATCATGAAAAGTAGAAGTCAGATTTGTGTGACGTACCTGTCTGGTCTGAGAAATCACTGTCTGATCTTTGGACTCGGGTTCTTGCTCTAAAAATCCCAGGGAAGCACCATTTGTAAATCAAACACTTCCATTTGCTTACAAATCCATGAATTGAAAAGGATGGGGTGTTGTATCTCTTGGCCACAGACACAAAGAAAATTTAGAAAGAAGGACTTCAATGCAGAGAACATAACCTCCCCCTTTTGTAATGGTTTGGACACTACAAAATACCTGGGGTGCCACTACACACACTTAGCAGGAATATGGTTAAGCTTAAAAATGGTAGCCTATGGCAACACCCATTGTGATGTCAGCCATTGTGACTATGAAGTGACTTCATCCTTTATTGTCCTAGGATCCAGGCTGCTGTTCAAAAATACTAAGTGTCCTTTTCTTCTCACTTCAGCTTGTGTTTCTCAAGTGTTTGAATCAGAATACTTTTAGCTATTCATTCAGACAGGGAAGTGATCTCCCACTTTTGCCTTATTAATTCTGTTTAAGATTGAGATTCCCAGCTCTCTGCTGAGACAACATAAGAAAACAGTTGTGATGTTTGAACAGCACTGTGAATCAAGCTGAATCACAGCTGAAATTTTTTTTTCTTTTTTTTTTTTTTTTGAGGCAGAGTCTCATACTGTCATCATGGGTAGAGTGGCATGACATAATAGCTCATAGCAACCTACAACTCCTGGTCTCCAGCAATTTTCCTTCCTCCAAATCCCAAGTAGCTGAGACTACTTTTGCCCTCCCCCCCCACAATTCCTGGCTTTATTTTTGTTGTTATTGTTGTTGTTGCAGTTTTTCCAGGGCTGGGTTTGAACCCTCTACCATCGTTATATGTTGCCCACATTCTACACATTGAGCCACAGGCACCTCCCATGGCATGCTATTTGAAGGATCTTTATTGACACATACCCCAAAACATACATTAACACAGGCTTATAAATTTTCTATCCCTAGATACAACCTCAATTTGGTCATAGTTTTATAGGTCTTAAACATCTGTAATTTGATTGAGCTATGAAGGTAATTCTGGTATTTTTATTTGACGAAAATCTTTGTTGGTTGGTTTGATGGTTTGTTGTGTATGGGTGGGTGTATGGGTATTTGATATATGATTTTTTTTATGTGTCCCAGTCTAGTCAGTCTTGCTTCAGTCATATCAAGCTCAAATTCCAGGATTCAGACAGTTCTCCTGCCTGAGACTCCCATGTGACTAGGACTGAAGATGCCTGGTGCAATGTCTGATAATTTTTTCAATTTTTAGTATAGACAGTGTCTGCCTCTTCCTCAGTCTATACTCCGCACCCCCTTGTTCAAGAACTCCTTTCATCTAAGCCTGACATAAGGCTAGGATTATAGGTGTGAGCCACCAAGTTTGGTCATTTGATCTCATTCTTTCTTTACCTCACTCAATCCCTTGGCCCCTTCCTCACTTTAATCTTCCTTCCTCTAAATCTAACTCTCTTGTTAACCCTCTCCATTACTTTTTTCCTTCATAACTTTCATTCTTTTATCTCTCTCTTCTATAACTTTTTTTTATTAAGTCTTGTACTGAGAAATCTTTTATACATTTATGCCATTTTCAATGTGTTGATTATTTGTACAAATTGGAGTGCTTACATCATACTAATCAAAATATCTTTCACTTCATTTATCCAATTATAGGATTATGACCTTTGTGTTTGGCGCATTTAAGATCCAACTTCTACTTGCAATGTGCTCCATTGGTGTGATCTCCCTACTATCCTCTATCATCCCCCCACCCTCCCCTCTCCCTTCCCTACCCTCCTTTATCCTAGGCTAAATTTGTGGTTCGTTTTTCATATGCAAGTGTGAATTATAAATTGGTTTCACAGTAGTACTGTGAGAATATAAATGGCAGCAACATCAATTTGGTACAGGGCTGAAACTGACTGATACTTTCAAGATTCCATTAAGCACTGGACATTGTCAGGTTTTAGATAACCCTGCCAACTGGTGGCAGAGTGCAGTGGACTGGCCTAGGAAACATAGATCTCCCAGTGACTCAGGTAATCACAAATCCTTGGAGCATCTGTTCATTGCAGGACACTGGCTTGCAGTCCTGGGCATTAACACTGACTGGGTGTGACAGAGGTGCAAGGTGGGGAAGGAGTCATCAACCTTCCTGCAATTATTCATTTGCTGTGTAGGCCCTTCTGACTTCATAGGGCACCTGCATTAGTCAGCAGATTTCTGGTGTATACTTGCTGTTGAAATTTTGAACTCTATCTACTGAAACTGAGGGCTGATTATGAAAATTGATTTGGAACACTTAACTCGGGCCAAACACCTGAGGAACATCCAAAGTTGGACCATGGTTGTGTTGTTGTGGGAAGGTTTGATTTTCTTTTTCTACTTGTTGCCGGGGGTGGGGCATAGTGTCATATTCCTGGTACTTATCCAAGGATAAGCATTCATTAGAATTGGACAGAGACCAGATAAAACAAGACAGAACCAATTGGCCCTACCACACCAAGCAGGTCCGTTGTGTCTTATCTGTTCATCTAGCCAAATGGTAAAAAAAAAAAAAAAAAAAAAAAAAATCATGGAGTGGAATCAGTGGAAAAAACTCCAGCAATATGAAACATCAGAGTGTATTATCTCCCCAAGAAACAACAAGATTGACACACAAGAACATTCCGATAATTAACAAATAGCTGAGATGTCACAAATTAAATTCAGAACTTCAATGGCAAATAAGATCAACAGAATGGAGTCAAAGTTGGAAACAAAAATCTAAGGTGCATTTCAAAAGTTGTTTTAGGAACTCAATGAATTCAAAGACAAAGTCTTTAAAGATTTTGACACATTGAAGCAAGAACTTGCAAACCTCAGAGATCTAAGAAATACAGTAGAAACCCTCAGTAACAGAATGGAGTAGGAACAAGAAATAATCTCTGACATTTAAGATGAAACTTTTTGAATGCTCCCAAATGCTCAAAAGAATTAATAAATAAAAGTGGAGAGCAAAACCAGATTATTCTCTCAGAGAGCTCTGGGACAATTAGAAGAAACCTTATATTTGCCTATGGGAAGTCCTGATGCCAATGAGGTTGTCTTGAAAGACTTACATGGTCTATTTTAATAAATTATAAGAACTTCATAAACATGGAAAGATATTCAGAAATCCAGATAGAAGACAGTTTCAGAACACCAGCATGACTCAAGACAAATAATGCATCTCCCAGACACATTATAATTAACATCACAAAATTTATATGAAGGGGAAATTTTCCACCTATCAATTCCTGGCCAAAATATAATATAAACTACTAGATAAAGGATTCACATGGAAGCCTTCTGACTTGAATCTTTCCTTCTTCTAGATGCTCTGGGGTTTTTTTACTCCAGAATTCCATTCTGTCTTCTAACATTCTAACAAAAAATACAATATGAGGAGAAAATTCTACAAGCAGCCAGAAGTATGAAAAGTGTACCCTACAATGTAAACAATATTAGAACTACTGCAGATATCTGCTGAAAAATTTCAAGCTAGAAGATGGTGCTCATTGACCTTTAACATCCTAAAATAAAATAACTTTCAACCCAGGACCCTGTATTCAGCTAAATAGACTTTTATTTATAATGGACAAATTAAATACTTTAATAACATTTACAAGTTGAAGACATTTGCTATAACTAAAACAACTGTCCATATATCTTTCCAAAAGGAATTTATTAATTTGCATTCCCACCAGCAATGCAAAAGTGTTCCCTTTTCTCCACATCCACACCAACATCTCTGGTCCTGAGATTTTGTGATATAGGCTAGTCTCACTGGAGTTAGATGATATCTCAAAGTAGTTTTGATTTGCATTTCTCTGATGATTGAAGATGGTGAGTATTTTTTCATATGTCTGAAGGCCCTGCACCTGTCTTCTTCAGAGAACTTTCTCTTCAAATCCTTTGCCCATCCTGCGATGGGATCCCTTGTTCTTTTCTTGCTAATGTGTTTGAGTTCTCTGTGGATTCTGGTTATTAAACCTTTGTCAGAGACATAGCCTGCAAATATCTTTTCACATTCTAAGGGCTGTTTACTTGCTTTACTTACTGTGTTCTTGGCTGTGCTATGTCAACCATTGTCAAGAGAATGTGTCAAGCAGTCTATGAATCTTGTGTATGATGCCCCATGATCATATCAATGTACACAGCTATGATTTAATAAAAATAATAATAAAATAAAACAACTGTCCAGGATCTCAGACCTATCCTCCATAATGAACACCACAATCCTCTACCACCAAAGTAAACTCACTAAAAAACTTCTGATCAAATTTCAACTTCTATAGTGGTTAAAGTATTAACAATGTCCACTGGACATTCAGAAAAATCGAAATCCAAAATACTACTAGACTTTTCAATATTCTGAAGTAAGCGAAATGGCTAAAATTGTCCTCTGTAGTGGCACAGGTTGCCTGAGATAAAAAAACTCAGAACACATATCTGGTGCATACAAGAATCTCATGTGTCCTTAAAAGATAAATAAAGACTCAGGGTAAAGGTAAGGTCATCTGTATTTCAGAGAAACCAATTAGAAAAAAGCAGGTGTTGCAATTTTATTCACAAATACAACAATAGCCTTTAAACCAACAAATGGAAAGATAAGGGTGGACACTTTACTTTGTAAAGGGTAACTACCAATACAATGAGATTTCAATTATTAACATAATGCTTTCAACCAGAATGAGCCTCAATTTATAAGAAAGACTTTAACAGACTTGATCAACTTGATTTCCTTCAGTACCATAATAGTTAAAGAAATTTAACACCTCTTTGGCAGCATTGGATATATTTTTCAATAAAAAACTAAACATAGAAACACAGCTATGATTTAATAAAAATAATAATAATACAAAATTCTAAAAAATAAAAAAAGTAAGAAAATGAAGAGATGAACCCAGCTACTTACCATCATTAGATGTTTCATAAGATAATTTAAAACCTTCAGTGGGGAAAAAAGTCTTTATTAAACAAATGGTGCCGAGTGAACTGGCTGGCAACCTGTAGAAGACTGAAACTAGACCCAAACTTTCATTATTAACTAAAATAGACACTCACTAAATTAAATATTTAAACTTAAGACATGAAACTGTAAAAATACTGGCAGAATGTGTGGGGAAAACACTTAAATAAATTGGCCTGGGTGACTATTTTTTGAGAAGGACCCCTGGGTTATTGAAGCAACACCCATTTGGCAGTGTTGGAAAGATAATGCAAATAAGAAAATAAACAAACAAATGGAGCCTTTGGCTCAGTGAGTAAGGCATTTTCCCCATAGCCCAAGAGTAGTAGAGTCAGACATGGCACTGGCCAAATTGCAACAGCAACAACAAAAAAATAGCTGGGCATTGTTGCAGGCATATGTAGCCCCAGCTACTTGGGAAGCCGAGGAAAGAGAATCACTTAAGCCTAAGTGTTGGAGGTTGTTGTGAGCTGTGTGATGCCATAGAACTCTACCAAGGGTGATAAAATGAGACTCTCCCATTGAGGCCAACAACAGTAAAACCAAAGCCAATATTGTATAGAATGGGGTTAAATTGGAATCATTTACACTCATATCAAGAACAAGGCAAGGCTTTCAAACGTCTATTTTCCTTTTTAACATTTCAGTGGAAGTCTTAGCCATCAAAATCACTCAAGACAAAGCAATCAAGGGTACACACATAGGGTCAGAGGAGATCAAACTTGCATTCTTTGCAGATGATAAGAATCGTACATCTGGAATACCCAAGAGATTCAACTACAGAATTCTTAGGAGAGATAAAAAAATATATAGCAGCCTTTCAGGTTGCAAAATCGTTACTCACATATCTGTAGCCTTTATATACAAGAAGAACAGTCAAGCTGAAAAAAAAGTCAAGAACTCTATTCCTTTCATAGTAGTGAAAAAAATGATGAATATTTGGGAGTTTACCTAACAAAGGATGTGAAAGATCTTTACAAAGATAACTATAAAAATTTAAGAAATGAAATAGCAGAAGACATTAAAAAGTGGAGAAACATACCATTCTCATGGAAGGGAAAATCCACATTTTTTATAATGTCTATATTACCGTAAGAAATACACAATCCCTTTTAAGTGGCCACTGTCATACTCTACAGACCTCAAAAAATAGCACTTCATTTCATATGGAATAAGAAACAACTCAAATAGCCAAGACATTGCTCAGAAATAAAAACAAATCAGGAGGAATCACACAATCACATCTTAGACTCTACTATAAATCAATAGTGATCCAAACAGTATGGTATTGGTACAAAAACCTGTTCTGATCTGTGTGGAACAGAACAGAGAAAGTAGGCATGACCCAAACTACTTACAATCATTTGATATTTGAAAGGCAATTAAAAATAATTAGTGGGAAAGTGAGTCCTTATTTAACAAATGGAGCTGGGGACCTGTAGAAAATGAAAACTGGACCCACACTTTCACTACTAACTAAGATAGACTGTCACTGATTAAACATTTAAGTTTAAGACATGAAATTATAACAATACCAGAATAAAATGCAGGAAATACACTTGAAGGACTCAGTATGGGTGAATATTTTATGAGAAGGATTTTCTAGGCAATTGAAGCAGCACCAAAAATACATTACTGGCATCTGATCAAATGAAGAAGCTTCTGCAAAGCCAAGGACACAGTAAGTAAAGCAAGCAGATAGTCTTCAGAATGGGAGAAAACATTTGCAGACTATTTCTCCCACAAAGGTATAATAACCATAATCCACATAGAAGTCAAACATATAAGTAAGAAAATAATAATTGATCTCATCTCAGCTTTGAAAAGGGAATGAAGAGAAAGTTCTCTGAAGAAGACAGGTGCACGGCCCACAGACACATGGAAAAATGTTTTTCATCCTTTTTCACCAGAGAAATCTAAATCAAAACCACTTTGTGATATCATCTAACTGTAGGAAGATGAGTCCACATCACAAATGCCAAACTTTACATGTTGGCATGAATGTGGAAAAAATGGAACAAATGTATACTGTAGGTGGGTTTGCAAATTAATGCGTTTGTATGGAAAGATGTTTGGAGATCACTTAGAGACCTAAAAACAGATGACATTCTTTCCTTCAATTCCTCTATTAGTTACATATCCAGAGA
This sequence comes from Nycticebus coucang, assembly GCF_027406575.1. Taxonomy (NCBI): domain Eukaryota; kingdom Metazoa; phylum Chordata; class Mammalia; order Primates; family Lorisidae; genus Nycticebus; species Nycticebus coucang. Next base: position 9,474,173 of record NC_069805.1, read on the forward strand.
AACAAAAAGCATGAAAGAACAAAGATATTTGCAGCAGAATGTTTATCACAGCCCAATTCATAATTTCTAAGTCATGGAGGAAGCCCAAGTCTTTCTCGACACATGAATAGATTAATAAATTGTGATATATTTATAGCATAGAATATTATGCAACTTTAAAAAAGATGAAGACTTTACTACTTTCATAATTACTTGAATGGAGCATGAATATATTCTCTAGAGTAGGTGGAACTAAAGGGAAGTGACATAATGCTTTACAACTTTTTCTATTTTAAGGGAAACCAGGTGGGAGATTGAGGCTAAGGATGTCTTGCTGTTATATATATTGCAAAATAGAGAAAAACTTTCACTAAAACATAATCATGGGTGAGCACCATAGCTCACAATTTTACTGCCACCAATTTTAGAAGTCAAATCAAAAAGATCACGGAAACCAAGGTGTTTCAGACCAGACAGAGCAAAATAGTAAGACCCCACTTTTCCAAGAACTAAATGCAAAATGTCCTCATCAGTGGTGGAATGGGCATGTACTCTCTGCTGCTGAGAAGCATAAACTTAACAGGATGAGTTGAGGTTAGCAGTTTGCATTTCCTTCAGCCTTGATGATACCAATGTATTTTTTTTAAGAGACAGAGTGTCACTTTTTTGCCTTTGATAGAGTGCCATGGTGAAATAGAGCTCATAGACACATCAACTCCTGGGCATTGGCGATTCTCTTGCCTCAGCCACGCAAGTAGCGGAGACTAGATTTGCCTGCCATAATGCCCAGCTATATAATTGTTGTAGTTTGACTGGGGATGGACTTGAACACAACACCCTTATTATGTGGGGCCAGGGCTCTACCAATTTTACCACAGAACTTGCACAATGTTTGTATGTATCTTGTGCAAAAGGGGAAATACAGGGTCAAATCTATAAGAGATATATTATATAGATTCAGGTACAATGTGGTAGCACACAAAATACTTTATAAATTTTTCTGAAATAGTAGTTATTACCAGGATTTCTAGTTTCACTCAATAAGGGTAAATCAACTATTTGACCTCACCTATCAAGCATGTTGCAAGGATAAAAATAAAACCTATTAAGTAATGAACACAAATGTATTAACACTCTTATTAATAAATGAGGTGAAAGTTATGTTAATTATTAGGATACAAGCAATAAAATTGGTATCAATAATCTACATCGAATCACATAAAGCATAAATGTATTCATGATGTGTGTATATGACTTAATTAAAAGTAAAATTAAACATCAAAAAAAAAAAAAAAACAACCCACACACTAATAAAATCGATAAGAAAAAGAGGGGTGGGGACATTGTGTGTGCCACACCTTCTGGGGGCAACACATGATTGCAAGAGGGCCTTTACCTAACAAATGCAATCAGTGTAACCTGGCTTATTGTACCCTCAATGAATCCGCAACAATAAAAAAAAAAAAATTAAAAAATAAAAAAAAAAAACACATGGTAACCTCATCAGACAGAGAAAAGCGTTCTAACAGGGGCAACATACCATGTTAATAAAATCTTTAAAAAATCTTAAATTAGAAGGAAAGTTTTTAGGACTAATAATGTGATTTATAGAGGATTAGATACATAAACTGTGCTGTATTCACACAATGAATATTTTTCAACAATGAAAAGCAACAAAGTACACATGTATGTTAAAATATTAATGACCCTGAAAAATTATCATGATAATTTAAATAAGTGGAAAAAGGGAAGAAAGCTGACTGGAGACATCATTCCATTGTGGCTCCTGTCTAAAAAAGAGTTAAAGAACAGAAGCTTAGCAAGTAACCTGATGGTGTAGAGTTGATCCAAGACAGAAAGTTGAAGAGTGCACATCTACCCTGCTGAGGCGAATAGTTAGCACAAAGAAACAAACAAAAGGTAGAAAATCCATTGCCAAAGGTAGAGTTTTCCCTTACTCCATGAGAACAGCTTGCAGTATACTTTTTACAAACAAGAGAGTGGAGTTCAGATTTCTTCGTATTTTATTCCATGAGTGATAAACTTGAAATTTAGAACTCCTTCCCTGGAGAGTACATACTAATGTGTCATGATACTTTCTCAAAAGACATAAAACTGAACATTGACTCTATGTGCAATTCTGATCTCCCAGCACTTCCCTCTGCTCAGCTTCCTAGGTCTGAAAATTTTTCCACTTGGGAGTACAGGATTTTGGATGTTTTCTTGAGAAGTGTGGATGTGTTTGGACTATAACATCTCTGTGCTGATTCTGTGACACAGGTGTGGAGTGGGAAATGTGAAGTGAGGAAGCAATTCAAAAGAGGTTGCAGCAGTTCCTTGAGGCACATTGCAGCAGTGGCTGTGGGGGAACAATTCAGAAGATCCCATTCATAAACAAATGGCTGTTATGTCAGAAATCAAATTCAGAATTCAGATGGCAAATAAGATTAGCACAATGCCATTAATTTTGAATTAAAAATTCAAGGAGCATTTCAAAAGTTGTCTCAAGGATTCAATAAATTCAGAAACAAAATCACCAAAGATTTTGACACATTAAGGCTAGAACTTGCAGCCCTCAAAGATATAAGAAATACAGTACAGATAATCAGTAACAGAATGGAGCAGGCACAAGAAAGGATCTCTGACATTGGAGGTAAAGCTTTCAAACGCTCCCAAACACTCCCAAATGCTCAAAGACCGATTGTTCTCTCAGAGAATGCTGTGATAATTCGAAGAAAACTAAGATTCACCTTATAAAAATTCCTGAAGGTAATGAGTTTGCTTCCAAACACCCAGATGCTCTATTGAAGAGATAATTGAGGAGAATTTCCAAAACATGGCAGGAGAATCAGAAATCCAGTACCTGACAGTTTTAGATCCCCAGCTTGTTTCAACTCAAATAAAGCATCTCTCAGAAAATTATTATTAACTGTGCCAAAGAGAATATGAAAAAGAAAATTCTGTATGCGTCCAGATCTAAGGTAAGCATAACCAACAAGGGGAGGAATATTATAATAACTTTAGATCTTTCTTCTAAACTTTTAAACCTAGAAAATTGAAGTCATTAAACTTTAACCTTTTAAGACAAAGTAATTTTTAACCCAGGATTCTGTATGCACATAAATTGAGTTTCATTTATGATGGAGAAGTTAAATACTTTAATGACATTCACATGTTGAAGAAATTTGCCATAACTTAAACCAGATTTCCAGGATATTCTCAGACCTATCATTCATAATGACCAGCACAATCCTCTACCAACAAAACAAACTCACTCCGAAACTTTTGATCAAGTTCCAATTTCTACAGTGGAAAAGGATAAAAAATGGACTTTTGAAAAAAATCCATACCCAAAATACTACCAGGATTATCAACATTCTCAATTAATATGAATGGCTTAAATTGTCCTCTAAAAAAGCACAGCTTGGAGGACTGGATTCAAAATTCAAGCCATATGCTTTCTGCATACATGCATCTCATTTTGCCTAAAAGATATGTATAGGGATGGTCATCTATAATTCAGGCAAAGGGCAATCAGAAAAACGCAAGTGTTGCAATTTTATTTGCAGATGTAATATACTTTAAACCAACATCAGTAAGGAAAGATAAGGGTAAAACTTAACATGATGAGATTTTAATTATCATATTTTGTAAGACTAACACTCAACAGGATGATTTCAAAACATTTATGTACCCAGCCAGAATGAACCTCAGTTTCAAAGAGAGACTCTAACAGACATGAGAAAGTAGATTTCTTCCAGCAACATAATAGTTGGAGATTTTGACACTTCCTTGGCAGTTTTTGATAAATCCTCCAATAAGAAACTATGCAAAGAACAGTGCCTGTGATCCAGTGGACAAGGTTTGGTCCCATATACTGAGGGTTTCAGGTTCAAACCTGGCAACGGCCAAATTACCATCACGACAACAAAAAAAATTGTCGGCATTGTGGTGGGTGCCTGTAGTCCTAAGTACTCAGGAGACTGAAGGAAGAGAATTGCCTATGATCAGGAGTTGGAGATTGCTGTGAGCTGTGTGATGCAATGGCAATCTACTAATGGAAATAAAATGAGACTCTGCCTCTACAAAAATATTAAAAATGAATAATAGAAAATATGAAAAAGAAAGACAGAATGTAAGAAAGCACAGAAATTTAGACTTAATATTAACTATTGAACCTTTGAAAAAAATTGGATTTGAAAGACATCTACAAAACATTCATCCTAAAAAAACTGGATACACATTCTTCCCATCAGCCCATGGAACACATGCCAAAATTGATTACATCTTAGTCACAAGTCTAACCTCAGAAAATTTCAAAGAATATAAATTTTTCCTTGGGCAGTGGCTGTGGCTCAGTGAGTAGGTTTGTGGATACCATATAATGAGGGTAGGGGATAGAAACCCAGTCCTGGCCAAACTTCAACAAAAAGTATCTGGCACTATGGAGGGCTTCTATAGTCCCAGGTACTTGGGAGTATGAAACATGAGAACAGCCTAAACCCAAGGGCTGGAGGTTGCTGTGAGCTGTGATAAGCTGCAGTTTGTCACTGCAGGTGACAAATTAAGACTCTGTATTTTAAAAAGACAAACAGGGATTTGATCCAAAGTTTCTGAGCGAGTTTACTTTTGTGGTATAGGATTGGTATAGGATCCAAAGTTTCTGAGTGAGTTTACATTTGTGGTACAGGATTGGTATAGGATCCAAAGTTTCTGAGTGAGTTTACTTTTATAAAGGATAGTTCTGAGAATATCCTGAAGAGCTGGTTTGGTTATGCCATTCAATCCTATAATTCCTTTACTAACTATATCCTCAGAAGACCAAAAATCACATCATAACAATGATATTTGTACCAGAATGTTTATTGCAGCCCTATTCATAATTGCTAAGTCATGGAAGAAGCCCAAGTGCCCACTGATCCATGAAAGGATTAATAAATTGTGGTATATGTACATCATGGAATATTATGCAGCCTTAAAGAAAGATGGAGACATTAACTCTTTCAAGTTTACATGGATGGAGCTGGAACATATTCTTCTTAGTAAAGTATCTCAAGAATGGAAGAAAAAGTACCCAATGTACTCAGCCCTACTATGAAACTAAATTATGTCTTTTACATGAAAGCTATAACCCAGTTATAACCTAAGAACAGGGGGAAGGGGGAATGGAAGGGTAGGAAGGGAGAAGGTGGGTAGAGGGAAGGGGGTTGGTGGGATTACACCAGTGGTGTATTTTACAAGTGTATATGTGAAACTTGGTAAACGATCTGTGAAGCTAGTGAATGATGCCCCATGACCATATCAATGTACACAGTTATGATTTAATAAAAAAATAATAAATAAATAAAAAATAGGAAAATTATTATTTTCATCTTTTCAGAACATCATGGAATACAATTTGAACTTCATAACAACACGAATCTGCAGTTTTTTATAAAAATATGGAAACTAGATATACTTATGCTGAATGATAGGTAGATCATAGATGAGATTATAAAGAAAATTACAAATCTTTTTGAACAAAATAATATTGAAGACACAAATTACAGAACCTCTGGGATAGCATAAAGGTGGTCCTAAGAAAATATTTATAGAATTGCAAGCCTTCCTCAAGGGAATGGAAAGAGAGGAAGTTAACAACTTTATGGGACATCCAAAACACCTGGGAAAAGAATAACATTCCAATCACAACCCCAGCAGAAGGAAATAAATAACCAAAATTAGAGCACAATTAAATGAAACTGAAAACAAAATCAATTTACAACAAATCAATAAATAAAAAACTGGTTTCTTGAAGAAGTCAATAACATAGAAAAATTTGGCAAACTTAACCAGAATAAAAAAAAGTAAAGTCTTTAATTTTATCAATCAGAAATAGCAAAGATAAAATAGCACGACACTCCTCAGAAATTAAAAAAAAAATCCTTAATGAATATTACAGAAATCTATTCTCAGAAATATGAGAATGTGAAGGAAATAAACCAGTACCTGGAAGCAGGACACCTTCCTCAACTTAGTCAGCAAGTGGAAATGTTCAATAGGCCTATGACAAGTTATGAAATAGTAGCAAAATAGAAAATCTTCCAAAAATGAAGTCAGGGAGCAGTGGGCTTCAAAGTAGAATTCTACCAAACTTTTAAAAATGTTCGAGTACCTATATTACTTATTTTTCCAACATAAAGAAAAAAAATGACTAGTACTCAACACATTCTATGAAACAAATACTGTCTTGATTCCAAAACCAAAAAAAGACCCAATAAGAATAGAAAACAATAGACCAATATGTCTAATAAATATTCATGTATAAATATTCAAGAACATCCTAGAATACAGTATCTAGCAAAAAAAAAATAGCATTAAACATTATGACCAAGTGCATTCTATCCCAGGTCTCAAGGTTCTCCAATATGCATAAATCTATAAATTTAATTCATCACATAAACAAAATAATAAACAAAGATCATGTGATTCTCTCAATTGATTTAGAAAATGCTTTTGATAATATCCAGCATCCTTTCATCATCAGAACATTAAAGAAAATAGGTACAGGACAGCACCTATGCTCATAGGGAATGTGCGCCAGCCCCATATAACAGAGGTGGCAGGTTCAAATCAGATGCAGAACCAGACAAAACTGCAAAGAATGAAAGAAAGAAAGAAAGAAAGAAAGAAAGAAAGAAAGAAAGAAAGAAAGAAAGAAAGAAAGAAAGAAAGAAAGAAAGAAAGAAAGAAAGAAAGATTCAGAAGGGACATTTCTTAAACTTACAGAGGTCAAACTCACTGACAATATCATATTGAATAGAGCTAAATAGTAATCATTTCCCCTCAGATTAGGAACAAGGCAAGGTTGTCCATTGTCTCTACTATTTAATATTTAATGGAAGTCTTAGCCATTGCAATCAGGGAAGAAAAGGCAATCAAGTTAATCCATATAAAGTCAGTTGAGATCAAACTTGCACTCTTCACAGATGATATGATTGTATATTTTGAAAACCCCAGAAATTAAACTACAACACTCTTAGAAGTGATCAAGGAATACAGTAGAATCTAAGGATACAAAATCAATGATCACAAATCTGTAGCCTTTACAAATAGAAACAATAGTCAATCTGAAAAAACAGTCAAGGACTATTCCTTTTACAGTAGTGTCAAAGAATTTGAATTATTTGGGTGTTTACCTAACAAAGGATGTGATTTATCTCTACAAAGAAAAGTATGAAACTTAAAAAAAAGAAGTACCTGAAGACATTAAGATATAAAAAAAAAAAGAAGGGGGTGGGGCAGAGGCAAGATGTGGAGCCAGCTTTCCACAGAGGCTCCCATCCAGAAAAAGAGTTAAGGAGAGAAGTTTGTCAGGTAAACTGGTGGATTGGAGCTGAGCTAAGAAAGAATGCTGAAGAATGTACATCAACTCTTCTGAGGCAAGCTATGAATTCAAGGATATAAACAAGAGGTACAAATCCATCACCATGTCCTCTGCCCCACAGGAATGGCTCACAGCACACATTCTACAAACAAGCAAGCAGAGTTCAAATATTCACCCATTTTATCTCACAGGAGAGACCCTTTAACAGCCAGACCTCCTTCCCCTACTAGGATGCCATGGTACTCTCCTTCCAGACATAAAACTGTATATATTTTCTATCTATAATTCTGAACACTCAGCACTACCATGCACTCTCACCTCAAGTTCTGGGAGCCTGTCCCTCATGCAGGCCAGATTCTTGGGTATGTTCTGGAGAGGTATGGACATGGCATGGAATGCTGCAGGTCAGCGCTTATTCTGTGGCAGAGGACTAGGAAGAAGAAGGTCAGTTTAGATAAATCATACAGGAATTGGGGTGCCCTGAGGCACAGAGCAGCCACTGCAGTGGTGAAAAAAATATGGCTCACCTCCCAGGGAATATTCATGTGTCACATACCATTTTTCTCTGGGCAACCAAAGGAGGCCCAGCATATTCTCTGGTGACAGCCACTTGGACAGAAATGCAGACCCTGTGAGTAAAAGGTATGCCTAAAGTGGCAACAGCCTGGGCAGAGTTCAGGGACTAGAATAAGTCCATGCAGAGATAGCTCACTTCCAGAGTGGGGCTGTCCCAGTGCACTGAATTAATGAACCTAAGATGCACCTGCTCTGAGGGGATTATAGCTGAGACAAAGTTGGGCAGGCAGAGAACTGAAACTGATATCTGTGTGGGAGCTCTAACCGTCCAGCCCCAACACAATCTGTAGCAAAGACAGGGCCTTGGCACAGATTGGGTTGAGTTGCAGTTTCTGTGAACTAAAACAGCATCTGATCCACAAGGGAATATAGCCTGGACAGAAACAAATTCAGCAAAATTGTTCTATTCTGTCAGCAACCTCCATCAGGGACAGGGCTGGACCAAGAGCATCTGCTTACTGGAGGGAACTGGGTCACAGCTCTGTGGAATTACCAGTGACTGGGTGTGGGAGAGGTGCAAGATGCAGAAATAGGCATAAACCTCCTCAGACTATTTATCCGATGGGTGGTTCTTTCTGACCTCACAGAGCACCTAAGTGAGTTATACTTGAGCTGCCAGATAACCCCAGCTATCTAGTTGCCAGTGACCTTTTTAATTGTCCCACACAAAACAGGTGCCATATGAGACAATTGATTTGGACCTCTTGAATGGAGCCAATAATCTGAGGACTTTCGAAGTGGTAACCTACGTGTGTGGTTGTGGGAAAGTTTGATTTTCCTTTTCCAATTGCTAGCAGTCGGGAAAGAGGTGACTTAATTCCTGGTATTTCTACACAGCTGAGACTTCCACCCAGAGTAACTGATTCACTGGGGTAGGGCAGAGACCAGCTGAAAACGAGACAGAAACACTTAGCCCCACCACACCAATCAGATCCCCATTTTCTCAGACCTTAGCACTATGCAGGTCTTTGGCAAAGCTCTAAGGGAAAAGGTACAGATACCAGTCCAAGCTTTGGGGAAAAGGGATGATTAATTATGACTTCTGAAGTCCCCAACCCAACTTCTCTTTATTTGCTCATCAAATGGTGTAAAATAATCATGGGGCAGAATCAGCAGAAAAACTCTGGTAACACAAATAACCAGAGTAGATCAGCACACAGGTTTCTAAACAGATGTCTCAGATGGATTGACAACAAGATTAATAAAAGAAAAGAAAAGATGGAATTAGAAATTCTTAAAGAATTTCAAAAGTTATCTAATATTTCAATGAATTCAAAGACAATATCACCAAAGATTTTGACATATTTATACAAGAATTTGCAGCCCTCAAATATATTAAAAATACAGTAGAATCCCTCAGCAAAAGAATGGAGCAAGCAGAAGAAAGGATGTCTGACATTGAACACAAACCTTTTGAATGATGCCAAACTCTGAAAGAGGAAGAGAAATGGAGAAGAAAATGGATCATTCTATCAGATATTTCTGGGATAATTCAAAGAAAAATAATATTCGCCTCACGAATTTCTGAAAGCAATGAAGTGCATTTGCAAGGCACAGAATCTTTTCTTCATGAAATTATGAAAGATAACTTTCTAGACATGCCAAGTGATTCTGAAATTCAGATATCAGTGACTTTCAGAACCCCAGCACAACTCAACCCAAATAATACATTCTCCAGGCACATCATAATTAAGTTCACTAAAGTTAATATGAAGGAGAAAGTTCCAAAAGCTGCCAGACATAAGAAAACCATCACTTACAAGAAGAAGAATATTAGAATGAATCCAGATCTCTCTGCTGAAACCTTTCAAGCTAGAAGAGGATGGTGATCAACTTTTAATCTTCAAAAACAAAATAAGTTTCAACCCAGGATTTTGTATCCAGCTAAACTGAGTTTCATTTACAATTGACAAATTAAATAATTTAATGATATTCGCATGTTGAAAAAAATTGCCATAACTAAACCAGCTCTCCAGGATATTCACATGGATCAACGCCATCTTCCTCCACAAATATAAACTCACTCAGAATTTTTGATCAAACTCAAACTTCCAAAGTAGTGAAAAAATTAAAAATGTCCATTGGACTTTCGAAAAACTTGATACCAAATTTCTAACAGGCTTATGAATATTATAAATTAATGTGAATGTCTTAAATTGTCCTCTAAAGAGTAATAGGTGCTGACTGGATACAAAACCTAGGCCATCTATCTGTTGCATACAAGAATCTCATCTCACTGTAAAACATAATTATAGACTTGTGGTAAAAGGATGGTCATTTATATTTCAGGCAAATGGAAATCAGAACAAAGCAGTTGCTGCAATTCTATTTGCAGATACAATAGGCTTTAAACCAAAAAATGTAATGAAAGATGACGGCCACTTCATATTTGTTGATGGTAATACTCAATATAATGAGATTTCAATTATTAATATTTATGCAACCAAACAGAATTCTCTAACAGACATGAAGAACTTGATTTCCTCTACCTCCATAATAGCTGGGGATTTTAACACTCCTTTGACAGTGTTGGATTGATCCACCAATAAGAATCTCAGAAAAAAAATTTATATTGAAAATTAATCATTCAACATTTGGATTTAACAGAAAACTACAGCACATTTCATCCCAACAAAACTGAATGCACATTCTTCTCATCAGCCCATTGTTGGGCCTTCTCGCATGGACAAGGCTTACTTGAGGCCTAGAGGAACTTCCTAAGCCTGAGTTGAGTTGGTGCTATCGGTGCACTTCTGCATAGGAGTGACTCAGCAAGACCAGACCTGAAACGACTTCTGACTGTATACAGGTGATGGGGTTAGATTTTATTGGCTTGAAGCCTGTCACCCCATTTTACGTACCCCCTCCTTCCTGCTCCCACCTCTGCCCCCTCGAGGAAGTGTATAAAAATTGCAGCATGTTACAATAAAGTGGAGTTCCCGCTTCGACAGACTCCCGGCTCCGTGTGTCCCTGTTTGAGCCTCCAACACTCGCCATCCCACTCAGCCCCTGGGATGAGATCAGGCTGGCCCCGATCTTACCTCAACTGTGACTGCCAGAGGACCCAGCAGATTGGTGCCCCGGGTGAGGAAATTAGGCTCCCCACGCGAAGATCGCTGATGGGCCAGTGGGTCTGCGGGTGAATGTACTCCCATAAATTATGGGGAAGTCTTACTCTAAACTTGACACCGCTTTAGAATCCCTTCGAGTTTTACTCAAGAGTTGAGGGCTTGACCTCTCAGATAGTCAGGCCTCCAGGCTTGGGTGTGCTTGCTCTAGATCACGCCCTGGCTTCTGGAGAGCAACCTCTTCAACCAGGACACTTGGGAGAGGGTTGAAAGGTTGATTCAAAGAGCTGATATAGAAAAAGGAGAAATCCCACCTGTGGGAGCTCTCCTCACAGTGTCTGCCCTGAAGGGTTGTTTCCCTCCCTGTCTGCCCAAGGAGGCAGACAAAGCTCCTCTCCCTCAAGGAACAGAGAACAAAACACCCGACACCAGTCAGGACTCAGTTCAGAGTCCCAAACCTGTAAGCCCCACTCCCCCACCAAATCAGCCTCCCTCTCTTTATCCTTTTCTTGATCCATTTGGGAGAGCCCCTTGACCCCATAAGGAGCCACATTCCCTGATCACTCCGAAAAACCCCTTTTGGGCCCCACCTGCACCTCTTCTGTATGGCAGGGAAAGTGAGATTGGGGATGGAACGACTGGCCTCTTCCAGTCAATGTCAATCCTGGAGGTAATTGCCCTGCGGCCTGGTATCCCTGGAAGCCTCAAGATCTTAAAGACCTCAAAAAGGCAGTTGCTGAGGATGGTCCTATTTCACCTTGGGCAGAAACTACCTTAGAAGGGCTAGCCCATCGGGATTGTGTTGCCGGCGACTGGAAGGAGCTTGCCAAAACTGTGCTCTTGGTCCTTCCTTCCTTAAATGGATGGCTTTCTTTCAGGAAGAGTGTTGCGTATATGGGGAACGTAACTAAGCCATATTCTGACCTCATATACCTATCACCTATGGCTGCTTTGTGGCACGGTGACCAATTTTCCACCGGCCTCCAACAAGCTACCATCCCCCCTCCCTACCAAGACCAGTTCAGGGCCTGTGGGCTAGCCACTTGGAAAAGCTCGATGAGGATGAACTGAGTCACCCATATCAGGAATTTTCCAGAAGGCACTGAGGACTTTCCCACATATGTTGACTGGGTCCAGAAAAGCTTATAAAACAAGTTCCCTGCCAGCGAAATGTGCAATTGTTTCATTCGTTCCCTATTTTGGGACAGCATGACCAATGAGTGAAAGCTTGCTTGTGCCAGACTTAGAAACCAGTTCATAGAGAGATGGATTATTGCTACCCGAGACATTGGTACTGCGTCTCACCACATGAGAACGATGGTCTCCGCATTATAGGCTAACCACCAGGAGGAGCTTCAAACGCTTATTAACGCCTTGCTGTTAGCCCTCACATTGGGCAGAGGACGTGCTTTGGGTGTGGCAGAGAAGGACACTTCCGATGAGAATACCTTAGCCAGATTAAAGACCCTTCCACCTCCATGGGTGGAGACAGATCCTGGACCCCATGCCCCCATTGTAAAAAGGGTTTTCATTGGGCCCATAACTGTAAGTCTAAATTTAATATCAAAGGTGAGCCTTTAAACTCCCAACGGGGATGGCCCCAGACCCATTAAATAATGGCAGCCAACGCTCACTGGATGATCCCTCTCATCGCCGGCCTGAGACCGAAAATGACTGTTTCAATAGCTAAAAAATCCTTTAAATTCCTCATCGATACTGGGGCGAATCACACAGTCATCAGAAAGGAAGAAGTGCCCACGTCCTGGCTTGTTGGAGGCCAGGACCCCCTTTGGTATGGGTGAGTGGCCAATCTACATCTTGGGAAACTGCTGACTGGCTCTCCTGGGTAGACCCTAGTGGAAACAATGGAGCAATCTGCCTGCTCGTAGTCTCTGGCTTAACCACCAATCTTCTGGGTAAAGATATTTTGGGTGAAGCTGAAGCATGTATTACCATTGACCACAAGATCCTTTATGACAACCTTTCAAACCATGACAGAATCAAGCAGCTGCCTAAACAACAATAAAAAAGCCAGCCCAATCTGACACATAATTCGCTTCCTGAGCCAATTACACAGTTTTTTACCGGGATTCACCCCCAACCCTAAGGGCCACTGATCATCCCCTGGTATTCTAAATACAGTGGATACCTGGAGACGCTGTGTGGGTAGAGCAGTGGCCTCTTCCTACAAATAAACTCCAACAACTGCTATGTTAATCAAACAGCAAATACATCAAGGGCACCTAAAACCTTCTACTAGTCCTTGGAATTCCCCTGTTTTCATTATTAAAAAGCCCAATGGTTCCTGGAGATTTTTACAAGACCTTAAAAAAAAAATGATAAAATGATCCCTTTTGGAACCCCATAGAGTGGACTTCCCTGGATCCCAGCAATTCCCACAACTTATCACCTAACCATCATCAATATTAAAGGCTGCTTCTTTTCCATCCCCCTTCACCCTAACAACACTGAAAAATTTTCTTTTTCCGTACACTCAACTAATCCAAAAACCAGATTTAATATTTGAGTGGACAGTATTGCCCTGAGGGATGGCTAACAGACCCCCTATTTTCCAATACTATTTAACACATATTTTAACTCCATTAACAGAATGGGGTAAAAACAACAAACCATCCACTTGCTGTAAGCAGGAAACACAAATGGCTTCAAAAGACAAATAAAAACTCCGAGTCAAGGGTTGGAAGACAATTTTTCAGGCAAATGGAATTCAGAAGAAAAGAGGACTTACAATCTTATACTAATATATATGTGGATTTAAAGCAACTAAAATCAAAAAAGACAAAGATGGTCACTTATATTGGTCAAGGGAAAAATACAACAAGAGGACGTTTCAATTCTAAATATATGCACCCAATTTAAATGCTCCCAGATTCTTGAAACAGACCTTACTCAGTCTGAGAAATATGATATCTAGTAATACCATAATAACAGGGAACTTTAATACTCCTCGTACATAGCTGCAAAGATACACTAAACAGAAATTAAACAAAGATATAAGAGATTTAAATGAGACCCTAGAGCAACTGTCTTTGATAGATGCATATAGAACACTTTATCCCAAAGATAAAGAATATACAGTCTTCTCATCACCTGTTGAAACATTCTCCAAAATAGATCATATCCTGGAACACAAAACAAATATCAACAGAATCAAAAAATTGAAATTTCAACTTGTATCTTCTCAAACCATAAGACATTAAATGTAAAGTTCAATTCTAACAAAAACGTTCAACCCCACAAAAAGACATGGAAATTAAACAACCTTCTGTTGAATAACAGATGAGGTGCAGGAAGAAGCAAAACAGAAAATTAGTAACTTCCTTCAGCATAATAACAATGAAGATACAAGCTACCAAAACCTGTGGGATACAGCAAAAGCAGTTTTGAGAGGAAAAATTATCACTTTAGATGCCTACATTCAAAAAACAGAAAGAGAGTACATCAACAAACTCACAAGACATTGTATGGAATTGGAAAAAGAACAATCTAAGCCTAACCACACTACAAGAGAAAAATATCCAAAATCAAATCAGAGATCAATGAAATTTAAAACAAAAGAATCATTCAGAAAATTAATGAAACAAGAAGCTGTTTTTTTGAAAAATAAAATAAAATAGATAAACCGTTGTCCAAACTACAAATAGAAAATTAAAGTATCTAGTAACCTTAATCAGAAACGTTAAAGGGGAAATAACAACTGATCCCACAGAGATACAATAGATCATCTCTGCATGCTACCAGAAACTCTATGCCCAGAAATTTGACCATGTTAAAGAAATGGATCAATATTTGGAATCACACCCTTTCTCTAGACTTAGCCAGGAAGAAATAGAGCTCCTGAGCAAACCAATTTCAAGCACTGAGTTTAAAGGAACAATAAAAAATCTTGCAACCAAAAAACGTCCTTGTCCAAATAGCTTCACACCAGAATTCTATCAAACCTTTAAAGAATGACTTATTCCTCTACTGCAGAAATTATTCCAAAAAATTGAGGAAGAAGAAATCTTCCCCAACACATGAAGCAAACATCACCCTGATACCAAAACCAGGAGTAGACCAAACAAAAATGGAGAATTTCAGATCAATCTCACTCATGAATATAGATGCAAAAATTCTCAACAAAATCCTAGCCAATAGATTACAGTTATCATCAAAAAAAGTCATACATCATGATCAAGTAAGTTTCATCCCAGGGATACAAGGTTGGTTTAACAAATGCGAGTTCATAAATGTTATCCACCATATTAACAGAGGCAAAAATAAAGATCATATGATCATCACAATAGATGCAGAAAAAGCATTTGATAAAATCCAGCATCCTTTTTAAATTAGAACACTGAAGAGCTTAGACATAGGTGGCACATTTCTGAAAATGATTGAAGCTATTACAAACCCATAGCTAATATTTTACTGAATGGAGTAAAACTGAAAGCTTTTCTTCTTAGAACTGGACACAGACAATGTTTTCCTTTGTCACCTGTACATACAACATAGTGCTGGAAGTTCTAGCCAATACAATTAGGCAAGACAAGGAAATAAATGGAATCCAAATGGGAACAGAGGAGGTCAAAATCTCCCTCTTTGCTGATGACCTGATTTTATACTTAGAGAATCCCAAAGCATCAACCAGAAGACTCCTGGAAGTCGTCAAAAATACAGTAATGTCTCAGAATATAAAGTTCATGTCCACAAGTCAGTAGCCTTTGTATTAGCCAATAAAAGTCAAGATGAGAAGCTAATTAAAAGCACAAATCCCTTCACCATAGTTTCTATCCCTTCATAGAAAATGAAATACATAGGAATATACCTAACACAGGAAGAGACGGACTTCTATAATGAAAATTATGAAATTCTAGGAAAGGAAATTGCAGAGGCTATTAACAAATGGAAGAATATACCATGCTCATGGCTGGGAAGAATAAACATTGTTAAAATATCTAAATTTCCCAAAGCAATCTACTTATTCAATGACATTTTTTTTTTTTAAATACCATCGTACTTCCAAGATTTGAAAAAAATGATTCTGTGTTTAGTATGGAACTAGGAAAAAACTTGTAGAGATAACACAGTGCTTAGTAATAAAACTAAAGCTTTGGGGATCACCAAACCAGATTTTAGGCTGTACTACAAATCCATAGTAGTCAAGACAGTATGGTACTGGCACAAAAATAGAGACATAGACACTTGGAATTGAATAGAAAACCAGGACATGAAACCAACATCTTACAACCATCTAATCTTTGATAAACCAAACAAGAACATACCTTGGGGGAAAAACTTCATATTCAATAAATGGTCCTGAGAGAACTGGATATCCATATGTAAAAGACTGAAACTGAACCCACATCTTTCCCAACTCACAAAAATTGATTCTTGATGGATAAAGGACTTAAATTTAAGGCATGAAACGATAAAAATCCTTAAAGGCAGCATTGGAAAAACACTGAAAGATACTGAAATGGGGAAAGACTTCATAAAGAAGACTGCCATGGCCATTGCAACAACAATAATAAATGAATGGGAGTTCATTAAAATGAAAAGTTTCTGTACATCTAAGGAGACAACAACTAAAGCAATTAGACAACCTACACAATGGGAAAGGATTTTTGCATATTTTGAATCAGACAAAAGCTTGATAACTAGGATCTACAGAGAACTCAAATTAATCCACATGAAAAAAGCCAACAATCCCATATATCAATGGGCAAGAGTGAAGTGCACATAGATGTTACAATAGAAATGAACCTTAAAAACATTATGGTAAGGGAAAAAGGCCAGTTACAAAGGACCACATAGAGTGTGACTATACTTAGAAGAAAACATCAAGACAAGGCTAATTGTTTGCTAGGAATAGGGGACAAGTGGGAGAGGGTGGAGAGAAATATGAAAGTGACTACTAATAGTGTTTACTTTCTTTAGGGAGGGAAGAAGTAAATGTTCTAGAATTAGATTGTTATGATAGCTGTACCATTATGTGAATATACTAAGAAACAAAGAATTGTACACTTCCAAAGGGTGAAATATTTATTTCTATGAAGCTACTTAACTATGTTTTCCAAAACTTGAGGCTCAAAAGGCTCAGAGCATAAGAAGTACTCAGATAGTGACAGTGCCCCAGAGACAGTCAACCATGTCTCCTTACTCAAACACAGGCTACCATGAATAGACTTGGGAAGACACATTGTTTCATTCTACAGAAGTTGTTATTTTCATTTTCTTTGAGACAGAGTCTGGCTCTTTCCCTCTGGGTAGAGTGCCCTGATGTCATTCATAACTAACTGCAATGTCCAACTCCTGGGCTCAAGAGATACTATTGCCTTAGCGTCCTGAACATCTGAGAGGACAAGTGCTCCACAACAGTGCCCAGTTTCTTTGAAACACCTGCCTCTGCCTCCCAGAGTATTAGTATTACAGGTTTGAGCCACCACTCCACAATTGAAGTTGGTATATTTTAAAACTATGATTTGTGGTCATCGGTGGTGCTTCATGCCTGTCATCTTGGCACTGAGTTGGATTGTCTGAGCTTCTGAATTGGAAACCAGTCTGAGCGAGAGTGAAAGCCCCACCTGTGAAGAATAAAAAACCACTGGCCATTGTGTGGGTGCCTGGAGTCCCAGCTGAGGGAATAGTTTCACTTGATGACAACACTTGAAGATTGCTGTGAGCTATGATACCAGAGCACTCTACTGAGGGCAACAAAATGAGACTCTGTCTCAATTAATAAATGGAGGAAACCATTCTTAGGTGACTTACCCCTCATTTTTACTTTTTACCAAAGATGTAGTTTCAAAGTTTTACCTCTAGATCAGTTGTCAACTAGAGACATTATTACCTCCTAGGGAAACTGTTTTCCTAAAACTTGTACTAATCAAGCCTTTGAATTTTATGTAACTCTGACCCATCTGATCCATTCTTGTAGTCCTCTGGAAACTGCCCCCACAGTCAATTCTTGTCTAAAATCAGGCTTTTCATATGCACACTAAAAAATCCGGAGTATGCCCTCCACCTTCATTGTAGGACTGTCTTCATTTTTTTTTTTCTTTTTGCAGTTTTTGGCTCAGGCTGGGATTGAATCCACCACTTCCTGCATATGGGGCCATTTACCTACTCCTTTGAACCACATGCACTGCCCCCTGTAGAGCTCTATCAATCCGTACCAATATTCCTTTGCCCCAGTGATTCCAAGTCCAGAGACCAGACATGTCTGGACAACCACTACCCTTCAGATCAATTGATATTATCCCAAGGAATCAATCCCAAACCTGCTTGTCCTGACTCACCTTCCCCCCCCCCAAGAGGCCACAATAAAACTCTTTTTTTTATGTAGTCCCCTATACCATCTACCTATTGAACTATATTTGAAGTTTTTCTTCTGGAATCTGTACCTAATTTCCTTTCTTTCATTTTTTAGGATCAGCCCACCTTGGCCTGCCAGAGCCTACAAACATTGTAGTTATGTGAGGCAAAAGTCATTAAGCTCTTCTTAAGAAACAACCTTATCAGGGGCATTAAAGAGTGTCCAATCCAGAGGTCCCTGTTAATTATGTCAGAACTGTTTTGCATATCTGTGGTGTTGGATATCACCAAAATTATGCACGGATCTCTCTTCAGTTTATCAGGGTTCATTAGTGTTTGTATATTGAACATGTGGCCCAACATAACTCTTCTACTTTCTATTTGACAAGAGAAACCAAAAGGTTGGACACTCCTGGCACTGAGGTTAGGGATATTGGAACGTTCCCGACAGGCTAATATTTCCCATGATCACCATAAATAACTGGAACTGTGGAGTTCACTACTGCACAGTGTGCCTAACAGATGTCGAGAGAACCTTCAGTGAGACACTTACCCTGCCAAACATGCTTATTCTAAAGAAAGAAGTAAAAACCACAAAAGTAGAAACTAAGAACTGTGTCATCTATCTGTCAGGTCTATGAAATCACTCTCTCACGTTTGGACTCAAATTCTTGGTCTACAACATCCCAGGGCAGCAGTAGCCTTTCTTCCTTCCTTCCTTCTCTTTCTTTCTTTCTTTCTTTCTTTCTTTCTTTCTTTCTTTCTTTCTTTCTTTCTTTCTTTCTTTCTTTCTTTCTTTCTTTCTTTCTTTCTTTCTTTCTTCTTCCTTCCTTCCTTCCTTCCTTCCTTCCTTCCTTCCCTCCCTCCCTCTGTCCCTTCCTCCCTTCCACCTTTCTTCCTTCCCTCCCTTCTTTCTTTCCTTCCCTTTTTTGGGGGGGTACATTAAAGATGGGCAGGTGGGTACATTAAAGCAATTATGGGGTACAATGTTTTTTTTGGCCGGGGCTGGGTTTGAACCCGCCACCTCTGGCATATGGGACCGGCGCCCTACTCCTTGAGCCACAGGTGCCGCCCAAAAATGTGAATGTTTTATGTACAATTTGAAATACTTTTGTAAGACCCGTTATCATAGCCTTCATCACCGTTTCTTAGTTACTATGTTAAGAAATTTAGATACTACACTTTGCAGTTTTAACATGTACCCATGTAAAATGCACCATCAGTGTGCTTACACGAAGGACCCTGACTACATCCTCCCCCTCTTTCCTCTCCTCTTTTCCCTTAACCTTGGGTTGTTGTTGGGTTATACCATCCATATGGATGTGTAGGTCCTTATATTTTTGTTTCACAGAAGGGCTGAGTACATTGAATATTTTTCTTCCATTCTTGGGGAACTTTGATAAGAGGAATGTATTCCAACTCCATGTACGTCTTTCTTCCTTCCTCCCTCCCTCCCTTTCTTTCTTTCTTTCTTTCTTTCTTTCTTTCTTTCTTTCTTTCTTTCTTTCTTTCTTTCTTTCTTTCTTTCTTTCTTTTTTTCTTTCTTTCTTTCCTTTCATCATTTCTTTCTCTCTTTCATTCTTTCTTTTTCCATAAAAGACAGGTGGGTACATTAATGCAATTATGAGGTACGATGTGCTGGTTTTATATACAATTTGAAAGACTTATATCCAACTAGTTAACATGGCATTCACCGCTGCATCCTAGTTCTTGTGTTAAGACATTTATATTCGGGTGGCACCTGTGGCTCAGTGAGTAGGGCTCCAGGCCCATATACCAAGGGTGGGAGGTTCAAACCCAGCCCTGGCCGAACTGTAACAAAAAAAAATAGCTGGGTGTTGTGGTGGGCACCTGTAGTCAGTCCCAGCTGCTCTGGAGGATGAGGTAGGAGAATCTCAGAAGCCCAAGAGCTGGCGTTTGCTGTAAGTCCTGTGACGTCATGGCACTATACAGAGGACGGTAAAGTAAGCTCTGTTTCTACAAAAAAAAAAAAAAAGAAAGAAAGACATTTATATTCTACACTTCGCAGTTTTAGCATGTATCCTTGTAAAATGCACCATTGTTGTGGTCCCACCAATTAATCTCCATCCATGTATTTATACTCTTCCACTCCCCATACTCCTTCTCCTTCACCTGGGGCTACTGATGGATTATAGCTTTCATAAGGGATTGTTAGTGGTTGCATATTGTTTTCACAGTAGGGCTGAGTTCATTGGATATATTTCTTCCATTCTTGAGATACTTTGCTAAGGAAAAAATGTTCCAACACCGTTTCTTTATTTTTTCTTTATTTCTCTTTCTGTCCTTATTTCTTTTCCTTCCTTTCTCTCCCTTACCTTTCATTTTTCTATACAATCTGCTCCTTTCCTTTGCTTTTTTATTTCCTTCCCTTCCTTCCTTTTTCACTTCCTTCCTCTCCCTTCTTTCCATTCTTCTTCTTCTTCTTTTTTTTTTTTTTTTTTTTTTTTGTAGAGACAGTTTCACTTTATTGCCCTTGGTAGAGTGGGTAGAGTTTCGTGGTGTCACACAGCTAACACCAACCTCCAACTCCTAGGCTTAGGCATTCTCCTGCCTCAGCCACCCGAGTAGCTGGGACTACAGGTGCCCACCATAACGCCCGGCTATTTTTTTTGTTATTGTTGCAGTTTGGCCGGGGCTGGGTTTGAACCCACTACCCTCGGTATATGGTGCCGGCGCCCTGCTCACTGAGACACAGGCGCCGCCCTTTTTTTTGGCTGGGTTTGAACCTGCCACCTCTGGTATATGGGGCCATTGCCCAATTCCTTTGAGCAACAGGTGCCGCCCTGTTCTTCCTTTCTTAATTCTTACTTCCTTCTTTCCTTCCTTCCTCCCTCTATCCCTCCTTCCCTCCCATCCTTCCTTCCTTTCCTTCTTCTTTCTTTTATTTTTCTTTCCTACTTTAAAAAAATTAAATTATAGCTGTATATATTTATGCAATTATGGGGTACAATATGCTGGTTCTATATACCATTTGAAATGCTTACATTGAACTTGTTAACATAGCTTTCACTGCTGTTTCTTAGTTTTTGTGATAAGACATTCATACTCTATAATTTGCATATTTAACATGTACTCTTCTAAAATGCACAATTGGTGTGGTGCCACAAATTACCCTACTTTCACCCATCCTCCCCTCTACCCACCCGCTCCTCTTTCCTCTTCACATGGGGATGTTGTTGAGTTATAGCATTCATATTCAAATGTGAGTTCTTATATATTGTTTTTACAGTATGGCTGACTACACTGGATATTTTTTTTCCATTCTTGATATACTTGGCTAAGAAGACAAAGTCTTTTTCCTTCCTTTTTCTTTTTCTTTTTATCTTCCTTCCTTCCTTTCTTCCTTCCTTCCTTCCTTCCTTCCTTCCTTCCTTCCTTCCTTCCTTCCTTCCTTCCTTCCTTCTTCCTTCCTTCCTTCCTTCCTTTCTCCTTCTCTCTCTCTCCCTTTCTTTCTTTCATTATTTTTCATGAGACAGACTCTCAATTTCTTGCCTATTCCAGAGTGTCATGGCATCAGCCAAGCACACAGCAACATCCAAATCTTGGGATGAAAAAATCCTCCTGTCTCAGATTCTGGAGTATCTGTAACTAAAGGTAAAGGTTATAACCATTGACAGCATTTTCTATTTTAGTACAAACCGGGTGTGTGATGAGGGTTGAGAGTATCTTGCTGTTGCTCAGTCTTGTCTCCAACCCCTGAGCTGAGAAAATAATCCCACCTTGGCTTCCCAGAGAAACAAAATTTTGTACTCATGTGTGGCAAAATTCATTGATCTCTTCTTAAGAAAATATCTTAGGGGCTTTGAGGAGTGTCCAAACCTAAGGTCCTGGTAACACTATGGACATTTTTGCATTATGTCAGGACTATTTTGCAATTTCGTGGTTGCAGATATCACCACAATTCTTCCCACATCCCTTATTTGCTTATCAGGTTTCACTAGGGATTTTGTATTGAACGTGTGGCCCAAAATAACTCTTCCAAGAAGCCAAAAGTTTGGACACACCTGGCCTGAAGGTCAAGAATGTTGCAACTTTAGATATGGCCTGACATTTCCCTGGATCAGAAGAAATAATTGTGTATATATGGAATACACTAATGGACACATTGCCTAAACAGTTTTCCAAAGAGGAACTTCAGCCGGTCACCTGCCATCCAAAAGAAGCCCATTCTAGAGGAAGAGATAAAATCTCAAAAATGTGGAACTGAGAATTCTGTGACATAAGTGTCAGGTTTATGAAATCAATTTCTGATTTTTGAGCTTGTGTGCTTGGTAACATCCCAGGGAAGCACTAGATATAATCCATGCCCTTCCACTTTCTTACAAGTTCATGACACGAAAATGAAAAAAAAAAAAAATGGGTTGTTGAATCCCTTAGCCAGGTATACAAACAAAATTCTGAAGCCAGGTATTGAGTGTGGAGAACAGACAGAACCCCAATTTTGTAACATTTTGAACCCAGTGACAAACCCAAATGGTCACTACACATGCTTAGCAGGAATAAGGTTAATCATAAACATGGTGACCTAGGGAAATACTTATTGTGCTGTCTTCAATGGTGACCATTTAGTGACTTCATACTGTAATGTCTTGGCATCCAGGGTTCTGGTCAAAGATACTAAGTGATCTTTTCTGCTCACTTCAGCTGGTATCAATCAGGGGTTCAAACCAGGACACTTCTTAGTCCTCCATCCACAGACAGAGATGTGATCTCCCATCTGTGCCCTGTTGGTTGTATTTATGGTTGAGATTCCAAGGTATAGGCTGACACAACAGTTGTGATTTTGAACAGCAGTGTGACTCAGGCTTATCACAGCTCTCACAACTTCAAGGAGTCTATTAAGTAAAATATATATTTTTTTTCTTTCCTGGAGACAGAGTTTCTCTTTGTGACTCTCAGTGCCATGGCATCAAATATCACAGAAAGCTCCTACTCCTGAGTTCAGGTGATTTATTTGCCTCAGCCTCCCATGTAGCTGGTACAACAAGAGTTCACCACAACATCAGGCTTTTTTTTTTTTTTGGCAGTTTTGCTGGAGACAGGTTTCAACTCACCACCCCCATTAGGGGGCCAGTGCTGTACCATACTTTGTCATATACAATGCCCCTGGAATGCTATTTCAAGGACCATTTTAACACCTCCCCCAAAACATCCAAATGAGAGAAGCTTACAAATTTACTATGCCTCCCTATAACCTTAATTTGGTCATGGATTCACAGGTCTTAAACATGTCTACTTTGCTTGAACCAGCAATGTATGTCTGGTCTTTTTAGATTATCAAAATTTTGTTGGTCAATTTCTTGTTTTGTCTGTGCATGTGTGTGCATGTATGGGTATTTTTTTTATTTTATTTTTATTTTTTTTTAGACAGGACCAAGACTCAGAATGACCTTGATAGATACGAATGATGCACTGAAACAAGATTTTCACAGGGATATGTGAATCTTCTTACATAATGGGAGATACTTGACCAAACATCCATTTTACTTAGGAAAAAACGTCTGTTTTCTTTCCGTTTATCTTAAGCTCAAAATGAATAAAGAATAGGCTACAGAATTTTAACACATTCTAGCAAAAAATAATGCCAAAAAAACAAAGATAACAAACATGACTATGGGGTACACCATTTACATCCCTTCTGGACCACTCTATTCTGTTTTGGGCTCTCTGTTTTTAACTGAACATCATTTTGTAAATTTTCCTAGAAGAAGGTGATCATGTTGATGAATGTTCTAGAAACCCTCCCACTTGAAGGATGAAGAGAATGTGAATGAAGCATGTAGCTGCCTTCAAATATTAGAAGGATCATATAGAAAGAATGAAAGAATGAGCTGGTAGAATTCAATTCTAATTGTGTTATTCTCCTGCTTAAAAGCATCTATAGACCAGAGGCGGAGCAAGATGGCAGCCGAGTAACAGCTTCCTTGCATCTCGTGTATGGGTATTTTTGAGACACAGTTTCCAGATGTGGCCCAGGGTAGTTTTTTGTGGCCTCATCCTATATCATAGCAACCTCAACTCCAAGATTAAGCCAATACTCCTCCCTGAGATTCCCATGTGGTGAAGACTACAGGACTTGTCCAAACGCATAAATGATTTTTCACATTTTACTAGACACAGGGTCTGACTCTTGCTCAATTTGTTCAGCGACTCTTCATTCAAAGACTCCACTCATCTCAGCATGCTAGAGGTCTGGGATTATAGGTGTGAGACACAAAGTTTTGTCATTTTCTGTTTTGTACTTTCCCTCCATCTCTTCCTCCTGCCCTACCTCAGTTTGCCCTTCCTTCATCCAGTTGTCTTTCTCTCATTTGCTTGCTCTCTGCACTTCTTTTGTTCCTCTATTGCTCTCCTCTACACTTTAAGGGAAACTTCTGTAGTAACAAACTATGTGATCCCTGAATGTGTAGTCTTGAATTCTATATTTAAAATAGTTGAATTGTGGATGTGTAAATTATATCTGAATAGAGTTTTTATTTTGTAATCTATATGTTGTTATCTATGAGGATTATCAAGAAAAACTATCACCAAAACATAAGCATGGATGTGCACCATATTTTGTACCTACAATCTCAGCAATTTCCAAGACTGAGGCAGAAAGATCAGTGGAAGCTAAGGTTTTTCAGACAAGACTGAGAAATATAGTAAGATGTCACTTTCTGAAAAGTAGGTGCAAAACTTTCAAAGCAGTGGTAGCATGGACTTGTACTCTCAGCTGTGGAGAAGCATAAACTCAGGAGGATCACTTGAGTTTAGCAGCTTGCATTTCCTTAAGCTATGAGGATACCAATGTATTTTTTTTCTTTTTGAAAAAAGTATCCAAACTCTAAGAGAGATACTGTATAGATGCAGGAAAATTCCAATAGCATACAAAATATTTTGTACATGTATCCCCAAAGGGATTTATTACCAAGATTGCCTGTCCAGCTCAATGTGGCAAAATCAACTAATAGAACACATTACATCAATAGAATCACTAAGAAAAACCACACAGTCCTTTTGAGAGACAGAGAAAAGGCTTTTGGCAGGGGCAACATAACTTGATAAACTTTCTTAAAAATATGAGATAAGAGGAGGTGCAAATTCCTCAGTGAGTAGGGTACCTGCCCCCATATACCGAGGGTCGTGGGATCAAACCCAGACTCAGGTAAACCTCCACAACAAGAACAAAAAATATCCTAGATGAGAAGGGCATGCTTTCAGGACTATTAATGGGATTTACAGATGAGTGGATGCTTATAATGAGCTATATTTACAAGATGTAATATTTGTCAACAATCAAAAGGAATGGAGTACACATTTATGGTAGAATAGAAATGAAGCTTAAAATCATTATGTCACTTAGAAAGACCACACAGAGCTTGACTGAGCTCAGATGTAAACATCAAGTTAGGGCAAATTGTCTGCTAGGAGTAGGCGGCAGGTGAGGGAGGGTGGTGGGGAAGTGAAAGTGACTTGTAATAGATATCGACATTCTTTATGTGGGGAGAAAGACAGAGTTCTAAACTTAGATTGTGATGATAGCTGTACACTTGTGTGATTATACTAAAAAACACAGAATTGTATAATTTAAAAGGGTGACTCACGTATTTCAATGAAGATATTGGAAAATGTTTTGTACAACTTGAGGTACTCAAAAGGCTCACAACATAAGAAATACTCACGTTGTGTGATTACTTGAGAGAAAGCCAACCCTGTCTCCCAGCTCACACACAGGTTAGCATGAATTGACATGGAAGGCACATTGTTCCACCCTACCAAAGTTGTCATTTTCTTTTTTCTTGAGATACCAAATGACAACTTCCCTCTGGGTAGAGTATCCTGAAGTCAACAGAGCTAACTGAATTCAAGCTCCTGGATCAACATATACTATTGCCTCAGACACTTGAGCATCTTGGAGTCCAGGTGTTTTACCACAGTGCACAATTAAATTGAACCACCTGCTTCTGCCTCCCAGACTGCTAGCATTATACTTGTGAGCCCCCATTCAGACCTTGAATTTGTGATATTTTTCAAACTATGATTGGAGGCTAGAGGTGGTGCTTCACGCCTGTCATCTTGGCACTTTGTGAGGCCTCGTCAGTTGGATTGTCTGAGTTTCTGAATTGGAGACCTGCCATAGCACCAGTGAAATCCCCGTCTCTGAATAATGAAAAATAGCTGGATTTTATGCAGGTTCCTAGTGTCTCAGCTGAGGCAATAGGTTCTCTTGATAACAACACTTGAAGTTTGCTATGAGCAATGAACCATGGGACTCTACTAAGGGCAAAAAAAAAAAAAATGAGACTGTTGCAATATGTAAACAAAGAAAACCATTGGTAGGGAACTTACCTCTCATTTTTACTTTTGGCCACAAATCTAGAGTTGAAAATATTTTCCTAGATTAGAGGTCAAATAGACAAATGATTCTCACCTTCTAAAATGTTATTCCTGTGCCTCCATTAATCAAACATTTGAATTTTTGTAATATTGACCCTTTGATATCCTAGATTCTTGTAGTCAATGGAAAATTCCACACAGTTAATTTGTTATTTTTTTTTCATAGAGACACAGATACAGAGACAACCCGCTTGTTCTGACATATTCCCCACACCCCAGGAACACAAAAAATCTCCTTTATGTAGTTCCATATTTTATCTGGCTATTGACGTCTCCTCCTATGTCTGCTCTTGGAAACTGTGCCTAAGAAATTTTCTTTCTTTCTCTCTTTCTTTCTTTCTTTCTCTCTTTCTTTCTTTCTTTCTTTCTTTCTCTCTCTCTCTCTTTCTTTCTTTCTTTCTTTCTTTCTCTCTCTCTCTCTCTCTCTCTCTCTCTCTCTCTCTCTCTCTCTCTCTCTCTCTCTCTTTCTTTCTTTCTTTCTTTCTTTCTTTCTTTCTTTTCTTTCTTTCTTTGTCATGAGACAGACTCCATTTTGCCTAGGCTGAAAGTCATGGCATCAGCCTAGCACACAGCAACATCCAACCATTGGTTTGAAGGAATCCTCCTGACTTGCCCTTTGGTGTAGCTACATCTAAAGTTAAGCGTCAAAACCTTGACCACATTTTCTGTGTTAGTACAAACCGGGTGCGTGACCAGAGCTCAGGGTATCTTGCTGATGCTCAGCAATTTCTACAAACTTTAACACAGGGGATCAGCAAACTATTGCATCCCAGAGCAACAAAATATTGTACTCATGCATTGCTAAAGTTATTTATCTCTGCTTAAAATATGACATTACCAGGCCTTTGAGGAGTGTATAATCCTAAGGCCCTGGTGACACATGCGGATTTGATTGGGACTTCTTTGTCTACCCTTGGTAACAGATATCATCACAATTATGCACACATCTCTTTTTTGATTATCAAGTTTCATTAGTGATTTTGTATTAAATGAGTGGCCCAGTTGTCAAGTGGAAGGCAGTCAGCTCCCAAAAGAGAAGGACCTACAGTATACTTTCTACAAACAAGTAAGCAGAGTTAACATCTCTTCTTATTTTATCCAATGAGAGAGTAACTCTCAAAACCAGACTCTTTCCCAGAGAGGACACTTGAGTGTGCCAAGGTACTCTCTCATGAGCTATAAAGCTGAACATAGACTGTAAGTGCAAATCTGAACCCCCAGAAATCCCCTCTACTATCACCCCTAGTTCTAGAAACTTGCCCTAAGGGGAGTTCAGGCTGTTGGGCATTTTTTTTTTTTTTGAGAGGTGTGAACAAGGCTTGAGCTGTTCCAGGTCTTTTCTGGTTCTGTGTAATGAGGGTGGAGAGCGAACTATGAAGTGAGGAAGCTGTATGGTAGAGGAAGAAGCAGTTACCCTGGCACAGTGAAGCAGCGGTAGTGGCAGGAACAATAGGGTGCACATACCTGGGGATATATTAGAGAGATACTTCCCCCCTCTCTTGGCAACCGGAGGGACCTGGGCCTCTATCCGATAGCAGACACTGGCAGAAAATATCTGGGTTGGAAAATCAGGCCTCTTGATAAAAGGGTCTGCCTGAGGCAATACCTGTTCTGGTGGGGTACAGCAGCGACAGGAAATTGAATCAGTGTACACAGAGGCAGCATGTTTCCAGGGCAGAGGTGAATCAGAATTGCTGCTTTTCTGAGATTAAGATGCAACCAGCTCCCAAGGGAGCATAGTCAGGCAAAAGCAGGAGTGGCATTAGAAACAGCCAAGGGAGGAGCAGAAAATGAGAGCCATTTCTGAACTCTAATTGCCCACTCCAACACAGAGTGCAGTGGAACGTGAGATGCAAGCCCTATTAGAATTGATGCAGTGGCAGCAGCTCAGGGCAGGACTGAGTCACAGTTTCTGTTAACTCAAACAGTGCCTAGACTGCAGGGGAATATAACTGGGATGTAAACAAAAATTTTGCGAGTATGTAAGTGATAGCAACATCAGTGAGGCTAGAACTGAGTGATACTCCCCAGCTTCCATTAAGCAACCGAGGTTATCTTGCTTTAGGTCCCCCTGCCATCTGGTGTTAGAGTGCTGCAGCCTGGCAGAGGAGACACATCCCTGTGACTCTGGCAGTCACAAACCCCTAGAACATGTGCACATTGGAGGATACTGGGTTACTGCCCTGTGGTGTTGCCAGTTACTGGGTTTGACAGAGGTGCAAAATGTGGAAGAAGGAATCGACCTTCCTGCAATAATTCATTTACTTGGTGGACACTTCTGACTACATGGAGCATCAAAACTATTTGTACTTCTGTCAGAAATGCCTGCTATATGTTTGCTGTTGATCTTTTGATCTCTCCAACTTGAGACTGTGTGCTGACTGTGACAATTGATTTGGAACTATAGAACTAGGGCAATCGACTCACTATCCAAGGTTGTATCCTGGTTGTGTTGTGCGGGAAGGTTTGGTTTTCTTTTCTCAGTTGTTGCTCATGGGGGATGGGTTGTCTGTTGCATAACCGGAGACGCGAACAAGCAGCAGATTTGCTGTAGGTGTAACCTCGCTCCTGTAATTATTAAGTCAAGAAACAGACTACACGCAGTTAGATGAGATGAAATGGCATGTAGCAAAATTCTTTATTTTAAGTTTTAGTTTTATACTCTTCCAGTCACGTACACACCTAAACTATTAACTATTATCTATTAGTTCCACCATCTTATCTTCTTTTTTACATATCTGTAGTTTAACTTGAAAGGAAATATTTATCATATCAATGAAACTACTTGTGTAGTAAATCTCTTCCTCTAAACAGTGACTAGTTTTCCAAGCAGGGCACAAAGACGAAAGCAGCCATAGGGGAACAGAGTTAATAGAAGAATATCTTCAAGCATTCACTCAGTTTACTCAGTATGAAGTAATGACTGTGTCCTTCCCTCAGGGCAGAGTACCTATAGACCTCTGACAATATGTTGTTAACATATGTCAACCCTCTGGCCCGTATCTCTAAGGAAGGGCGGAATGCCCTTGGATCTCAGGTTTCATGGGGTATACAGCTTCAGAGAAAAGGCCTAAGGAATTTTTCAACTCCAAAAAAGCCTAACTCTGTGAGTAACCCAGGGGGGTCCAGGTTTCTTTAAGCCTCTGGAAGAAAAGCAAGTCATTTTAAACTCACACTGAATTTACTTTGTGTGGTTGATGTAGGATAAGTTTATTTCTAACAATTATTCTACAGTTGTCTTAGTTGCTGGTATTTCTCTAAAGCTGAGACTTTAACCAAGAGTTGATGACTATGATACCAGGGCACTCTACTCGGGTCAAAAATCGGAGACTCTGTCTCAATAAGTAAATGAAGAAAAGCATTGGTAGAAAAATCAAGAGTTGAAATTTTTTTCATAGATATGAACTAGATACCTTATTCTGTCATAGGTGAATTGTTTTCCTACAAACTCTATTAATCAACATTTTGGATTTTATGTAATTCTGACCCTTTGATTTCCTAGATTACAGTACTCACTGTAAACTGGGCACACAATGAGTTCTGACTGAAGTCAGGCTTTTTCTATGCACCCTGAAGATCCTGAGGATATCCTCCATCCCTTCTGTTGAAGTGCTTTAATCTGTGCTAATATTACCTTGCCCCAATCAGTCTGAACACAGGGACCAGACATCTCTGGAGAACACTTACTCATCTCATTGACTAGCAATATCTTTTTTTTTTTAATTTTTTTTATTAAATCATAACTGTATACAATGATATGATTATGGGGCATCATACACTCACTTCATAAACCATTTGACACATTTTTATCACAGTGGTTAACATAGCCTTTCCGGCGTTATCTCAGTTACTGTGCCAAAACATTTACATTCTACATTTACCAAGTTTCGCAAATACCCCTATAATATGCACCATAGGTGTGATCCCACCGATTCCCCTCCCTCTACCCACTCCCCCACTTTCCCACTTCCCACAAGTGGATTAATAAATTGTGATATATGTATACCATGGAATACTATGCAGCCTTAAAGAAAGATGGAGACTTTACCTCTTTCATGTTTACATGGATGGGGCTGGAACATATTCTTCTTAGTAAAGTATCCCAAGAATGGAAGAAAAAATACCCAATGTACACAGCCCTGCTATGAAACTAATTTGGGACTCTCACATGAAAGCTATAACCCAGCTACGACTGGCAATATCTTAATGAACCAACCCCAAGCCCAGCTTTCCCTGACTCATTTTTCATGCCTGAGAGTACACAATAAATCATCTCCTTTATGTAGTCTAATATTCCATTATGTACTGGCTATCCAGATTTGTCATTGGGTTGCCACTTACTAAAGAGTGTTCTCCACATTAAATTTTTGTTTCCAAAACTTTGTATATCCAGCCAAGGGATTCAACAACACTTACTTTTCTTCTCACATCATGAATTTGCAAGCAAGTGGAAGAGTATAGTTTATACCTTGTACTTCCCTGGGATGTTATACACAAAGAATCCAAGCCCATAGATCAGATACTGATTTCACAGACCTGACAGGGACTCATGCAATTTGCAATTCTACTTTTCCTAAGATTTTATTTCTTTCTTTAGAATAGGCTTATTTGGGATGGTAGGTGTCCTACTGAAGGTTGTCTCTCAAAATCTGGCTAGGGAATTTGTCCAGTAGTGTACACCATAACTGCAGGTATTTCTTCAAATCCTAGAAAATATCAGCCTGTCTAGTATGTTACCGTAATGAACCAACAGCCCCCCCAAAAGACCCGAGTCTTTCTCAGCGTTGGTCTCCAACATGTTCCCCCCTTGGGTTAATTCTGACAACAGGTTTCAGAACAAGGAAGTTCCCAAAACTTTTCTGAGTTCTCAAAGCCCCCTAACCATGATCAAATAATGAAGCTGAGTTTCTCAAGTTGTTTCTGTCCCAACTGCCACTTTGTAATCTCTCAGGAGACAACCACTATGCTGTAACCCCACCCCAAGATAACTGTCATGTTCTGCTTCTGTACAACTTGTTTGCTTGCCACGCAGCACAAAAAAGGTATAAAAATCATTGTTCCTCATTTCAAGGGCACCTGCCTTTAAGCAGCAGTCCCCTATGCAAGTATAATAAATCACTATCTCATTTTACCTAAGCGGGGTTCTAGTCTACCTTTACAGGCTGTGATGAGTACAACATCTGTAGGCCCCCAGCAAGATCCCTGCCATTGGACTTTCACCTGGGCCCACCACACCCTCATGGCTCGAGAGGAAGGCCTCAGAGAGACGTTACTCCACACCTGGGGCCCTCGGACGTGTGGAACCAGGGCACAGATTCCAAATTTTCAGTTCTGGTGATTCAATCATTGAACCCTGCATAAGTCTGTATTAGACTGACCCTCTTTTGGCTACAGCTGGCCCCTTAATTGGCTATTTAACCTCTGTCTTCTCTTCCACTTGCTTACAAATCCATGATGTGAAACACAAAGAAGAAGTTGTTGAATACTATGGCAGGATATACAAACAATTTTATAGATAGAGGAATTGAGGGTGGAGAACATAACCTGACTTTTTGTCACAGTTTGAATGCAAAGGCTAACCTGGAGAGCCACTACACATGTTTAGCAGGAATAAGGTTAAGCACAAACATGGTTACCCAGGGAAACATACATTGTGATTTCATTCATAGTGACCATGTAGTGACTACATCCTGTAATGTCCTGGGATCCAGGTTTCTGGTCAAGGATACTAAGTCATCTTTTCTGCTCACTTTAGCTGGTATTCCTCAAGGGTTTGAACCAGGACACTTCTTAGCCCTCCATCAACAGACAGAGAAGTGATGACCCATTTGTGCCCTATTGATTCTATTTTCGGTTGAAATTCCCAGCACTAAGCTGACATAATAGTTGACATTTTGTTCAGCAGTGTGACTCAGGTAGCATCACAGCTGACATAACTTCAGAGTCACTTATGTAGGATGCTATTTTTTTTTCTTTATCGTAGGCAGAATTTGACTTTGTCACACTCAGTAAAGAGTGCCATGGCAATAGAACTCATTGTATGCTCCTACTCCTAAGCTTAGGTGATTCATTTTCCTCAATCTACCAAGTAGGGAAGTCTATAGAGGCCCATGAAAACATCCAAATATTTCTTTCTGCAGTTCGGCCAGGGGCAGGTTCTCACTCAGCACCTTTGTTATACAAGGCTGGTGCCTTATCCACTATTCTACAGGCAATGACCATGGAATGCTATTTCAAGGTCCTGTTTGACACCTACCACAAAACATTTATTTGAAAGAAGCTGACAAATTTACTATGCCTAGCTCCACCCTCAATTTGTTCACAGTTTGGCAGGTCTTAAGCATGTCTTCTTTGTTTGAGCTGTCAAGATAATTCTCATCTCTTCAGATGATCACAATTTTTGTTGGTTCATTTGTTGGTTTGTCCGTGCATTTGTGTGTGTATGGGTATAATTGAGATTTGGTTTTCATATGTGGCCCAGGCTAGTTTTTTATGGCATCAGCCTAGATCATGGCAACCACAAACTCAAGGATTAAGGCAATCCTCCAGCTTGAGTCTCTTATGGAGCTAGTACTACATGTACCTATTGCAATGCCTAGATAATTTTTCACTTTTTAGTTTAGACAGATTGCTCAATCTGTTCTAAGCACCCCCTCATTCAATAACTCCACTCATCTTAGCATGTCAAAATCCTTGGATTATAAGTATGATCCAATAATTTTGGTATTTATCTCTTGCTTTGTTTCCCTCTGTCCCTTCCTCTTTTTGCCCCTGCTTCACATTATCATTTCTTCCTTCAATTATCTCTCTCTCATTTACTTGCTTTCTCCAATCCTTTCTTTCCTTCATTTCTTTATTTCCTCTATCTCCCTCCTCTACACCTTAAGGGAAACTTCTCTAGTCACAAACAAACAAACTATACAAGTGATCTCTGAATGTGCAGTCTATACTTGAAATGGCTGATCTGTGAAGTGTGTAAATTATATCAACATAGAGTTCTTAGTTTTTAATCTTTTGGCTGTTATCTATGAGGATTATGGAGTAAAACCTTCATAAAAACATAACTTGTATGAGGACCATAGCTCAAACCTATAATCCCAGAATGTTCAGAGGCAGAGTCAGAAGGATCATTTTAAGCTAAGGGTTTCAGACCAGAATTAGCAACATATTAAGACACAACTTACTAATAAAATAATTGCAAAACTTAAACTGCACTGGTGGCATGTGCCTGAACTTTCATCTGCTGTGAAGCACAAACTCAGGAGGATCACTTGAGGTTAACAGATTGCATTTCCTTGAGCGATGATGGTACCAATGTAGTTTTCTGGGTCAATGTGAGAAACAAATTGTCCAATCTACAGGTGCAATACTTAAGTGAGGGGCAAGATGGACTACTGGATCTAGCCATCAAAGGAAGTTCCTGTCAATACAGAGGGATAATGTCCAGAAAGTAGCCAATTAAGCTGAAGACTTGGAATTGAGTTGAGAGAGAAGAGTGTAAACTGCAGGTCACCTCTGCTAAGGCTAGCTGA
Source organism: Nycticebus coucang (assembly GCF_027406575.1). NCBI lineage: Eukaryota > Metazoa > Chordata > Mammalia > Primates > Lorisidae > Nycticebus > Nycticebus coucang. The sequence goes on from NC_069805.1 coordinate 9,508,411, forward strand.
GAATCCAACAAAGCAAAATTCAGGTACCCAGTTCATCCCTAAGGAAACATGTCCATCACCTCCATCAAGAATTTTTTTTTTCTCTCTCTTTGTTTGCTTCTGTAGGTTTTCTAAAGGTTAGCGATGAACTGAGGACCTATAGTCTCCCACCCCATGGGTAATATTTGAGGAAAGTGGGGACTACTTTCCAAAAGAAACCAAGTTGTGATCCTGAGAAATCTCTAGCCTGGCAGGAAAATTGAATTAACGTTTTCTCTGCCATTCTGAACTTCCAGTCCACCCTTCCTTCCTTCCTTACCTGATTATTTAGAAGCCTAACCCCTCCAGAGATGGGGTAGCTCAGGGGTAGCAACCCCTGCAATTTTGGTCCACCCCCTCAATGCCTCACCTAAGCAGAGGTGCAAGCCCTTCCCTGTTGGAGCAGTTTGCTAAACTCTGTTAGGGTTCCACCCCTTGCCCTGCTACAGCTGCACAACTCACAACCATTCCTTCTAAAACAGCGTACCCCTCACCCCACCCTTCTGGATCCTTAACACCATACCCATCTCTGACAGATTTGGAGCTGAGCACTATTTTCCAAACTCAACAGGCGCCCTGCACTGTCATGGCCATGTGCAGCATCCCCAATCTTCTGCTGGTTCTGTATACCCTGGGATCCTGCAGCTTCTTTTACAGACACTACCTAGCTGTGGCAGTTCCCTGAGAGTTGCACATGGTAACTTCCCACAAAGATGTAGCAACAACAGAGTGACCCTGCTGGGGATTAATCTTGGAGAAAAACCTTTCCAACTCTGAGGACTGCGAGAGGAAACCAAACCTCCCTGCATAAAGATACTGATGCAGCAGAGTGGCTGAGGCAAATGTGTGGTGGCTGTGGGACAAAAGCATTTGTTGATTTGTTATTCTCAGGATTAGACTTAGTTCAGGTGGAACACTCACCACTGGCTCTTGAGTGCCAGTAGTAGGCAGGCCTTAGCTTGCCCAACTGGCTGGTGGCAGAGCATAGTGACTGGTCTGAGGGGTCATTGATATTCCTTTGACAGACAGGTGCAAAGACCCAGCAGATCTGCTTAACGGAGGGAGCAAGTCTTCAGCACTGTGGCATCACTAGTGACCATGTGTGAAAGAGGAACAAAGTTGAGAAAGCGACACAGCCATCTTGTCCAACTTTGCTACTGAGAAGGCTTTTCTGACTCCATATAGCACTGGAGCAAGCCAAATTTGAGCAACCAGTAGACCTCCATCATCTAGTTACAGGAGACATTTTGAATTCTCCCATTTGAGAGTTCATACTGACTGGGTCAATTGGTTTGGAACTCCTAAAATGAACCAAGCACCCAAGGATCCTCTCAGGTGGTACCCTGTTTGTGTGCTAACGGGAAGGGTTGATTTTCCTTTTCCAGTTGTTTTCCTGGGAAAGTGGGGTGTCCAAGGTGCTTGTATGTCTACACAGCTAAGACATCAACCAGAATCACTCACCTCCTAGGATCAGACAAGGACCAGCTTATTACAAGGCAGAGACACCACCTTACCATACCAAGCTGTGTTCCTCAGCCTCTGACTGTATACTGTATGGGTTTTATGCAAAGCATTATGGGAAAAATACTGCAGTCACCAGTCCCAGATCCTTGACAAAGAGCTGGTTAACCACAAATCCTGGATCTCCCAATCAATTCCACCTTATCTGCCAATCTAGCCAACTGGAAAAAACAAACATGGGGCAGAATCAGTGAAAAAACTCAGGGAATATGAAAAATCAGAGTACAATAACTTCCCAAAGTAAAATCTGGCAGACACAGAATAAGATCCCATTCATAAACAATTGGCTGATATGTCAGAAATTGAGTTCAGAATTTGAATAGCAAATAAGATCAACAGAATACAGGTAAAGATGGGATTAGAATTTCAAGGTGAAATTCAAAACATGTCCTAAAAATTCAACTAATTCAAGACAAAATCACCAAAGATTTTGCCAATTGAGGCAAGAAATTGCAGCCCTCAAAGATCTGAGAAATACAGTAGAATTCCTCAGTAACAGAATGGAACAAGGAGAAGAATGGATCTCTGACATTGAATGAATGCTCCCAAATTCTCCAAGAGGAAAAGATGTGGAGAGCAAAAAACTGATCATTCTCTCAGAAATATCTAGGATAATTTGAAGAGATCTAATATTCGCCTTATAGGAATACCTGAAGATGATGGGCATGCTTCAAAGGACATAGATGATCTTCATGAAATAATCAAAGACAATTACATAGATATGCCAAAAGATTCTGAATTTCAGATAACAGATAGTTTTAGAACACTGGCAAAACTTAACCCAAATAAGACATCTCATAGACACATTATAATTAGCTTTGCCAAAGTTAATGTGAAAGAGAAAATTCTCCAAGGAGCCAGACTTAAGAAAACAATTACCCACAAGGGGAAGAATGATAGAATGTTAGATCTGATAAAAATCTTAAAAGGTAGAAGATGGTGGTCCTTAACTTTTAATCTCTTTAAATGAAAAAACTTTCAACCAAAAATTCTTTATCCAGCTACAATGAGGTTCATTTATTATGGAGAAATTAAATACTTGATGATATTCACATGTTGAAAAAAATCTGCCATAACTAAATCAGCTCTCCAGGATATTCTCAGACCTATCCTCAATAATGAATAGCACAATTCTCCACCAACAAAGTAAACCCACTGACAAAAATTTGATTAAATTCCAACTTCCACAGTGGCAAAATTATTAAAAATTTCCAATGGACTTTCAAAAAACTCAAATCCCAAAATACTACCAGGATTATAAATACTCTAAATAAATTTTAATGGCTTACATTGTCCCCTATAGAGGCAAATGTTGGCTGACTAGATCCAAAAACTCAGGCCAGACATTCAAGAATCTCACCTCATCTTAAAAGATAAACATAGACTCAGGGTTAGAGGATGGTCATCTATAATTGCTGCAAATGGAAATTAGAAATAAAGCAAGTGTTGCAATTTTGTTTGCAGATATGATAGGCTTTAAAGCAACAAAAGTAAGGAAAGATAAGGATGGTCACTTCATATTTGTTAAGGACAACACTCAACATGATGAGATTTCAATTATTAACATTTATGTACCCAACCAGAATGCACCTCAATTAATAAGAGACACTCAAACAGACATGAGCAATATGAAATCCTCCAGCACCATAACAGTGAGAGATTTTAAAACCCCTTTGGCACTGTTGGATAGATCTTTTATTAAGAACTTATGCAAAGAAATTTTAGACTTAAACTGAACCATTCAACAACTGAATTTCATAGACATCTACAGAACTTTTCATACTAACGGAACTGAATACACATTCTTCTCCTTAGTCCATGTTTGATCCTCCAAAACTGATCACATCTTAGGTCACATGACTAACCTTAGCAAATTTAAAAGAATAAAAATCATTTCTTATATTTTATCAGTTCATTGTTGAATAAAAGTTTAATTCAATAACAAAAAAAATCTGAATATTCATACAAAAAGATGGAAACCAAGTACACACATGCTGAATGATAGCTCATTCATGGATGAGATTAAGAAGAAAATTACCATATTTTTTTAACAAAATGACAGTGAAGACATCAAATAACAGACCCTTGGATACATTGCAAAAGCAGTCATAAGAGGGAAATTTATAGTCTTGCAAAATTTCCTCAAATGAAAGGAAGGAGAGGAAGTCAGCAACCTAATGTGTCATCTCAAGCAAATGCAATAGGAAGAACATTCCAATCCTAGACCCACCAGAAGAAAATAAATAACCAAAATTATTGAAAAACTAAATTAAATTGAAAAGAAAAGAATCATACAACAGACTAATCATTCAAAGTTGTTTTATTTTTATTTTTATTTTTTTTTTATTTTTTTTTTTAGGTCCACCAAACTTTATTTGTCAGAAGGCCAGCAATTCTGGAGGACAGTGAGAATAGCATCTCCAAGACTGTTCTATTTTCCCATTCCCAAAATCACATAAAAGTTCAAAGCAAAGACAACATTGACCCTTATTTCACATAATAATTAGCATTACTCAGTGACCTATTACAACATTCCAATTCATGAAATGTAATAATAGTAAAAGCACATGTTGTGAGAATAAGATGGAGTCTGTCAGGCTAGGGCAGACATGACACAGCTGGTCTGGTCGGTTTAGGTCCTGCCCAACCTTCGCCACCTGTCTCCCATTCTTACTGTTTTGTAAATTAAGCCCCAACCCTAAAGATGCCCATCATGAGTACTTTAGGTGGATTGATTTAGGAGATTAACTTTTGAATTGGAATGTTGTAATAGGTCAAAGTTGTTTTATTAAAAGGTCAATAAAATAGAAAATCACATGTTCGCCTCAAGAGACAGAGAAAGGCTTTTGACAGAGGCAAAATATCTTGCTGATAAAATATTTTTTAAATGTTAAATGAGGGGTGAAGGCAAGATGGCTGACTGAAGCCAGCTTTCCAAAAGGCTCTCATCCAGAAGGAAACTTAAAGAACAGAAATTTAGTAAGTAACCTGGTGAATTAGAGCAGCTCCAACAGAGAAGTTTGAAGAATGCACTTCACCCCTGCTGAGGCGAGCTGCTACCCAAAGATACAAACAAAATGTACAAAATCCATGGCCATGCAGAAGGGAGTCCCTTCCCCATGAGAACAACTTGGAGTATGCCAGACAAACAAGCAAATAGAGTTCAAAAATCCTTTTATCATATCCCACAGAAGAGACTCTAAAAACTGGACCTACTTTCCCTACCAGGCTGCCATGGAGCTCTCCTTCCAGGCATAAAACTATAAATATTCTCTATCTGCAATTCTGAACTCCCAGCACTCCCCTCCACTCTCACTCTGAGAACTGGAAGCCTGTCCCTCAGGAGTCCCGATTCTTGGGTATTTTCTCAATAGTTGTGCACAGGGCATGGACTGCTGCTGATCAGTGCTGATTCTGTGACACAGTAGTTAGTAGAGGATGGTTAACTGAGAGGAATTATACAGGAACGGCAGTTCCCCAAGGCACAGAGCAGCGGCTACATTAGCAAAAATTGGGCTCAACCCTGGATAATATGGAGTCACAACCCCTGTCCCTCTGGGCAACCAGAAGAGGCCGTGCATTTTCTCTGGTGGCAGCCACTGTTGGAACAGATGTGGGATGGGAATGGAGGCCCCATGAGTAAAGAGTTTGCCTGAGCGGGTACCAGCCTGGGTAGAGTGTGGGAACTAAAATATGCATAGGTGCAGCAAGCAGATTCCCAGGGCAGGGCTCACTCAGGGGACTACTTTACTGAGTCTAAGATGCACCCAGCATCAGAGGTCATTAGCCGAGACAAACGAGGAAAGACAGAGACTGGAACTGACAAATAACTGTGCTGCTAGAATAAAAACTACAGCTGAGACTGGGCTGGGGCAGAAAAAGAACCTGAGGTGAGAGTTCTATGAACTTTAATAGAGTATAGTCTGCAGTGTAATATAGCCAGGACAGAAAATTTGAGAGCTATAACCAACTTATAACCTAAAAATATGTGGAAGGGTGAGAGAGAGGGGAGGGAGCAGGGAGGATGGACAGAGAGAAAGTGATTGGTGGGATTACACGTACGGTGCATCTTACAAGGGTACATGTGAAAAATAGCAAATATAGAATATAAATGTATTAAGACAATACCTAAGAAAATGCCAGGAAGGCTATATTCACCAGTTTGATGAAAATATGTCAAATGGTCTATAAAAGCAGTGTATGGTGCCCAATGATTACATTAATGTACACAGCTTTGAATTAATAATACAATTTTAAAAAAGAGAGAAAAATTCTGTAAAGTTGTTCTGTTCTGTCAGTAACATCAATCAGGAGTGGGTATAGGACTTAATGAATAGCCACAGCCTCCATTAAGCACCCAAGGTTGTAAGGTCTCTTATTACCCTGTCAGATAGTGGCAGAGAGAGGTGGCCGGGCTAAGGAGACATAGATCTCCTTGATATTAAGGCAGGTGCATACCCCTGATCTATCTGCTCATTGGAGGCAACTGGATCACAGCCCTGTGGGGGTATCAGTGACAGGTATGACAGAGGTGCAAGGCGGGGAAGGAGGAACAAATATTCCCAGACTAATCTATTTGGTGGGTGGGTATTCCTGACCTTCTGGAGCACCAAATTGAGTCACATTTGAGTTATCAGCAGACCCCTGTGATCTAGTTGCCATAGACTTTTTAAACTTTCCCACCTGAGAAAGGTGCTGAGTGAGACAATTGCTTTGAACCTCTTAAACTGGGCCATTTACCCAAGGACTATCCAAGTGGTATCCTGAATTTGGTTTTGTGGGAAGGTTTTATTGTCCTTTTTCAATTGTTGCCTGTGTGGGGCTAGGTTACATAATTGCTAGTATTTCTCCACAGCTGAGAATTCAACCCAGAGTAACTAATTCACTAGGGTAGGACAGAGTCCAGCTATAAATGAGACAGAGAAACTTAGCCCCACCAAATAAAGCAGGTCCTCAGTTTCTTAGGCCATAGCACTGTATGAGTCCTTGGCAAAGCTCCAGGGAAAAGGTAAAGACATCGGTTCAAGATTTTGAGCAATGAAATGGTTAATCTCTAATCCTGGAGCTCCCAAGCCAACTTCTCTTTATCTGCTCATTTAGTAAAGTGGTGTAAAATAATCATGCCTCAGAATCAGCAGAAAATGTCTGGTAACATGAATAACCAGAGTAGATCAACACCCCCAAGAAAAGATACGGCAGACATAACTGAAGATCCCACTCATAAACAGATGGCTGAGATGTTAGAATTCAAATTCTGAATTTGGATTGCTAATAAGTTTAATTTGCAAACAAGAAAATTTAGAATCAGAAATTCCATGAAAAATTCAAAAGTTGTATCAAGAAAATAACAAATTGAAAGCCAAAATCACCAAAGAATTTGACACATTGAGGCAAGAATTTGTAGCCCTCAAAAATATAAAAAGTACTGGAGAATCCCTCAGGAACAGAGTGGAGCAAGCAGAAGAAAGTATTTCTGCCATTAACAACAAAGCTTCTGAATGTTCCTAAGCACTCAAATTGGAAGAGAAATAAAGAGCAAAAATGGATCATTCTCTCAGAAAGCTCTGAGGTTATTTGAAGAAAGCTAATATTTGCCTCACAGAAATCCCTCAAAGTGATGAAGTGGCTTTGCAAGTCGCAGAGGTTTTATTAAGTTATGTAAGGGAATTTTCCAGACATCACAAAAGTTTCTAAAATTCAGATTGCTGAGAGTTTCAGAACCCCAGCATGGCTCAACCCGAATAAGACATCCCCCAGGCACATCATAATTAACTTCATTAAAGTTAAAATGAAAAGGAAAATTTTCATTTTCAGGAAGGAAGCACCCAGATCCATATTCTACAAAGGGAAGAATAGTAGAATGACTGCAGATTTCTCTGTTGAAACCTTTCAGAAGTCAGAAGACTATGGTCATAGACTTTTAATCTTCTACAAATAAATAACTTTCAACCCAGGATCCTGTGTCCAGTTAAACTGAGTTTCGTTCATAATGGAGAAATTAAATACTTTAATAACATTCTCATGTTGAAGAAATTTGCCATAACTGAACCACCTCTTCAGGATATTCTCAGACCTATCCTCCATAAGGACCAGTACAATCATCTACCATAAAAGTTAACTCACTAAGAAACTTTTAATCAATCTCCATCTTCAACAGCGGTGAAAACATTAAAAATGTCCACAGGACTTTTGAAAAACTCGATACCCCAAATTTTACCAGGTTATCAATAATCTCCATTAATGTGAAAGGATTAAACTGTCATCTCAAAAGGCACAGGTTGGCTGATTGGATACAAAAACTCTGGCCAGATATCTGCTGCATACAAGCATCTCATCTTAACTTACACGACAAATATAGATTTAGGGTGAAGAGATGGTCTTCTATATTTCAGGTAAATGGCAATCAGAAAAAATCAGGTGTGCAATCTTATTTGCAGATACAATAGGCTTTAAACCAACAAAAGTAAGAAAAAAATAAGAACAGTCACTTCATATTTGTTAAGGGTTATACTGAATATCATGAGATTTCAATCATTAATATTTATGCACCCAATCAAACTGCACCTCAATTTATAAAAGAAACTCTAACAGACATGAGCTACATGATTTCCTCCAACTTCATAATAGTTGGAGATATTAACAGTCCTTTGGCAGTGTTGAATAAATCCTCCAATAAGAAGCTGAGGAAAGAAATTTTAGATTTAAACCTAACCATTCAACATTTGGATTTAAGAGACATGTACTAAACATTTCATCCCAACAAAACAGAGTGCACATTATTTTCATCGGTCTATATGTTTACCAACAATAGCCAAGCTGAAAACACACTCAAGGACTCTAGTCCATTAAATGGAGGGCAAAAAAGGATAAAATATTTGAAGTTTTATCTAAAAAAGGAAGTGAAAGATCTACATAAAGTGAAATATGAAAGTCAAACAAAAGAAATAGCTGAAAATGTTAACAAATGGAAAACCAGCCCATGCTGAGAAGAATCAACATTGCTAAAATGTCCTTACTACCCAAAGCAATATACAATATTAATGTAATCTTTATTAAAGATCAATTGTTATACTTTAAAGATCTCAAAAAAAATATTCGTTTCATATGGTATCAGAAAAAAAGTCACATAGCCAAGATATTATTCAGAAATAAAAACAGGAGGAATCATGCTACCAAGCCTCAGACTATACTATAAATCAATAGTGATCAAAGTAGTGTGGTATTGGCAAAAAAACAGAGGTAGAAGTATGGAACAGCATAGAGAACCAAGAGATCAGTCCATGTGCTTACCATTATTTGATCTTTGATGAGCCAATTAAAAACATTCAATGGGGAAATTGTTCCCTATTTAACAAATGGTGCTAGGTGAACTGGCTGGTGATCTGCAGAAGACAGAAACTGGACCCACACTTTTCACAATTAACTAAGATAGACTATCACTGGATTTACTTGGTAAATGGTCTGTGAAGCTAGTGAATGATGCCCCATGAATATATCAATGTACACAGCTATGATTTAATTAAAAAAATATTCCAGATTATGTGTCAGGTTTTGTATGGAAAGTTGTATGAAAAGTCGTATGAAGATTTATTTTACAAAACTATTGGGGAGTATGGGAAGACTTAAATTTGCATTCAAATAATACTAGGAAAATAAAAAGATAATATGATCAAAATAAAAAAAAATATTTAAACTTAAGACAGAAAACTATAAAAATACTAGAAGAAAGTGCAGGAAAAACTCTTGAAGAAATCAGTTATGAGAAGGAACCTCCGCAGAATTGAAGCAGCTTCAAAAATATACTCCCGAGATCTGAATATACTAAAAAGCTTCTGCACAGCCAAGAACACAATTAGTAAAGCAAGCAGACAGCTCTCATCATAGAAGAAGATATTTGTAGATTATGTCTCAAAAAAAGATTTAATAACCAGCATCCACAGAGAACCCAAACGTTTTAGCAAGAAAAGAACAAGTGATTACATGTTAATGTTGACAAGGGACTTAAAGAGAAACTTCTCTGAAGAAGACTCCTGCATGGCCTACAGATATATATAAAAAATGCTCATCATCCTTAATCATCAGAGAAATTAAAATCAAAACTACTATGATATATCATCTAACTCCAGTAAGATTAGCCCATATCATAAAATCCCAAGACCGGAGATGTTGGCATGCTTGTGGAGACAAAGGAACACTTTTACACTGCTGGGAGGAATGCAAACTAATAAGTTCCTTTTGGAAAAATATTTGCAGAACACTTAGAGATCTAAAAATAGATCGGCTATTAAATTTTACAATTCCTCTACAATGTGTATACCCAGAAGATTAAAAAGCACTTTATAACAAATATATTTGTCCCAGAATGTTTCTTGCAGCCCAGTTTATAATTGCTAAATCATGGAAAAAGCTCAAGTGTCTATCAATCCAAAAATGGATTGATAAATTGTGGTATATGTGCATAATGGAATATTATTCAGCCTTAAATAAAGATGGAGATTTTACCTCTTTCATATTTATGTGGATGGAGCTGGAACATAAACTTCTTAGCTAAATATCTGAAGAATGGAAGAAAAAATATCCAATGTACTCAGACCTACTATGAAACTAATTTATGGCTTTCATAGGAAAGTTATAACCCAAATATAACCTAAGAATATAGGGAAGGAAAAAAGGTAGGAGAGGGCAAAAGAATGGGCAGAGGGAGGGTGATTGGTGGGATCACACCTATGGTGCATTTCACAAGTTACATGTGAAACTTACTGGATGTAGAGTGTAAGTGTCTCAACACAATAACCACAAAAATGCTAGTAAGGCTAAGGTAATCATTATGATGCATATATATCAAATGGTATATAAAAGTAGTTTATGGTACCCCATTATTCCATTAATGAACACAGCTATATTTTGATAACAAATAAAATAAAGTGAGGGGAGGTACCTGTTGCTTCATTAGTCAGTTACCAGCCAAATATACCAAGAATAGTGGGTTCAAACCTAACCCCAGATCAACTGCAATATCAGAAAAAAAAAATCTCAGATGAGAAGGGGATGTCTTCTCGACTATTAATGGGATTTACCGATGAGTGAAAACATACAACTTGCTATATAAACATGATGGAATATTTTTCAACAATCAAAAAGAATGAAGTGCACATTTATGTTATAATAAAAATTAACCTTAAAATCATTATAAGGGAACAAGGCCACTTACAAAAGACCACACAGAGGATGATCAAACATAGAGGAAAACATCAATACAAGGACAACTGTCTGCTAGGAGTAGAAAGAAGGCAAGTGAGGGTGGTGGGGATGTAAAAGTGACTGCTGGTAGGTATTCACATTCTTTGTGTGAGGGGAGAAGACAAAGTTGTAAAATTAGATTGTGATGATAGCCATACAATTGTGTGACTATAATAAGGAACACGGAATTCTGTACTTTCAATGGGTGAACTACTTAATTCAATGAAGCTACTTGAAGCCATTTTACAAAACTTGCAATGCTCAAAATCTTCATAGCATAAGAAGTACACAAGACAAAGAGTACTTGAGAGACAGTCAACTCTATCTTCCTGCTAACACAAAAATTACCATGAATTGACATGGAAGGCACATTGTTCCATCCTACCAAAGTTGTCATTTTCTTTTTTCTTGAGAAGAGTCTGACAACCTCTTCTTGGGTTGTGTGCCATCACTTCATCATAGCTAACCACAATCTCAAATTCCTAGGTCAAAATATGCTATAGCCTCAGGCTCCTGAGTATCTTGGAATCCAGGTGCCCCCCAACAGTGCCCAGTTACTTTGGACCACCTGTTTCTGCCTCCCAGAGTGTTAGCATTAAAGGTGTGAGATACCACTACAGACCTTAAATTTGGGATATTTTCCCAACTGTGTTTGGTGGCCAGTGTTGGTGCTTTGTGCCTGTTATCTTGGCACTTTTGGAGGCCTCATCACATGGATTTACTGAGTTCTTGAATTGGACATCAGCTTAAGCACTAGTGAAATCCCTTTCTCTGAAGAATAAAAAATGGCTAGATGTTGTACAAGCACCTAGAGTCTCTGCTGAGGGATTATGTCTGCTAGATGACAACACTTGAAGTTTGCTGTTAAATATACAAGGGCACTCTAATAAAGGCAACCAAATGAGACTCTATCTCAGTATGTAAATGGACAAAAACATTGATAGGGAAAAATACCTGTCATTGTAACTTTTGAAAACAGATCTAGAGTTGAAATTTTTTTTCCTAGATTAGACATAAACTAAAGAAATTATTCTCTCATAGGGACATTATTTTCCTATGACCTCTATTAATAAATCCTTTGGATTTTATCTAAATCTGGCTCTTTGATATCCTAGATACTTGTAGTCACTGGAAAAGGCAAACACGATGAATTCTTGACTCAAGTCTGCATTTTCCTATGCACACTAAAAGTTCCAGAGAATGCCATCCACTGCTTCTGTTGAACTTCTTTAGTCTGGGTCAAAATTATTTGCCCCAATCAGTCCAAACCCAGTCGCCAGACATATCTGGAGAACAACTACCTATTGGATTGAATGCCAATATCCTCACAAACCAATCCCAAACCTCATTGCCATGAATCATTTCACCCCCAGGGGCCAGAATAAATCTCTTAAAGTAGCACCATATTCCATCTGCCTACTGACCTATCCTACTACCTCAGCTTTTGGAATCTGTCCCTACAAAATGTCTTTTCTTTTCTTTTCTTTTCTTTTTTCTTTCCTTTTCTCTTTTCCTTTCTTTTCTTCTCTTTCCTTCACTCTATCCCTCCCTCTCTCCTTCCCTCTCTGCCCCCTTCTCTCTCTTTCTTTCTGTATTTCTTATTTTATTTTTCATGATACTGACTCACAAAATGTTGCCTAGCCAAGAGTGTAATGGAATCAGCCTAGTACACAGCAAAATTAAACTCTCGGGATAAAGGGATTCTCCCCCTCAGCCTCTGGAATAGTTGGAACTAAAACAAGAGCCATAAACCTTAAAAATCTTTTATATTTTATTACAATCCAGGGATGTGATCAGGGATGAGGGAGTCTTGTTCTTTCTAAGGCTTTTCTTCAACACCTGAGCTTAGGGGATCAGCCCAACTGGGCCTCCCAGAGCAACCAAATATTATAATCATGTGTTCAAAATTCATTGAGCTATACTTAATGTTCTTTGAGGGGCTTTGAGGAGTGTGCATTCCTCAGGCCCTGGTGATGACACAAAGAAATTATGTCAAAGAAATACTGCTTTGCATATTTGTGGTGACAGATATCACCCCAATTATGCCCACATTTCGTTTTTGCTTACCAGCTTTCAATAGTGATTGTGTGTGACCCAAAGTAATTCTTCTACTTCATATGTGGCCAAAAACTCAAAATTTGGACACACATGGCCCAGAGGTCAAGAATGTGGGAACTTTCCAGATGGGCTGATATTTCCCATGACTAGAAGAAATTGAGGTGAGATACTCTAGAAGGGTGAGGTCTATAACAACAGAGAAGACCACAAGAATACACAAGCAGGGTCTCCTCCCCGGTGACTCAGCTCTTGGGAATTTGTAAAAATAGCTTCCTGAACCTTGGAAGTTTATAAGTTCTTTGAAATACTGTAGTTCTGTAGTGGCTGGAATACCATCTCCGGCTTGATTCAAAATGGCTAATGAGAAGGGTGTCTGTAAGGTGGAACTTTTTGACTGTCAATAAAAGAAGAAAGACCAAGGCAGTCGCGGAGCATGGCCATGTGGAATTCTAGGCTGTGTTCTTCCGGCTGGTGAATAAAGACCTTCCTCTTATAAACGTGGTGGTTGGGTCCTCTTTCTCTCCATTGGGAAGAGTCTTCCTGCAACAAAATAACTGCAGGTATGGAGCACACTAATGGACACATTACATAACCCGACATGGAAAGAGGACCTTTACTAGGAAACCTAAAATCCAAAACAAGTCTATTCTAGAGAAGAAAAACATCTAAGGAAAAGTAGAAGAGAAAATTATTTGGCATACCTGTCCAGTCTGTGAAAGCACTAATTTTTAGGCTTCGGTTCTTGATGCTTAACATCCTAGGGCAGGTCTAGGCATAAACCATACTCTTCCACTCACTAACAAATTCATGACATGAAAAGAAAAGTAAGGGTTGTTGAATCTTATGGCAGGATATACAAACAAACTTTTGGAAGCAGGAAATTGAGTGTAGAGAACGTAACCCTATGTTTTTGTAACAGTTTGAACCCAACGACAAACTGGGATAGACACTACACCTTCTTCCAGAAATAAAATTAAGCATAGTCATGGTAACACAGGGTAACACTCATTGTGATGTCATCCATGGTAATCATGTAGTGACTTTTCCTGTAATGTCCTGGGATCCAGGCTTCTGGTCAAAGATACTAAGAGGCCTTTTCTACTCACTTCAGCTGGTATCTCTGAAGGATTTGAACCAGGACGATTTTTAGCACTCCACCCACATACAGAGAAGTGATCTCTTATTTATGCCTAATTTAGTCTATTGAAGTTTAAAATTCCCAACACTAGGCTGACATTGCAGTTGAGATTTTGTACAGTAGTGTGACTCAGGCTGCATCATAGCTGACTTAACTTCATGCATTCATTTAAGTAGGACGCTATTTTTTTTTTTAGACAGAGTTTCACTTTGTCACTCTAGGTAGAGTGCCCTGGTATCACAGCCTACAGCAACCTCCTAATCCTGAGTTTAGGAGATTATTTGCCCTCAGATTACCAAGTAGCTAGGACTATGAGAGCCCACCATAATATCAGATTTTTATTTATTTATTTATGTATTTATTTTCAGTTTAGCCAGGGCCGTGTTCTCACACATTACTCTTATTGTATGTGGTTGGCCCCCTACCCAGTTTGCCCAGGAAATGCACCTAGAATGCTATTTCAATCACCTATTTGACACCTCACACATAACATGTATTTGAGAGAAGCTTACCACTGAACTATGCCCGGCTACAGCTTTAATGTAGTCATAGTTTCACAGGTCTTAAACATGTCTAATTTTCTTGAATCGTCAGGGTAATTCTGGTCTTTCTGGATAATGAAAACTTTATTGGTTGGTTGGTTGGTTTCTGTACGTGTGTGGGGGGAGTATTTTATTACTCTTTTTTATAAATTCTAATATACTTAAGCCTTTGTTTTTTTTAATTTTTTAAATTAAAACATAATTTTGTACATTGATGCATTCATGCAATATACGGTACTGCTTCAATATAGAAAACCTGCCATCTGAAAAAAGCCTCTTCTAGACAATGAAATAAAATTGCAGGTAAAGTAGAACTGAAAATAGTGTAACCTGTCAGGTCTAAAAAATCACTGTCAGACCTTTGTCCTTGGGTTCTTGGCTTGTAACATTTCAGGGTATCACTAGAATCTGAAGATAGCTTTGCAATGTTGTGAATATAATAAGAAAACCAGAATTGTATGTTTTGAAAGGCTAAAAGACTTATTTCAATGTAGCTACTTGAAGAAGTTATCCAAAACTTGTTGCTGAAAAGGCTTACAACATAAGAAGTACCCAGATTGTGAGAGGACTTAAGAGACAGTCAACCTTATCTCTCTGATAACACACAGATTACCAAGAATTGACATGGAAGGCATATTCTTACATTCTACCCAAGTTGTAATTTTATATTTCCTTCATACAGAACCTGACAACTTTCCCCTGTGTAGACAACACTGACATCATCGTAGCTAACCAAAATTTCAAAATCCTGTGTCAACAGATTCTATTGCCTCAGCTTCCTGAGAATCTGGGAGCCCAGATGCTCCCCCAGAGTGCCCAGTTACCTTGGACATACTGCTTCTGCCTCTATGAATGTTAGCATTACAGTTGTGAGCCTCCAATATAGAACCTGAATTTGGCATATTTTTCAAACTAAGGTTGGCGGCTAGAGGTTGTGCTTCATGCCTGTCATCTTGGCACTTTGGGAGTCCCCATCAGTTGGATTGTCTGTGTTTCTGAATTGGAAACCATCCCTAGTGCTAGTGAGATCCCCTTCTCTGAAGAATAAAAAATGGCTGGATATTATGCAGGCACCTAGAGTCCAGGCTGAGGGAATAGATTTGCTTGATGAGAACACTTGAAGTTTGCTGTTAGATATGATACCAGGGCACTCTGTAAAGGGCAACAAAATGAGACTCTGACTAAAATCTGGCTTTTTCCTATGCACACTAAAATATCCAGTGGATATCATCCACCTATGTTGTTGAACTCCTTCAATCAGGGCAAAAATTCCCTTGTCCCAATCAATATGAATCCACAGACTATATATCTCTGTAGACATCTACCTATCTGAATTACTGTCAATATTATAATGAACCAATCCCAAACCCATTTGTTCTTACTCATTTTCCCACCCCCAGGTGGTCACAATAAATCTCCTCCTTTATGTAGTTTCATGTTCCATCTCCCTAATATCCTCTCCTCATACACTAGCTTTTTGAATTGGTGCCCAGCTAATTTACTCTTTCTTTCTTGGACACATATTTTCTCTTTGTCATCATCATTACAGTGCAGTGGCATCACAGGTCACGGCAAGGTTCTACTTCTGAATTTAGGTGACATTTTTGCCTCAGCCTCCTGAGTAGCAGGGACTAAAAGAGCCCACCACAACACCCTGCTATTTTTTATTGCAGTTTGGTATTGCTATGTTTCCAACTCACCACCCTCCTTATATGGGGATGATACCCTACAGAGTGCACAACAGGTAATGTCCATGGGAGGCTATTTCAAAGGAATATTTGACACCTACCCCTAAAAAGATATATTTGGGAGAATCTTGCAAATTTATTATGGCTGGCAACAGCCTCAATTTTGTCATAGTTTCACAGGTCTTATGCATGTCCAGTTTGCTTGAACCATCCAGGTATTTCTGGCCTTTTTATATTATGCAAATATTTGTTGGTTTATTGGTTGGCTAGCCTGGGTATTTGTGGCCTGTGTATGTGTATGGGTAATTCTGAGGTATGGTTTCTGTATGTGGCCCAGGCTAGCTTTTCATGGTCTTAGCCTAGATCACAGCAACTGAAAACACCAGCACTTGGGCTGTCTTCTTGCCAGAGACTGCCATGTGGCTAGGACTACGGGTGCCTGTTACAATACCTAGATGATTTTTTCAGTTTTTTCCTGGAGACAGAGTCTGACACTTCATCATTATGTTCTCAGAACCTACTCATTCAAGAAGTTTACTCAACTCAGCATGCCAGAGGGCTGGGATTATATGTGTGAGCCACCATTTTTTGGTCATTTTCTCTATCTTTGTTTCCATCTGTTTGTTTTTCCCTTCACCCCTTTATCACACTATCCTTCCTTCCTCCAATTCTGTCTCTGTCATTGGCTTTCTCTCTTCATAATTTTCTTACCTTCAATCCTTCCTTCCTCTATCTATCTCCTCTTCACCGTAAGGGAAACTTCTATAGTAACAACAAACTATACATGTGATCCCTAATTTGCAGTCTTGAACTGTATACTTGAAATGGGTGAATTGTGGAGTCTGTACATTATATATGCATAACATTGTTATTGTTTCATATGCGGGCTGTTATCTATGAGTAAAATAGAGAAAAACATCATCAATACATAAGAATGAATGAACATCTAGCTCACGACTATAATCCGAGCAATTTTCCAGATTGAGGGATAAAGATTACTGGAAGTTAAGGGGTTTTGGAACAGACTGAGCAATATAGTATAACAACACTTGTTGAAGAAATAAGTGCAATACCACCCCAGCAGTGCTGGCATGGGTCTGTATTCAAAGTTTCTGAGAAGCATATACTCAGGAGTATCACTTGATGTTATCAGCTTGTATTGACTTGATTTATGATGGTACCAACATATATATATATATATTTTTAAGAGACTCAGTCTCACATTATTGTCCTAGGTAGAACGCCACAGCATCACACAAACCTCCAAATACTTGGCTTAGGCTATTCTCTTGCCTCAGGTACACAAATAGTGCAGACCACCTTTGCCTGCCACAACATCTGGGTATATTTTTGTTGCAGTTAGATCTGGACTGAACATGACCCTACCACCCTCATTATATGGGTCACCATCCTACAAAATTAGCCACAGGCGCTGCCCAGCTATTGTATATTTCTGGGGAAAAGGGGGAAATGCAAGGTCAAATCTATAAGAGATATACTGTATAGATGCAGGTAAAGTCTGGTAGCATAAAAGATATTTTATACATGTTTTGAAATGGTATTACTTACCAGGATTGCTACTTTTTTGTCAATATGTTAAATAAACTATTTGTCCTTTAGTATAATGCATATTGCAAGGGTATAAGTGAAGTCTACTAAGGAATAAGCACAAATGTCTTATCAATGTGATTAATAAATGGGGTGAAAGCTGTGCTAATTAGTAGGGTGCAAAAGCACTCCAATTTGTAGAAATAAACACATTAAATTCCAAAAGACCATAAATGTATTCATGATCTATGTACATGACTTAATAAAATAAAAAGCATCAAAAACTTTCAATATGTTCATAAAACCAACATGAAAAACTACATGATGACCTCATCAGACAGAGAAAAAGGATTTCTGACATTTAAGATAAAGCTTTTCGATGCTCCCAAATGTTCAAAGAGGAAGAGAAGTGTAGCACAAAATGAATCCTTTTCTCAGAGATTTTTGGGACAATTTGAAGAAAACTAATATTCACCTTATAGGAATTTCTGAAGCCAACAAGGTTGATTTGAAAGACTTTGTTATTCTACTTGAAGAGATAATTGAGGACAATGTCCCAAACATAGAAGGAGTTTCAGAAATCCAGATTGCAGACAGTTTCAGAACCCCAGAATGACTCAACTGAAATGAATTATCTACCAGACACATTGTCATTAATGATACTAAAGGGAATATGAAGAAGAAAGTTCTGCAAGCAGCCAACATAAACTATATAGGGGGGAAAACTATAATGACTACAGATGTATCTGCTGAAACTTTTCAGCTAGAAGAGGGTGGTCATTGACATTTAACTTCCTAAAATAAAATAACTTTCAACTTAGGATGCTATATCCAGCTAAACTGAGTTTCAATTATGATTGAGAAATTAAATACTTTAATGAAATTCACATACTGAAGAAATATGCCATAATTAAATCAGCTGTCCAGGATATTCTCAGACATATCCTCCATAATGACCAGCACAATTATCTACCAGCAAAGGAAATTCACTCAGAAACTTCTCATTAAATTTTAACTTCTAGAGTGGTGAAAGATTTAAAAATCCACTGGACATGCAAAGAAATCTATGCCCAAAATTCTACCAGGCTTATCAACATTCTCAATTAATGTGAATGACTTAAATTGTCCTCTAAATAGGCAAAGGTTGGTTGACTGTATACAAAAACTCAGGCCACGTGACTGCTGCATAAAAAAATCTCATCTTGCCTTATATATATAGAGAGAGGGTATATATTCAGTATGAAGGGATGGTCATCTATAATTCAGGCAAATGATAATCATAAAAAAGCCAGGGTTGCAATTTTATTTGCAGATACAATGGGATTTAAACCAACAAAAGTAAGGAAATAAAAGGATGGCCACTTCTTATTTGATATAGGTGACAATCAACATGATGAGTTTTAAATTATTAACATTTATGCAACCAACCAGAGTGTGTCTCAGTTAAGTAAGAGAGATTCTAACAGTCATGAGAAACATGATTTCCTCCAGTATCATAATAGTTGGAGATTTTAATACTACTTTGGCAGTGTAGAATAAATTGTTCAATAAGAAACTAAGCAAAGGATGTTGCCTGTGGCTTAGTGCGAAGGGAACTGTCCCCATACACTGAAGGTGGCTGGTTAAAACCTGGAAAATTGTAGATTTTTTTGCAAATTGCAAATAAAAAAAGAAAGAAAGATAAAAAGGCCAGTTGTTGTGGGAGGCACCTGTACTCTCACCTAGCCTGGGGGATGAGGCAGAATATTGCCTAATCCCAGGAGTTGGAGATTGCTGTGAGCTATGTGATACCATGGAACTCTAGAAAGTGCAATAACATGTAACTCTGTCGCTAGGAAAAAAAAAAAAAAGGAAAAGATACTAAACATAGAAATGCTAGAGTTAACCTTAAGCATTCAGCAGTTGGATTAAACAAGACATCTACTGAATATTTCATACTAACAAACTGAATACACATTTTTTTAACAGCCCATGGAACTTACTGCAAAATTTAACACATCTTAGGTCATAAGTTTAACCACAGAAAATTTAAAAGAATAAAAATTACTGGTGCCAGCCCCGAAAAATAAGGGTCGTGGGTTCAAACCCAGCTCTGGCTAAACTGCAACAAAATTTATCTGGGTGTTGTGATAGTCATGTGTACTCCAAGTTATTTGGGAGTCTGAGGCAAGAGAATTACCTAATACTAAAGGGTGCAGGTTACTTTTAATTGAGATGTCACAACATTCTTCCAAGAGTGACAAACTGAGAATATGTATCTTAAAAAAATAGAAAAAATAATTTCTTGCATCTTTTTAGACCATCTTGAAATACACATTGAATTCAGTAAACACATGAATCTGCATTCTCATATAAAACCATGAAGACTAAATAACATTATGCTGAATGATACCTGGGTCATAGATGAGATTAAAAACAAAACTATAAAAATATTCAAAGAAAAAGATAATGAAGAAATAAATTACCAGGATCCTTGGGATACCACAGAGGCAGACATAAGAGGGAAATTTATAGCATTGCAATCCTTCCACAATGAATGGAAAGAAAGGAACTTAACAACTTTTTTTTATTTTTTTATTTTATTTTTTTTTTTATTAAATCATAGCTAGCTGTGTACATTGATATGATCATGGGGCATCATTCACTAGATTTAGAGAATATTTACCAAGTTTCACATATGCCCTTGTAAGATGCACCCTGGTGTAATCCCAAAAATCCCCTTCCCTCTACCCACTCCCCCTCCCTCCCCTTCCTTTCCCCCTTCCCCCAATTCTTAGGTTGTAACTGGTTTATAGCTTTCATATGAAAACCCTAAATTAGTTTCATAGTAGGGCTGAGTACATTGGGTACCTTTTCTTCCATTCTTGAGATACTTTACTAAGCAAGTATCTTGATTGTTTTACATACTGTGTTCTTGGCTGTGCAGAAGATTTTTAGTTTGATCAAGTCCCAGTAGTGTATTTTTGAAGCTTCTTCAATTTCCCAGGGGGTTCTCCTCATAAAATACATGCCCAGACCGATTTCTTCGAGGGTTTTCCCTGCACTCTCCTCTAGTATTTTTATAGTTTCATGTCTTAAGTTTAAATCTTTTATATAGTGAGAGTCTATCTTAGTTAATAATGAAAGGTGTGGGTCCATTTTCAGTCTTCTACAGGTTGCCAGCCAGTTCACCCAGCACCATTTGTTAAATAGGGAATCTTTTCCCCACTGAATGTTTTTAATAGGCTTATCAAAGATTAAACAACAGTAAGTAGCTGGATTAATCTCTTTGTTCTCTATTCTGTTCCAGACATCTACTTCTCTGTTTTTGTGCCAATACCATGCTGTTTTGATCACTATTAATTTGTAGTATAGTCTGAGGTATTGTAGTGTAATTCCTCCTGCTTTGTTTTTATTTCTGAGTAATGTCTTGGCTATTCGAGGTTTTTTCTGATTCCATATAAAAGGAAGTATTGTTTTTTCAAGATCTTTCAAGTATGAAAGTGAAGCATTAATAGGGATTGCAGTGAAATTATATATTGCTTTGGGTAGTATAGACATTTAAACCATGTTGATTCTTCCCAGCCATGAGCATGGAATGTTTTTCCATTTGTTAATATTTTCAGCTATTTCTTTTTTCGAGTTTCATAGTTCTCTTTATAGAGAGCTTTCACGTCCTTTGTTAGATAAATTCCTAAATATTTCCTTTTCTTTGGCACTACTGTGAATGGGATAGAATCCTTAACTGTTTTTTCAACTTGACTGTTGTTGGTATATATAAAGTTTCATGAATGTTGATTTTGTAAACTGAGATTCTGCTGTATTCCTTGATAAATTCTAAAAGTTTTGTAGTAGAGTCCGTAGTGTTTTACAGATATACTATCATATCATCTGCAAAGAGCAAAAGTTTGATCTCTTCTGACCCTATATGGATACCCTTGATCGCCTTTTCTTCCCTAATTCCCATGGCTAAAACTTCCATTACAAAGTTCAAAAGCAATGGAGACAATGGGCAACCTTGTCTGGTTCCTAATCTGAGGGGAAATGATTCCAATTTAACTCCATTCAATATGATATTGGCTGTGGGTTTGCTGTAGATAGCCTCTATCAGTTTAAGAAATGTCCCTTCTATACCGATTTTGTTAAGTGTTCTGATCATGAAGGGATGCTGGATATTATTCAAAGCTTTTTCTGCATCTATTGAGAGAATCATATGGTCTTTGTTTTTTAATTTGTTTATGTGCTGGATTACATTTATAGATTTTCATACATTGAATCAGCCTTGAGATCCTGGGATAAAACCTACTTGGTCATGATGTATAATTTGTTTGATGTGTTGATGGATTCCGTTTGTAAGGATCTTGTTGAATATTTTTGCATCGATATTCATTAGTGATATCAGTCTATAATTTTCTTTTCTTGTTGGATCTTTTCCTGGTTTGGGGATCAGGGTGATGTTTGCTTCATAGAATGTGTTGGGTAGTCTTCCTTCTTTTTCTACCTTTTGGAACAGGTTGAGTAATATAGGTACTAATTTTTCTTTAAAGGTTTGGTAGCATTCTGATGTGAAACCATTTTGTCCTGGGCTTTTCTTTTTAGGGAGGTTTTTTATGGTTGATGCTATGTCTGAACTTGATATGCGCCTGTTCAACATTTCCACTTGATTCTGACTAAGTCTTAGAAGGTGACTCGCTTCCAAGTATCGGTCAATTTCCTTCAGATTTTCATATTTCTGAGAATAAATTTTCTTGTAATATTCATTAAAGATTTTTTTGTTTTCTGAGGAGTCTTTTGTTATTTCATCTTTGTTGTTTCTGATTGATAAGATTAGAGATTTTACTCTTTTTTTCCTGATTAGGTTGGCCAAAGGTTTATCTATTTTATTGAGCTTTTCGAAAAACAACCGTTTTTATTTATTGATCTGTTTTATTATTCATTTTCAATTTCATTTAATTGTGCTTTAATTTTGGTTAATTCTTTTTTTCTACTGGGTTTGGGGTTGGAATGTTCTTCCTTTTCCAGTTGATTGAGATGTGTCATTAAGTTGTTAACTTCCTCTCTTTCCATTCTCTTGAGGAAGGCTTGCAGTACTATAAATTTCTCTCTTAGAACTGCCTTTGCGGTGTCCCAGAGGTTCTGATAGTTCGTGTCTTCATTGTTGTTTTGTTCCAAAAAATTGGCAATTTATTTCTTAATCTCATCTCTGACCCAGGTATCATTCAGCATAAGGTTATTTAACTTTCATGTTTTTGTTTGAGTATGCAGATTCCTGTTGTTAATCAGTTCAAATTTTATTCCATGATGGTTCGAGAAGATGCATGGAATAATTTCTATTCCTTTAAATTTACTGAGGTTAGATTTGTGACCTAAGATTTGATCAATTTTGGAGTAAGTTCCATGGGCTGATTTGAAGCATGTGTATTCAGTTTTGGTGGGATGAAATGTTCTGTAGATGTCTGCTAAATCCAAATGTTGGATAGTTAGATTTAAATCCAAGATTTCTTTGCTTAGCTTCTCGTAGGAGGATTGGTCCAACACTGCCAAAGGAGTGTTGAAATCTCCAACTATTATGGAGCTGGAGGAAATCAAGTTGCTCATGTCTGTTAGAGTTTCTCTTATAAATTGAGGTGCATTCTGGTTGGGTGCATAGATATTAATAATTGAGATCTCATTATATTGAGTATTACCCTTAACAAATATGAAGTGACCATTCTTGTCCTTCCTTACTTTTGATGGTTTAAAGCCTATTGTATCTGCAAATATAATTGCAACACCTGTTTTTTTCTGATTACCATTTGCCTGAAATATGGACGACCGGCCTTTCACTCTGAGTCTGTATTTGTCTTCTAAGTTAAGATGTGACTCTTGTATGCAACAAATATCTGGCCTGAGTTTTTGTATCCAATGAGAAAACTATGCCTTTTTAGAGGAAAGCTTAAGCCGTTCACATTAATGGAGAATATTGATAAGTGTGGTGAAGTTTTGGATATCGAGTTTTTCAAAGTCCAGTGGGCATTTTTAATCCTTTCGCCAGTGTGGAAATTGGAATTCGATCTGAAGTTTCTGAGTGACTTTATTTTTGTGTTATAGAATTGCTTTGTCAATATGGAGGATAGGTCTGAGAATATCCTGAAGAGCTGGTTTGGTTATGGCATATTTCTTCAACATATGAATGTCATTAAAGTATTTAATTTCTCCATCATAAATGAAACTCATTTTAGCTGGATACAAGATCCGGGGTTGAAAGTTATTTTGCTTTAGAAGATTAAAAGTTGGTGACCACTCTCTTCTTTCTTGAAAAGTTTCAGCAGAGAGATCTGCAGTCATTCTAATATTCTTGACTTTGAATGTAATGGTTTTCTTTCTCCTGGCAGCTTTGAGGATTTTGTCCTTCATATTAACTTTAGTGAAATTAACAATGATATGCCTGGGGGATGTCTTATTGGGGTTGAATCGTGCTAGGGTTCTGAAGCTGTCCGCTATCTGAATTTAGAATCTCTAGGTATGTCTGAAAAATTCTCTTTTATAATTTCATGCAGAAGGGCCTCTGTGCCCAGCGAGGCCACTTCATCTGTTTCTGGAACCCCTATGATTCGGATATTTGCCTTCTTAGAAGTATTCCAGAGCTCTCGGAGAGAATGATCCATTTTTGCTCTCCAATTGTCTTCCTCTTTGAGACTTTGGGAGCATTCAAAGGCTTTATCTTCAATGTCAGAAATCCTTTCTTCTGCTTGCTCTATTCTGTTGCTAAGGGATTCTACTGTATTTTTCAAATCTTTGAGGGCTGCAAATGCTTGCTTCCGTGTCTCTAAGTTTTTGGTGGTTTTGTCTTTAAATTCGTTAAATTCTTGTGACAACATTTGAATTTCTCCTCAAATTCCTAATTCCACTTTGTTAATCTTGTCTGCATTCCAAATTCTGAATTCAATTTCTGACATCTCAGCCAGTTGTTTATGAATGGGATCATCAATTGCATGTGCGATATCTGTCCTTGGGGGGGTTTATCTATTCTTGTTATTGATGTTACCAGAGTTTTTCCACTGATTCCGCCCCATGGTTGTTTTACTCCCTCTGATTTTTCCCCTGGGGCTTTGTCAAGGGCCTGTACAGTGTTGTGGCCTGAGAAACTGGAGCACTGTCTGCTGTGTTGAGGCTATGTGTTTCTGTCTTGTTTTCATCTGGTTTCTGTTACACCCTAGTGAAACAGATACTTTGGATTGAAGTCTGAGCTTGGAGAAATATCAGCAATTAAGTCACCCCACCAGTCACTGGCAAACAATTGGAAAAAAATCAAACCTTCCTACCACCGTGTACCCAGGGCACCATAAGATTTGTCCTCAGGCGATTGATTCAGTTCAAAAAGTTCCAAATCAATTGTCTCAGTCTGCACCTCTCTCGGGTGAGAGAGTTTAAGAAGTCTCTGGGAACTGGATCACAGGGGTCTGATGACTACTCTGGTGTGGCTTGCTCCAGTGCTGCGTGGAGTCAGGAGAAGCCACCCAGCCAATAAATCAGTCTGGGAAGTTTGCTGCCTCCTTCCCCACCTTGCACCACTTCACATCCACTCACTGATAGCCCTGCAGTTGGCTGACCCAGTTGCCTGTAGTGAATCGGTACTCCAAGTGTTTGTACCTGCCTGAATTGCAAGGAAGTCTGCCAGGATGCTGTGCTCTGCCTCTCTTCAGCAGGAGGAGGTGAGGCTTGACAACCTCGGGCACTTGGTGAAGGTTGAGGGGTTTTCACTCAGGTCCAGTCTCTCCCCTAATTAATGTTACTGACAGAACAGAACAGAACAGAACAGAACAACTCTGTGGTTCCCCTGCAGAAGAGAAGCTGAATTGAGCTCCAAATCAGCTTGTCTTTGCTCTTGTATTGTCTATAGGCTGACAATCCCCTGAGGGCCAGGTGCTTCTTAGGTTTAGTAAAGCGGACCTCTGGGTCATCCCCACCCTGGGAGTTTCCCTTGTTTGCAAGTTGGAGTTGCCTCAGGCAACTCAGAGTCTCTCGTTCCCCAGGGAGACAGGGCGTGTTTCTTCAGAATATTCGGTACTGAGCCGTATTGCTAGCAAAGGGCTGATGCTTTATGGCTCAGACAATAGCTGCTCCGGTTTAGCTCCCCTTCTTCCCTTCCCTTCCCGAGAGTCTGCACCAATAGGCTGCAGCCCAGCACTGTCTACACTCCTTGAGCAATCACCCAAGAGTCTGGACCCCTGGGGGACAGGCCTCCAGACCTTGGAGCGACAGCAGTGCTGAGTGCGGGGAGCGCTGGGAGCCTGGGGCTGCAGGCAGTGAACACACAGATCTCTACACAGTTTTATGCCTGGCCCTATTGTCACCAAAAGACAGCTGTCGCACTGGACCTCAGGGAACCGCCACTCTGGTGCAGTCTCCTCTCCTCCCACCAACCGGGACTGGCCTCCAGACCCCAGTGTGAGCGAAGGGTAGTGCTGGGAACTCAGAATTCCAGGTAGACATTATATACAGTTTATACAGTTTTATTCCTGGCAGGAGGATTCCGTGGCACCATAGTAGGGAAGGTAGGTCCAGTTTTTAGAGGGTCTCTCCTGTGGAGTGTAGTGGGAGGACCTTTGAACTCTGACTGGTTGTTTGTGGGGCACTCTGAGCCATTCTCATGGGGGAGGGGACTCCCGTCCGCTTGGTGATGTATTTTGTACCATTTGTTTGTATCCTTGTGATCGCAGCTCACCTCAGTGGGGTTGACGTGCATTCTACAATCTTCTCTGTTAGTGCAGCTCAAATCCACCAGGTTACTTGCTGATTTTTTGTCCTTTAACTCTCCTTCTGGACGGGAGCCTGTGTGGAAAGCTGGCTTCAGTCAGCCATCTTGTCTCCTCCCCCAGAACTTAACAGCTTAATGGGAAATATAAAACTAGAAAAGGAAGAATATTCCTATCCCAAACCAACAAAAAGAAAAGAAATAACCAAAATCAGAGCAGAATTAAATGAAATTGATAACAAAAGCATTATACAACAGATCAATAAATCAAAAAGTTGTTTTCCTGAAAAGATCAATAAAATAGAAAAAAAATATTTAGCAAACCAGATGAACTGGCAATATCCTAATAAACCAATCATAAACTGTCTTTTCCTGCCCCATTCACCCCCATCCAAGGGTCCACTTTTAATCTCCTCTTTTATGTACTCCCCTGTTACATCTGCCTACAGACCTCTTCTCGTACTTTGCTCTTGGAAATTACCTAGTATATTTTCTTTATTTCCTTTTTTATTTTATTATTTTTTTGTAAGACACATCCTCACTCTGTTGCCCAGGCTACAGAGTCATGGCAGCAGCCTAGTACACAGTAAAATGCAACTCTTTTGTTGAAGGGTACCTATTTATACAGCCTCTAGAGTAGTGGAAACTAAAGACAAGGACACAAAGCTTCACTACCTTTTCCTTTTCAGTGGAAACTTGCTGGGACATCACAGTGGAGGGTGTCATGCTATTGCTTAGCCTGGTCTCCAATATGTGAGTTTAGGGATACACCTTGTCCTCCCACAGCATCCATATATTGTAGTCATACATGGCAAATATAATTGAACTCTACTTAAGAAATGAACTTACCAGGGGCTTAGAGGAGTGCAATACTCGGGCCCCCGTGACACACACAGGGATTATGTCAGGATGGTTTTGCATATCAGTGTTGGCAGAGTTTACCACAAGTATTCAAGGATCTCTTTTTTGTTAATCAGGTTTCATTCTTATTGTGTATTCAATGTGTGCCCATAAAAACTCTACTTCCTATGTGGTCAAGAATCCAAAAGTTTGGACACACTTGACACAGATGTCAGAAATGTTGAAACTTTTCAGAAAGGCTGACATTTCCCATAATCCTCATAAATAACTGGTGGTATGTAGTACACTACTGGACACATTTTATAATCATATTTTAAGATAATAACTTCAGTGAGACCCCCACCATTCCACACAAGCCTATTCTAGAGAAAGATCTAAAATATCACCAAAAGTACAAGTGAGAAATGTGTGACATACCTGTCAGGTCCGTGAAATCACTGTCCAATCTTTGGACTCAGGTTCTTCATCTATAACATCCCATGGCAGCAGTAGGTATAAACTACACTCTTCCATTTGCTTAAAAATCTAAGACTTGAAAAGAAAAGGAAGGGTTGTTTTGATCCCTTGGTCTCAGATACAAACAAACTTTAGGAAGCTGGAATTGAGTGTGAAGAAAAGAACCACACTCTGTGACAATTTGACCCAAACGCAAAGCTGGATAGCCACTACACAAGCTTATCAGGAATATCGTTAAGCATAAATATGGTAATCTAGGGCAACACCCATTTTGATTTCACTCACAGTGATCATATAGTGACTTCATCCTGTAATGTCCTGGGAGCCAGGCTTATGGTCAAATATACTGAGTGGCCCATTATGCTCACTTGAGCTGGTGTCCCTCAACTGTTTGAACTGAGACTTTTCTTATCTTTACATCTACAGAAAAACAAATGATCTCCCATTTGCTCCTTAATGATTTTATTGGCCATTGAGATTCCCAGGCACTAGGCTGAAAGAACATTTGAGATTTTTCGCAGCATTGTGACTCAAGCTGCATCATTGCTAACAATACTGCATGGGATCATTTAAATAAGATGCTATATTTTGTTTTCTTTGCGACAGAGTTTAACTTTGTCTCATTTTGTAACGTGCTGTGGCCTCACAGCTCACAGCCACCTCCAACAATCCTGCTTATTCATTTCATTTGGCTCAACCTTCTGAGTAGCTGTAACAGCAGGGACCCACTACAACACCCAGCTTTTTTTTTGTTGCAGTTTGGCCAGGGCCAGATTCAAACTCATCACCCTCCTTTTATGGGCGTGGCACCATAATCTCTAAGCAATAGGCACTGCCCTTAGGTCGCTGTTTCGTGGATCTTTTCAACACCTACACCAAAAAATACATTTGAGTGAAGCTTAGAAATTTACTATGCCTGGGTAAAGCCTCCATTTGGTCACAGCTTCACAGGTATAAATGTTGTCTTCTTTGCATCAATGATCAAGGTAATTCTGACCTTTTAGTTGATGAAAATGTTTTTCAGTTAGTTTGTCAATTTGTATGTTGATGGATGTGTGAATGGATATTTTTGAAATCGGGTTTCCCTATGTGGTCCAGGCTAGTTTTTCATAAATTCAGCCTATATTATATAAAACTTAAAATACAGAATTCAGGCAAAACTCTTGCCTGAAACTGCCATGTTCTATGAATGCTGGTGCCTGTAACGATGCCTAGATAATTTTTCAGTTTTTCAGTGAGACAGTGTGTGGCACTTACACTCTCCATTCTCAGTAACTCCTTGTTCAAGAACTCGAGTCATTTCAGCATGAAAGAGGGCTAGGATTACAGGTGTAAGCCACCAAGTTTGATAATTTTCTGTTTCATGGTTTTCTTCCCTACCCATTCCCTTCATCCTCCCTCAGTTTATCATTCCTTCCTCGAGTTCTGTTTCTCTCATTGGCTTGATTTTTCCATTCTTTTCCTTTTTTCATACCTTTCTTTCCTCTATCGCTTCCTCTACATATTTATGGAAACTTCTCTAGTAAGGAACAAACAAACTATAGAAGTGATTTCTTAATGTGCAGTTTTGAACTCTATAATTGAAATAGGTGAATTGTACAGTGTGTGAATTATATTAGAATAGAGTTGTTATATTTTAATCTACAGGCTCTTGTCTACGTAAACAGAGAAAACATTGACGAAAACATAAGCATTGATAAGCACCATTGATGATTCCTATAATCTCAGCAATTTCAGGTGCCAAATCATAAAAATTCCACGAAGTAAGTTGTTTCAGACAGGAACTTAGTAACACCCCACTTTTCCCAATCATTAGGCCAAAACTTCTCCAGCAGTGGTGGCACTTGCATTTACTCTCAGCTGCTGAGAAGGATAACTTCAGGAGGATCACTTGATTTTATCAGGGTTTCATTTCCTTGAGCTTGGATGGTACCAGTGTATTTTTCTTGGCCAAAGGGATAAATGAAGTATGAAACCTGTGAGAGATAAACTTCACAAGTGCAGGAAAAATCATTTAGAATACAATATATTTTATACATATATCCCAAATGGGATGTATTACCAGAATTGCTAGTCGAGGTCAAAATGGAAAAATCAACTAATGGAACACACTACCTTAACAGAATCAATTAGAAAAACCACACTGTCACCTCAAGAGACACAAAAAAGGCTTTTGACAGAGGCAACATATCTTGTTGATAAAAAAATTTAGAATATTGGATGAAAAGAGACCATATTCAGCACAATTAATAGGATTTATTGATGATTGGATACATATAATTTGCTATATATTTCCATGGTGGAATATTTTTTCTATTATCAAAAGAATGATGTGTATATTTATGTTACAATAGAAGTGAACCTTAAAATCATTATGATAATGGAACAAGGACAGTTATAAAAAAAAAAAAATTACACAGAGTATGACTGAACTCAGAAGAAAACTTTAAAATGTGAATTATTCCAGGAACTTTTTGGCCACCTTTCCCTATACTAAGTGTACAAGATAAACGTCTTAACTCAATAACTAAAAAAAAAATAAAAATGCGGGGATGGCTATATTAAACAGTTTAATGAGAATATTTCAACTGGTATATAGAACCAGCACATTGCACCCTATATTTGCATTAATATGCATAGATAGAATTTATTTAAAAATCAATTAAAAATAAAATGAAAACATGAAGATAAGGCCAATTTTCTGCTAGAAGTAGGGTGCATGTTGTGGAGGGGAAGATGAAAGTGACTGTTGGTAAGTATTGACTTCCTTTATATGGGGGTAAAAGTCAAAGTTCTAAAATTAAATTGTGATGATGGCTATACAATTCTGTGCCTATGCTAAGAAACAGAATTGTGCACTTACAATAAAATGAACTAGTAATTTAAATAAAGCTACTTGAGAAAGTTTTCAAAACTTGAAGTACTCAAAAGTATCACAGCATAAGAAGTACACAGGTCATGCATATAACTGAGATACCATGAACTTATTTCACTGCTTACCCACAGGCTATCTTGAATTGATAAGGAAGGCATATTATTCCTTCCATCTGAAGTTGTCATTCTTTTCTTTTTTTTTTTTTCATTCAAAGTATTGGCATAGGTATTCTATTTTATTTTATTTTATTTTTGTGTTCCCTTTAAAATATGTATTTGTTAATTATTATTATTATTAGATCATAGCTGTGTACATAATGCAATCATGAGGAACAATGTGCTGGTTCCATATACAGTCTGAAATATTTTCATCGTACTGGTTAACTTAGCCTTCATGGCATTTTCTTAATTATTGTGTTCAAACCCTTATTCTCTACACTAAGTCAACCTCACCTGCACCCTTCCAATATTCACCCACCAATCACCCTCCCTACCCCCTCTTCCACTCTCTTGCCCCCTTCCCCATATTCTCCTATTGAGATTGGGTTACACCCTTCATATGAAAGCTATAAATTAGTTTCATATTAGGGCTGAGTGCAATGGGACTTTGTCTTCCATTCTTTCGTTACCTTGCTAAGAAGAATATTTTCCTTCTCCATTCATGTAAACAAGAAAAAGGTATATTCTTCATCTTTCTTTACAGCTGCATAATATTCCATGATGTACAAATACCACAGTTTATTAATCCATTCATGGGTCGATAGGCACTTGTTTTTGTTTTTGTTTTTTTTTTCCGTGACTTAGCAATTATGAATTGGTCTGCAATAAAAATTCTGGAACAAATATGTTTGTTATAGTGTAAATTTTGATCTTCTCAATATATACCTAGTACAGGAATTATAGGATCAAATTGGAGATCTATTTTTAGATCTCTAAGTATTCTCCAAACATCTTTCTAAAAGGACGGTATTAGTTTGCACTTCCACCAGTAGTGTCGAAGTGTTCCCTTTTCTGCACATCTGCGCCAACTTCTCTGGCTGTGGTATTTTGTGATATGGGCTAATCTTACTGGAGTTAGATGACATCTCAAAGTAGTTTTGATTTGCATTTCTCTGATGGTTAAAATGATAAGCATTTTTTCATGTGTCTGTAGGCCGTTAACCTGTTTTCTTCAGAGAAGATGGTCTTCAAGTCCCTTGCCCAGCCTGAGATGGGATCACTTGTTCTTTTCTTGCTAATATGTTTGTATTCACTGTGCATTCTGGTTATTAAACCTTTATCAGAGACAGATCCTTCAAATAACTTCTTCCATTCTGAGTGCTGTCTGCTTGCTCTACTTACTATGTTCTTGGCTGTGCAATAAATTTTTAGTTTTATCAGGTCTCAGTAGTGTATTTTCGATGCAGCTTCAATTGCCCAAACAGTACTACTCAAAAAAATATTAGACCAGTCCTATTCCTTCACGATTTTTCCAAGGAGTCTGTTGTTATTTCATCTTTGTTGTTTCTGATTGAGATTAGAGATTTTACTCTTTTTTTCCTGATTAGGTTGACAAAAGGTTTATCTATTTTATTGACCTTTTCAAAAAACCAGCTTATTGATTTATAGATCTGTTGTATTATTCTTTTGTTTTCAATTTCATTTAATTCTGCTGTAATTTTGGTTATTTCTTTTCTTCTACTGGGTTTGGGGTTGAAATATTCTTCTTTTTCGACTTGCTTGAGATGTCCCAATAAGTTGTTAACTTACTCTCTTTCTGTTCTCATGAAGAAGGCTTGCAATGCTATAAATTTCCCTCTTATAACTGCCTCTGCAGTATCCCAGGTGTTCTGACAGTTCGTGTCTTCATAGTTATATTGTTCCAAAAAATTGATTTCTTTCTTAATCTCAACTCTGACCCAGCTATCATTCAGTATAAGGTTAATTAACTTCTATGTTATTGTAGGAGTATGCAGATTCCTGTTATTCAGCTCAAGTTTTATTTGATGGTGGTCCAAGAAGATGCATGGGATAATTTCTATTCCTTTAAATTTACTGAGGTTTGACTTGTGACCTATGATGTGATCGATTTTGGAGTAAGTTCCATGGCTGATGAGAATTATGTGTATTCAGTTTTGTTGGGATGAAATGTTCCATAGATGTCAGCTAAATCCAAATGTTGGATGGTAAGGTTTAAATCTAAGATTTCTTTGCTCAGCTTCTTGTAGGAGGATCGATCCAACACTGCCTAAGGTGTGTTGAAATCTCCGACTATTATGGAGCTGGAGGAAATCAAGTTTCTCATGTCTGTTAGAGTTTCTCTAATAAATTGAGGTGCATTCTGGTTGTGTGCATAAATATTAATAATTGAGATCTCATCATATTGAGTATTACCCTTAACAAATATGAAGTGACCATTCTCGTCCTTCCTTACTTTTATTGGTTTAAAGCCTATTGTATCTGCAAATAAAATTGCAACACCTGGTTTTTTCTGATTACATTTGCCTGAAATATGGATCACTATCCTTTCACCCTGAGTCTGTATTTGAAGTTAAGATGTGACTCTTGTATGCAACAGATATCTGGCCTGAGTTTTTGTATCAATTCAGCTAACTATGCCTCTTTAGAGGACAGTTTAAGCCATTCACATTAATCCAAAAAATCCTTAATGAAATATTACAAGAAACTTTATTCTCAGAGATATGAAAATCTGAAGGAAATGGACCGATACTTGGAAGCACGTCACCATCCAAGAATCAAGTGGAAATGTTGAACAGGCCCATATCAAGTTTGGAATTAGCATTAACCATACAAAACCTCCCTAAAAAGAAAAGACCAGAACCAGATGGTTTCATGTCAGAATTCTATCAAACCTTTAAAGAGGAATTAGTACCTAAAATATGCAACCTGTTCCAAAAGGTAGAAAAAGAAGGAAGACTACCCAACATCTTCTATGAAGCAAAATCACCCTGATCCCCAAACCAGGAAAAGATCCAACAAGAAAAAAAAATTATAGACTGATATCACTAATGAATATAGACGCAAAAATATTCAACCAGATCCTAACAAACGGAATCCAGCAACACATCAAACAAATTATACATCATGACCAAGTCGGGTTAATCCCTGAGTCTCAAGGCTGATTAAATATATGTAAATCTATAAATGTAATCCAGCACATAAAAAAATTAAAAAACAAAGACCATATGATTCTCTCAATCAAGGCATAAAAAGCTTTTGATAATATCCAGCATCCCTTCATGATCAGAACACTTAAGAAAATTGGTATAGAAGGGACATTTCTTAAATTGATAGAGACCATCTACAGTAAACCCACAGCCAATATCATATTGAATGGAGTTAAATTGGAATCATTTCCACTCAGATCAGGAACCAGACAAGGCTGCCTATTGTCTCCACTGCTTTTTAACATTGTAATGGAAGTTTTAGCCATTGCAATTAGGGAAAAAAAGGTGATTAAGGGTACCCATATAGGGTCAGAAGAGATCAAACTTTCGATCTTGGCAGATGATATCATAGTATATCTGGAAAACACTAGGGATTCTACTACAAAACTCTTAGAAGTGATCAGGGAATAGAGCAGCATGTCAGTTTACAAAATTAACATTTATAAATTGGTAACCTTTTTATATACCAACAACAATCAAGTTGAAAAAACAGTTAAGGACTCCATCCCATTCACAGTAGTGCCAAAGAAAATGAAATACTTGTGAATTTATCTAACAAAGGACATGAAAGATCTCTATAAAGAGAACTATGAAACTCTACGAAAAGGAATAGCTGAAAATATTAACAAATGGAAAAACATACTATGCTCATGGCTGGGAAGAATCAACATTGTTGAAATGTCCATACTACCCAAAACAATGTATAATTTCAATGCAATCTCTATTAGAGCTCCAGTGTTATACTTTAAAGATCTTGAAAAACAATACTTCATTTTATATGGAATCAAAAAAAAACCTTGAATAGTCAAGATATTACTCAGAAATAAAAACAAGGCAGGAGGAATTACACTACCAGACCTCAGACTATACTACAAACCGATAGTGATCAAAACAGCGTGGTATTGGCACAAAAACAGAGAAGTAGATGTCTGGAACAGAATAGAGAACAAAGAGATGAACGCAGGTACTTACCGTTATTTAATCTTTGACAAGCCAATTAAAAACTTTCAATGGAAAAAATAGTCCCTATTTAACAAATGGTGCTGCATGAAATGGCTGGCAACCTGTAGAAGACTGAAACTGGACCCACACCTTTCCCACCATTAACTAAGATAGACTCTCACTGGATTAAAGATTTAAACTTAAGACATGAAACTATAAAAATACTAGAGGAGAATGAAGGGAATACCCTTGAAGAAATTGGTCTGGGCAAGTATTTTATTAGGAGGACCCCCCAAACAATTGAAGCAGCTTCAAATATGCACTACTGGGACTTGATCAAACTAAAAGCTTCTGCACAGCCAAGAACACAGTAAGTAAAGCAACCAAACAGCCCTCAGAATGGGAAAAGATATTTGTAGGTTATGTCTCCGACAAAGCTTTAATAACCAGAATTGACAGAGAACTCAAACGTATTAGCAAAAATAGAACAAGGGATCCCAATGCAGGCTGGACAAGAGATTTGAAGAGAAACTTCTCTGAAGAAAACTGGCTCATGGCCTTCAGACATATGAAAAATGCTCATCATCTTTAATCATCAGAGAAATGCAAATCAAAAGTACTTTGAGATATCATCTAACTCCAGTGAGAATAACCTATATCACAACATCACAAGACCAGAGATGTTGGTGTAGATGTGGGGAAAAGGGAACACTTTTGCACTGCTGGTGGGAATGCAAATTAATACTTTTTTTGGTAAGGAGATATAGAGAACACTTAGAGATCTAAATATAGAGCTGCCATTCAATCCTGTAATCCCTCTACTGAGCATATACCCAGAAGACCAAAAATCACATTATAACAAAGATATGTGTACCAGAATGTTTATTGCAGCTCAATTTATAATTGCTAAGTCATGGAAGAATCCCAGGTTCCCACAGATCCATGAATGCATTAATAAATTATGGTATATGTATACCATGGAATATTATGCAGCCTTAAAGAAAGATGGAAACTTTACCTCTTTCATGTTTACATGGATGGAGCTGGAACATATTCTTCTTAGTAAAGTATCTCATAAATGGAAGAAAAAGTACCCAATGTACTCAGCCCTACTATGAAACTAATTTATAGTTTTCACATGAAATCTATAACGTAGTTACAACCTAAGAAGAATGGGAAGGGGAAAAGGGAGTTGGAAGGTGGGTAGAGGGAATGGGATTTTTGGGATTACACCAACAGTGCATCTTACAAGGGTATATTTGAAACTTGGTAAATGGTCTGTGAAGTTAGTGAATGATGCCCTATGATCATATCAATGTACACCGCTATCATTTAATTAAAAATGAGAGAAAAAAAAGAGTTTTCCCTGCACTTTCTTCTAGTATTTTTATAGTTTCATGTCTTAAGTTTAAATTTTTAATCCAGTGTGAGTCTATCTTAGTTTAAGGTGAAAGTCTTGATCTTGTTTCAGTCTTCTACAGGTCAACAGGAAGTTCACCCAGCACCATTTGTTAAATAGGGTATCATATCCACATTGAATATTTTTAATTGGCTTGTGAAATTTTAAATAACAGCAAGTTTCTTGGTTCATTTCTTAGTTCTCTATTCTGTTCCATATATTTACATCTGTTTTTGTTCCAGTACCATGCTGTTTTGATCACTATTGATTTATACTATTCTCTGAGGTCTCGTAGCAAAGTTCCTCCTGCTTTTTTTTTTTTTTTTCTTAATTTCTGAATATTGTCTTGGCTATTTGAGGATTTTTTTTTTTATTATTCCATATAAAATAATGTATTATTTGTTCAGGATTTTTAAAGTATTAGAATGGAGCTTTACTAGGGATTGCATTAAAATTGTATATTTTTGGGGGGTAGTATAAACATTTTGACAATGTTGATTTTTTCCAGGAATGAGTATGGTGTGTTTTTCCATGTCTTAACTTCTTCAGCTATTTCTTTTCTTAGAGTTTCATTGTTCTTTTTATAGAATTCTTTCTCATTCTTTGTAAGATAAACTCACAATATTTCATCTTCTTTGGTGCTACTGTAAATAAAATAGAGTCCTTGATAGTTTTTTTTTTTTTTTAGATTGGCTATTGTGGCTACATATAAAGGCTACATATTTATGGGTATTAATTTTGTATACTGAGATAGGTTGCTCTGTTTTATATTCAGCTGATCTCTGTCCAATCCTAGTGCATTAGTAACTCTTTGTTGCAGTCTCAGCTTTTGTGAAATACAAGCAACTAGCACATCACTTCCCCCACCGGTATTATCTGGAAGAAGACAATCAAACATTTTCACTACAGTAAAACCAGGGTCCCACCTTGGAGGGTCCTTGGGTCATTTGTCCATTTCAAGAGTTGCAGACCAATTGTCCCAGACAGCCTCAACTCTCTAGCTGGAGTGTTCAAAAGGACTCTAGCAACTAGATGTTAGGG
Source organism: Nycticebus coucang (assembly GCF_027406575.1). Lineage (NCBI taxonomy): Eukaryota > Metazoa > Chordata > Mammalia > Primates > Lorisidae > Nycticebus > Nycticebus coucang. Next base: position 9,545,620 of record NC_069805.1, read on the forward strand.
GTATATTTGCAGCTGAAGTGTGTTATCAGTGCCTCTGGTGCTCTGAGGGGTCAAAGGGGCTGGTCCAATAGGAGGTTTAGAGCCAGAGGATTGATGACTCTTACCCCATTTGGTGATCATTCATCACCGGACTTTGGTCACCCCAGTCTCTATTATTACCACTGACAGTCTCTGTTAACCCAGTCTTTGTGGCCCTGTTCTGTCCAATAAGCAAATGTGCCAGGTCTATGTGCCTGCCAGAGTCAAAATGAGGTAATTACCTCCTCCTTGTGGTTACCAGCCTACCATCATCCAGCATGGAAAGCTGAGGTCTACTTCCTAAGGTGCTAAATGATAGGTAAAAAAAGTTTCACCTGAGCTCAGTTCAAACTTTAGGATATCCAGACAGAAAAAGAATTTCTCCCTCATTCAGTGCACATTTGTTGCCACTGTTCTGCAGCTCAAAAAAAAGGATTTCTGATATTGAAGATAAAGCTTTTGAATGCTTCTAAATAGTCAAAGTATTAGAGAAGTGAAGAGCAAAAATGGATCATTCACTCAAAGAATTCTGGGACAATTTGAAGAAAACTAATAGTCACCTTATAAACATTCCTGCAGCCAATGAGGTTGCTTCAAATGACACACTTGCTCTACTTATAGAGAAAATTGAAGAGAATGTTCCAAACATGGCAGTAGTTTGGGAGATCTATATAGTGGAAAGTTTCAGAACCCTATAACTACTAAAGTCAAATAAAGCATGTACCAGACACATTATATTTAACCACACCAAATTTAATGTGAACGATAAAATTCTGCAAGCAGCTAGATGTAAAAAAAACATATATTACAAGGACAGAAATATTATAATTACTACAAATCTCTCTGCTGAAATTTTTAAAGCTTGAAGAGAGTGGTCATTGAATTTTAATCTCCTAAAAGAAAATAACTTTCAACCCAGGATCATATATACAGTTAAACTGAGTTTCAATTATGATACAGAAATTAAATACTTTAATGACATTCACATGTTTAAGAACATTCCCATAATTAAAATGGCCTTCAGGATATTCTCAGAACTGTCCTCCATAATGATTAGCACAATCCTCTACCACCAAAGTAAACTCACTCAGAATATTGTGAAAAAAATCTAACTTCTAGAGTAGCAAAAGTTTTAAAAGTATCCACTGGACTTTAAAAAAAAAATTGATACCCAAAATACTACCAGGCTTATCAACAGTCTCAGTTAATGTGAATGGCTTAAATTTTCTCCAAAGAGGCACAAGTTGGCTGAATTTATACAGAAATTTATGAAAGAGACTCTAACAGACATGATCAACTTGATTTACTACAGTACCATAATAGGTGCAGATTTTAATACCCATATGGCACTTTCGGATAGATGCTCCGATAAGAAACTAAGAAAAGTGTAGTGCCTCTGGCTCACTGGGTAGGGAACATGTCCCATACAATACAGGTGGCCAATTCAAACCCAGGCCTGGCATAATTGCAACAACAACAAAGCCAGGCATTGTTGTGGGTGCCTGTAGTCTCACTTACTCCGGAGGCTGAGACAGAGAATTGCCTAAGCCCAGGTGTTGGAGATTGCTGTTGTTGTACCCACTGACACCTGTAAGAAAAGCTTGGAACACCACTTCAGGTATAAACCAGAATGTGATTTATCACACCTATGCAGGGGGCTGCTGACCAAAAAGTCAGGCAGCCCGAAGAAAGGAGCAGGCTGCCATTTATATTCTTTTTTTCCTGCATGGCAAAAGCAGGCGAGTACAGAAGTGAAACATGGCAGTCAGCTCAGGGGGAATTGCAATTATGGTGCTATAGCATGGCGGTTAGCACAGGGACAGCTTGGGATACTCAGTAGTTTGTGAAAGTCTGCTTGAGAAACCTTTCACCATTGTTTTACATGTGGGTAGGAGTCTTTGGGAACTCAGGGACCTTCCTTATTTTATTCTGAAAACTGTTCCCGGATTTTTCCGTGGGTTGGGGAATGAAGATTAATATGTGTGGAAATTTAGTCTGAGACAGTTAGGGGCCTTTTGGAATCTTTTTGCTGGGTCAGTTATTAAATTTCCCACTTTTATTTTTGGGAATCAAATTCTTCATCCATCTGTTTCTTTTTTCTTTTTTTTATACTCTTTTTTTTTTTTTTTTTGGTTTTTGGCCGGGGCTGGGTTTGAACCCGCCACCTCCGGCATATGGGACCAGCACCCTATTCCTTGAGCCACAGGCGCCGCCCCATCCATCTGTTTCAGTGGAAAGGAGCTGATGTTATTTAGGCCTGGGCAGGGAACTTTCATTTTTCAGGCTCAGGTGAGCTCAGACATCAGACTCTTATCTCTAGGTACAAACTCTCTGAGCTTAAGCAAGGTCATGAACAAAGCAATTTTAAACATTTTGGATGGGTCCACCCTAAGGAGCACACAGCTTAATCTCCTCCCTAGACAAAATAATGCAGTAAAAACATAATAATCTTGTTATAAGGAGGGTCTGTTTTTAGTTACCCTACACTTATATACACTTACACACTTTTTAACATACCTGCTGGTGATCTAATGTTTAAGGGGTTGATTAGGCCTCGTCTTAATTTAGGGTCTTAATATCAGCTTGTTACTGCAGGTACTGATATTTTTGTACTGAGGTCTTAGGGACTATGGCTCTTCTTGGGTTTTCTATTCAGGCCTTAATAGTACGGTTGTGGTGGCTTAATATACATATGAGTATTTACTTTTCTCTGTGACTTTTTGCTCCTCTTTTCAAACTCTAAAAGTCTAAGTAAGTCAAGTCCCTCAAGGAGTTTCCTCAGGCTCCCACCCTTCATTGACCAGCCAGCTCTCAGTATGTGTACAGAGCTGGGCATGCTGACTGTCTCTAGATGTCAAAAAAGACAATGTATGTTTTGGGAGTGGCCTTCCTGTGTAGGGTGTCCTAACAAAATGTCACTGACATAATAGAACTTCACACATTTTAATTTTTTTTTTTTTTGTAGAGACAGAGTCTCACTTTATGGCCCTCGGTAGAGTGCTGTGGCCTCACACAGCTCACAGCAACCTCCAACTCCTGGACTTAAGCGATTCTCTTGCCTCGGCCTCCCAAGTAGCTGGGACTACAAGCGCTTGCCACAACTCCCGGCTATTTTTTGGTTTTGCAGTTTGGCAGGGGCCGGGTTTGAACCCGCCACCCTCGGCATATGGGGCCGGCGCCTTACCGACTGAGCCACAGGCGTCGCCCCACACATTTTAATTTTTAAGTCAGGAATTTCTGAAGGTCATGATTGAATGTTTATTTAAAAATTGTGAGTCTTTTGAGCCCCTGTGGCAATCTCCTTGCAGTTTCTGATCTGACATGGTCTCTTCTACTGGGAAGCAAACAGACTGGCTCTCTGGAGCTTGCTTTATGCTGAAAAGGCATCTTTTAAGTCTAGGCAAGTGGATCCCTTTGAAACCTGATGAGAAAGAGATGTGGACATAATTGTAGTGATATCTGCCATCATGAATATGCAAAACAGTTGTAACATATTCACTGTCACCAGTATCTGAGGATTTGACACTACTCAAAGTCCCTCAAAGTTCCTCAAAGCCCATTAATTAGAACTCAATGACTTTTGCCTCACATGAGTATAATATTTGGTTGCTCTGGGAGGCCAAGCTAAGCTTATCCCTTAATTTCAGGTGTTGCAGACAAGGCTGAGCAATAGAAAGACACCTGCATTTTCAATTATACACCATGTGTGTACTAAAATAGTAAAGGTTTTCAAGGGTTGTGGTACTTGCTTTTAGTAACAGCTATTCAGACTGCAGCAGGAGAATCACTTATCCCAAGAGTTGGATGTTGCTATGTGGTAGGTTGATGCTATGACACTCTAGCCTGAGCAACATTGTGAGTGGCTGTCTCATGGAAAATAATCAGAAAGAAAAGAAGAAATAAAGAAATAAATAACTAAAGAAAAATAAAAAGAAATTTAGTAGGGTCAGTTTCCAGGAGAAAATGTACAAGAAGAGGTCAGTAGGTAGATGGATATAGAATTACATAAATGAGGATATTTATTTTGTCCCCCTGGGGGAGTAAGCAATGAGTCAGGACTACATGTATCTACAATATCAGGTGGTGCCTGTGGGTCACGAGTAGGGTGCTGGCCACATGTAATGAATGTAGTTGGTTAAAACCTGACCCTGGCAAAAATCTCCAAAAACAAATATTCTAGGATATCAAAGGGTCAGAATAAAGTAAAATCAAAGGATTGATTAATAGAGGTTGTAGAAAATAATTTCCCTATAAGAGAATAATTTATCTAGTTGACATCTAATCTGGAGAAAAAATTTCAACTCTATATTAGTGGTCAGAAACAAAAATGAGGGGTAATTTTTCTACCAGTGTTTTTCTCCATTTATGTGTTGAGAAAGAGTCTCATTTTGTTGCACTCAGTATAATGCCCTGGTATCATATCTTACAACAAACTTCAAGTGTTGTCATCAAGGTAACATATTCCGTAAGCTGGCCTTCTAGGTGCTTGCATAACATCTGGCTATTTTTTATTTTTTAGAGATGGGGATCTCACTAGTGCTCAAGTTGGACTCCAATTCAGAAACTCAGGCAAAACAGGGCCTCCCTAAATTCCAAGATGTCAGCCATGAATCGCCACCGGTGGCCATCAAACATAATTTGAAAAATATTACAAATTCAAGAACTAGAATGGTGGCTCACACCTGTAATGCTAACACTTTGAGAGGAAGGGACAGATTCAAAGTACCTGAATACTTTGGGTTATAATGTGGACTTCTAGAACCTCAGGAGGATGTCAGTAAGTTCTCTTGACCCAGAAGATTGAGATTACAGATAGTATGATGATTTCAGGGCACCCTATCCAGGGGGAAGTTGTCAAATTCTGTATCAAGGTAGTTAGAACAATGTGCCTTCCATATAATTTGACCCTGTGTATGAGCAGAGAGATAGGGTTGACTGTCTCAAAAGTACTCTCATGACCTGGATAATTCTTATGCCATGAGCCTTTTTAGCACTTGAATTTTGGAAAATATCTTCAAGTAGCAACATTGAAATAAGCAGTTCACCCTTTGAAAGTATAAAATTCTGTATTTCTTAGTATACAATTTTACAGCTATCATGACAATCTAATTTTACAACTTTGTCCCCCACACAAAAATGTCAATACCTACCAGCTCTTTTACTTTAACTGCCCTACCACCCTCCCCCACCTGCCACCTACTCTTAGCAGACAATTGGACTTGTCTTGTTTTATTCTAAGTTCAGTCATGCTCTGTGTGCTCTTAGGTAAGTGGTCATATTCCCTTATCAGAATGAGTTTAATGTTCATTCTTATTGAAATATAAATGTGCACTTAATTTCTTTTGATTGCTGAAAAATATTCTTTCTTTCTGAATATAGCACATTATATGTATCCAATCATCTGTAAATTTCAATAGTAGTCCTGGAGGTCCATTCTCATCCAAGATTACTTTTGTTATTGTTGTTGCAGTTTGGCTGAGGGCTGTGTTTGAACCCTCCACCTTGGATGTATGGGTTTGGGGTCCTACTCACTAAAGAAAAGGCAATTTTTCACATCTAATACTTTTAAAAGGTATTATCCATAATATATACTGCCTCTTCAAAAAGACTTCTCTTTGTCTCTTTGAGCAACTGTGTAATTTTTCTTAGTGATTCTATTAATACAGTGGGTTCTATTAGTTAATTTACTCATACTGAGCTGGACTGGAAATCCTGGTTATTTATCCCATTTGAGATATGTGTATAAAATATTTTGTATGCTACCAGACTTTTCTTACACTTATAAAGTATGTGTCATACATTGGATACTTTGTTTCTCCCATTTGCCCCAGAAAAATACATTGGTACCATCATAGCTCCTGGAAATGCAAGCTGCTAACTTCAAGTGGTTGCTGTTAGCTAGCCCAATCAACAACATAGAAGTAGTACTGCAGACAGAATGATTTATTTAAGTGAAGACTGTAACTCACTCAGGCCCAACAGCCTTTATATGAATAAAGAATATCCAAACTCATCAGATAAGCATAACCAAGAATAACGAACAAAAGCACTAATTGAGACTGCCGTAAAACATTTATCCTCAGCATAAAGGTTACAAAGCATGTATATATCATTTCTAAATCTGGATCAATTATTTTAAAGATAAACTACAAGGACACCAGGCTGTCTCTTCTGTTTGCACACCTCCCTAAAAGATTAAATGAAACATTTTTGTAACTTGGAAGTTAGGGAACGAAGAGCAACAATTCAGCTCCAGACAGGTGCTAAATCTCCAGCTATGACTTGGAGGGACCTCAGAGATTCATTTCTCCAGGGATTTTCAGCAAAGAGGGAGAAATTAACACCTGAGTCTCACTTATGGCCAAGAATAGAATTTTCCCTTCACAGGGCCTTATACCTCAAGGAGCACATATGAGACAAAGACATGGTTCTGTGTTTCAGAAAACCATTCATCTTCATAAAGTCATCTTCCTGAGGTTATATTTCTGAGAAGTTGAGACTACACACCTATGCCACCACTGTTGGGAAATTTTTACACTTATTTTTTGGACAAGTTGTGTCTTAATATGTTGCTCACTGTGGTTTGATACCCCTTAGTTTGATCCTTCTGCCTTAACCTCTGAAATTGCTTGAATTATATGAGTGAGCTCTGGTGCTCATATATGCTTATTAGGTGAAGGTTTTCTCAATAATACTCATAGAAAACAGCCCATAGATTATAAAATAACAACTCTATTCATATATAATTTACCCATTCCATAATTTATCTATTTAAATTATAGAGTTCAAGACTGCACATTCAGGGATCACTTGTATAGTTTCTTTGTTTGTTACAAGTGAAGTTACCCATAAGGTGTAGAGCAGAGAGACAGAAGAAAGAAAGGAATGAAAAAAGAAAGGATTAGAGAAAACAAGTGAATGAGAAAGATACAATTGGAGGAATGAAGCATGCCCTGAGGGAGGGACAGAGGGAAACAAAGAGAAAATGAGCAACCTTGGTGGCTCACACTTATAGTCTCAGCCCTCAGGCATGATGAGGTAAGTGCAATTCTTGAATTAGATAGTGCTGAGAATGAACTGAGAAGGTACAGACACTGTCTCCACTAAAATTTGAAAAATCATCTAGGCATTATCACAGGCAGAGGTAGTCCTAGCCATATGGGAGTCTCAGGCATGAGGATTGCCTGAATCCTAGATTCTGAGGTTGATATCATCTAGGCTGAGGCCATGAATAACTAGCATAGGCCACAAAAGGAAACCATGTCCCAATAATCCAGTCACACACACACACGTACAAACCAGTCAAAAAACCAAACAACAAATATTTTCATCATCCACAAAGACCATATTTACCTTGATGGTTCAAGCTAAGTGGACATCCTTAAGACCTGTGAAACCATGATCAAATTGAGGCTGTATCCCGGCATAGTAAACTTGGAAGCTTCTCTCAAATAGATGTTTTTGGGTAGATGTCTAAGAGGTCCTTGAATTAGTGTTCCAGTGTGGAGTTGCCTGTTGCAAGACGGGTAGGACACCAGCCCCATACAAAAGGGTGGTGAGTTCAATCATGGCCATGCATAAACTGCAAAGAAAAGAAAAATAGTTCATTTTTTGGGGCACATCCTGTAGTTCCCTCTACTCAGGAGGCTGAGGCATATGAATCACTGAAGTTCTGGAATAGTAGCAGGACATGAACTGTGATTTCATGACACTCTCCCAAGACTGGCATAGCGAACTGTCTCCAAGAATGAAAAAAAGCAAAAAACAAATAGTGTCCTACTTAAGTGACTCCAGGAAGTTGTAGCAGATTTGATGCACCCTGAATGAAACTGTTGTACAAAATCTCTACTATTGTGTAAACTCAGTGCCAGGAATCTCAACAGTCAATAGAATCATTAAGGCATAAATTGGAGATCACTTCTTTGTCTGTGGATGGAGAGCTAAAAAGTGTGTTGTTTCAAAACCTTTGGTGATGCCAGCTGAAGTGATCAGAAAAGGCCACTTACTTTCTTTAACAAGAAGCCTGGACCTTTCTCTGGTGTTCTTTGGAACACATACCAGTAAGTATTTAGCTCTTACTTTATGATCTCTTGGAATGCCCTGACAACAAAGTTTTGTTTGATTCATTTTGAACAAGTGTTGCTGACATTTTAAAAGTGAACAAGTTGAACTGAAATTACATCAAATGATGGCAAATAGCAGAGGTTCACATTCAGTCACCCCAAGCACTTGATGGCTATGTCTGAACCCAGGATCATAAGGGAATAAAAAAGGCCAAAATGAAGGATTGACATAAGAAAAGCAGCATTCGGTGGTAATTTTAGTCTTCAGAGCCTTTCGAGGAATCATGAGGATTCCCACTTAAAAGGTGAAATTAGAAAATAAAGAAGAAAATTCACTAGATTTGAGTTTTACTTACCTACTTAAAGAAGTTTTGTGTGTCTCCCTTAGAGGTGGGTCCTATGATGGCTGTGGAAGTCAGCAAAGCTGAATCACTCAGTATACTCACAGTAACATTTGCTTTAAGAAATGTACCATCCTCAAGTGGAACACATTATTCTTAGTAAAGCATCACAAGAATGGAGACGTATGAATCCTATGTACTCAATTTTTATATGAGGACAATTAATGACAATTAAGGACATGGTAGGGGTGGGGGAAAGGGAGAGCAGAGAGAGAAAGAAGGAGGAAGGGGTGGGGGAAATGTGGTGTGGATATGTGTGCAAGGGCATCCTACAATGGAATGGCATCCTATTCAAGGCTGATTCCTGCCTTGCACCTGATCTGGCAGAATAGCCTCCAGATACCTGCAATCTGAAACTGGAAAAAGCAGTTTAGAAAATGAATGAATGTATGATTACAAATGATTGTAAAATGATTTATAAAATCTACAATAAACAATGCTATCTGAAAAAAAAAAGAAGCCTGGACCTAGGACATTGTACCACGATGTCCCTACATGGTCATCTTGGATGACATCACAATGGGTTTTGCCCTCAGTTACCAGGTTTATGCTTAAGATTATTTCTGCTAAGCATGTGTACTGGCTATCTGGGTTTGTGGTTGTTTTCAAACTGGTAGAAATGAGTGGAGTTCTGTTATCCATACTCAATCCATGCTTCCAAAAGTTTCTATGTATATCTGACCAAGGAATTTAACAACCCTTTCTTTCTTTTTCACATCAAGGATTTGTAAGTAAGTGGAAGAGTATGGTTTATACCACATTCTGCCCTCGTGTGACCAAGAACCCAAGTCAAAATTTCAGACAGTTATTTTATAGACCTGACAGGTATGTCTCACTATTCTCAGTTCTCATTTTCCTGATATTGTATTTCTTTCTCTAGAATATGCTCCTTTCAGATGGTAGGTGTTCTACTGAAGTTACTCTCTCAAAATTGGCTTACGTAATGTGTCTAGTAGTGTACTCCATACCTCCAGTTATTTCTTTAAATCATGGGAAATATCAGACTATCTGAAAAGTTCCTACATTCATGACCTCTGGACCAGCTGTGCCAACCTTTCAGATTCTTGACTATATGCAAATCAGAAGAATTATTTGGGCCACATGTTCAATACACGATCACTAATGAAACCTGATAAGAAAAAGAAAGTTCTGTGCATAATTGTGATGATTTCTGCCACCATGGATATGCTAAACAGTCCAGAAATATACTTTCAAAGAGTGCAATACTTATTTCAATAAAGCTAATTGAAGATGTTTTCCCAAACTTGAGGACCTCAAAAGGCTCACAGCATAAGAAATAACCAGGTCAGGTAGTGAGAGTACTTGAGAGACATTCCACTCTATCTCCTTGATCACACACAAGTTAACATGAATTGACATGGAAGGCACATTGTTCCATCCTACTGATGCTGTCATTTTATTTTGCCTTGAGACTGAGTCTGGCAACTTTACCCTGGGTAGAGTGCCCTCACATCATCCTAGCTATTGGCAATCTCAAAATCCTGTATCAACATATCCTGTTACCTCACCCTCCTGAGCATCTGGGAGTCCAGGTGCTCCCACAGAATGTCCAGTTATTTTGGACCACCTGCTTATGCATCTAAGAGTGTTAGAATAACAAGTGTTATCCACCACACCAGACCATGGACATAGGATATTTTTAATACTATAATTGATGGCCAGTGGTGCTTCATTCCTGTCATCTTGACACATTAAATAACTCATCAATTGCATTGTCTTAGTTTATGAATTGGAGACCAGACTGAGCACAAGTGAGTTCCCTGTCTCTGAAGAATGGAAAATTGCCAGAGCCTTGAGTCCCAGACGAGTGAATAGGTTCACTTGATGATAAAACTTGAAGTTTCCTATAACATGTGATACCAGGGCCTTCTACTAAGGGAAACCAAATGAGAATCTGTCCCAATACACAAATGGAGAGAACTTACCCATTATTATTATTTTAACCAAGGATCTACAGTTGAAATTTATCCCCTAAATTAGATGTAGAGTTGAATTTATCCCCTAAATTAGATGTCATCGAGAGAAATTTTTCTCTCATAGGCAATTGTTTTCCCACACCTTTTGTTAATCAATACTTTCGATTTTGTGTAAGTCTTACCCTTTGACATCCTCAATAATTGTAGTCAATAGTAAATGTGCACACAATGAGTTTTTGACTTAAATTAGGCTTCTCCTATACACACTAAGAGATCGAGAGGATAGCCTCCACCATTTTTGTTGAACTAATTTCACATGGATTCCCTTACCCTATCAGTCTGAACACAGGAACCCGAAATATCTGGAGAAGTCCTACGCATCAGATCAACTGCCAATATACTAAAGAACCAATCTGAAACACCCCTTGCACACAATATGGAACTCCTTTATGTAGTCTCATATTCTTTCATTCATTCTTTCCTTCCTTCCTTCTTTCCTCTCTCCCTTTCTTCCTCTTTTTCTTTCTTTCTTTTCTTCATTCCTTCATTATTTTTTATAAGACAGACTGTCAGTATGTTGACTCAACAGCTTTTCCATTGTAGTATCAACCGGGTTTGTGATGAGGGATAAGGTTATCTTGCTGTTGCTCATCCATGTATTCACCCCTAAGCTTAGGAGATCAGTCCACCTCTTCACCCTGAGCAAAAACATATTGTAGTCAAGTGTCACAAATGTCTTTGAGCTTTACTTAAGAAATGACCTTATCACAGGTTTTGAGGTGTACCAAATCCTCAGGTTCTTTTTTTTTTTTTTTTTGTAGAGACAGTCTCACTCTACCGCCCTAGGTAGAGTGCCATGGAGTCACATGGCTCACAACAACCTCTAACTTTTGGGCTTATGCGATTCTCTTGCCTCAGCCTCCCGAGCAGCTGGGACTACAGGTGCCCGCCACTACGCCTGGCTATTTTATTGTTGCACTTTGGCCGGGGCTGGGTCTGAACCCGCCACCCTTGGCATATGGGGCCGGTGCCCTACTCACTGAGCCACAGGTGCCGCCCAAATCCTCAAGTTCCAGTAATACATAGAAATTGTGATGACTCTTTTGCATATCCGTCCTGGCAGGTATCACCACAATTATGCCCACGTCTCTTTTTGGCTTATCAGGTTTTATAACTGATTGTGTATTTAATGTGTGGACCAAAATAACACTTCTACTTCCTATGTCACCAAGAAGACTAAACTTTGGATGCCCCTGATCCAGAGGTCAGGAATGTTTTAATTTCCAGATTGGTTGATATTTCCCATGATCTGAAGAAATAACGTCAGATATGGTGTACACTAATGGACACACTGCTTAACCAGATTTCTAGAGACGATTTTCTGTAGCACACCTACCATCTGAAACAAGTCTATTCTATTCTCAAGAAAGAAATAAATGTCAGAAAAGAAAAACAAAAAATTGTGTGATGTACCAGTAAGGTGTGTGAAATCACTTTGTGATTTTGTGTTTGGGTTCTTGGTGTGTAACATTCCAGGGCAGCACTAGCTATAAACCACACTCTTCCACTTGCTGACAAATCTATGATGTGAAAATAAAAGTAAGAGTTGTTGAATATCATGGCCAGTTATACAAAAAAAGTTTTGGAAGCAGAAACTGAGTGTGCAGAACAGAACCCCACTCTTTTGAAATAGTTTGGACTGACAAACCCAGATAGGCACTATACATGCTTAGCAGGAATAAGTTTAAGCATAAACATAGTAACCCAGGAAACACCCATTGTGATGCCATCCATGGAAACCATGTATTAACTTCATACTGTAATGTACTGGGACCAGGCTTTTGGCCAAAGATACTAAGTAGCCTCTTCTGCTCACTTCAGCTGGTATCGCACAAGGATTTGAACCAGCACACTTATTGGCCCTCCACCCACAGACAGAGAAGTGATCTCACATTTATGCCTTATTGATTCTATTAAGGCTTGAGATTCCTGTCAATCGGCTCACACATAGTTGAGATTTTTGTACCCAGTGTGACTCAGGCTGCAGCACAGCTGACATATCTTCTTGGAGTCACTTAAGTAGGAAACAATTTTTTTTTTTTTTGCTTTTTTTCTTTCTTTCTTGTATACAGAGTTTCACTTATAGGTGCCTGTCAAACTGCCTAGATGATTTTTCACTTTTTGGTAGACAAAGAGTGACTCTTGCTCAGTCCTTTTTCAGCACATCCTCATACAAGAATTCTACTCGTCTCAGGATGCCAGAGGACTAGAATTATATGTGTGAGGCACGAAGTTTGGTCATTTTTTCTTTCTTTGTTTCCATCCATCCCTCCCTCCCCTTACCCCTCCTAACTTTATCTTTTCTTCCTCCATTTCTCTATCTCTCATTTGCTTGCTCTCTCTATTCCTTGCTTTACTTCGCTCCTTTCTTCCCTCTATCTCTCTACACTACACCTTAAGGGAAACTTCTACTGTAACAAACAAGCTATACAAGTGATCCCTGAATGTCTAGTCTTCAACTCAATACTTGAAATTCGTGAATTGTGGAGTGTGTAAACTATCTGATTAGAGTTGTTATTTTTAGTCTATGGGTATTTATCTCATTATTTTTTTGTGAGATAGCCTCTCACTATGCTGCCAAGACTAGAGTGTCATAGAATTACCCTAGAACACAGCAACATCCATACATTGGGATGAAAGTATCCTCCTGCCTAAGACTCTGAAACTAGAAACTAGTTCACCCAACTAGTGGGTGAAACTAGAGGTAAGATCCACAACTCTTACTTTTTTTATATTTAATACAAACTGAGTGTGTGATCTGGTGTGAGGGTATCTTGAAGTTTCAAAGCCCTGTCTCCAACCACAGAGCTCAGGGTATCAGCCCAGCTTTGCATCCAACCAAATACTATGGTCATGTGTGGCAAAAGTCATTGAGCTCAGCTTAAGGGACCTTATGGGTTTTGAGGAGTGTCCAAGCCTCAAACCCGGTGACAGAGATTATTCCAGAACTTTTTTGTTTATCTGTGGTGGCAGATATCACCACATTTAGACATAACAAGTTTCATTAGTGACTGTGCATTGAACGAATGGCCCAAAATAACTCTTCTGTTTCCTATGTGGCCAAGAAGGCAAATGTTTGAACACATATGGCCCAGGTGTCAGAAATGTTGCAACATTCCAGATGGGGTGGTATCTTTCAGGATATGAAGAAATAACTGCAGGTATTGTGTACACTACTGAACAAATTGCCTAACCAGATTTTAAGACAGGACCTTTAGTAGGACAACTACCATCTCAAATAAATCTATTCTACTGAAAAAAATAAAATCTCATGAAAAGTAAAACTGTGAATTATGTGACATCTCTGTCAAGTCTGTGAAATCACTGTCTGATATTCGGGCTTAGGTTCTTTGTGTTTAACATCCCAGGGAAGCACTTAAGTATAAACTATTCGCTTCCACTTTCTTACAAATCCATGATGTGAAAATTAAAGTAAGGGCTGTTCAATCCCTTGCCTGGATATACAAACAAAGTTTTGGAAAGAGAAATTTAGTCTAGAAAACAGAACAGCACTCTTTAGTAATTGTTTCAACCAAATGATAAACTGGAATTTCCAATACGTAGATGGAGTATGGGACTATGTAAAGGAGGTGATTTATTGTGGCCCACTTTGTGGGAACAAAGAGTCAGGACAAGTGGGCTTTGTGTTGGTTCATTAGGACATTGCCAGTTGATCTGATGGGCAGGTGTTCTCCAGAGATGTCTGGTTCCTGGGTTTGGACTGATGGGGCAAGTTAATATGGCACACATTGAAGCACATCAACAGTAGGGATGGAGGATATCCTGTAGATCTTCAGCATGCATAGAATAAGCCTGACTTCAGTCAATAATTAATTGTGTGCAGTTTGCAGTGAGTACTGGAATCTAGGAAATGAAAGGGTCACAGTTACATAAAATCCCAAGTGTTGATTAATAGAGGTTGTAGGAACACAATTTCCCTATGACAGAATAATTTCTCTAGAATAAATCTAATCTAGAAAAAGTTTTGAACTTTTGACTCGTTGTCAAAAATAAAAAAAGAAGGGTAAGTCCCCTACCAATGGCTTTCTAAATTTACATATTGAGACAGAGTCTCATTTTTTTCACTGGGTAGAGTGCCCTGGTATCATATCTCAGCAACTCTTGGTTAAAGTCTCAACCATGGAGAAATATGAGAAACTTAGACACCCGTCCACCGTGGGCAACAAATGGGAAAGTAAAATCAAACCTTCTCACAAAAAGACAACCATGATACAACTTCAGATAGTCCTTAGCTGACTGGCCCAGGTCCAGAGTTCCAAATCAGTTTTCACAGTCAGCACATAGTCTCAAGTTGGACAGTTCAAAAGGTCAACAACAAATAGATAGTAGGCATTTGCTCACAGGAGTACAAATAGATCTGGTGCTCCATGGACTCGGAATCCCCCAGTCAGCAAATGAATTATTGCAGGAAGGTGAAGGCCTCCTTCCCCACCTTGCACCTTCTGTCCCAACCAGTCACTAGTAACACTGCAGGGCTTTGGCCAGTAAGCTCCAATGAACACATGCTCCATGGTTTTGTGACTGATTCACAGGGAGATCTATGTTTCCTTTGCCAGGCTATTGCACTTTTTCACCATCTGAAAGGGGGAGCTGAAGCCTGACCTCTGTTACTCAATGGAAGCTGGGGAGTATCACTCAGTTCCAGCCCACACCCAGATTGATGTTGCTGCCCTTATATACTCATAGTATCGCCGTTTCTGTTGCAGCAATATTCCCCAGTAGTCCAGGCACTGTTTGAGTTCACAGAAGATGTGACTCAGCCCCACCCTGTGCTGTTGGCACTTTGCCAATTCTCATAGGGCTTGTGTCTCAAGCTCTACTGCACTCTGTGTTTTGGTGGGTGCAGTTATAGCTCACAAATGGTTATCAGTTTCTACCCCTTCCTGGGCTGTTGCTGTTGCCATTCTTGCTTTTATCCTGACTATTCTCCCCTGGAAGCCAGTTGAATCTTGGGCTCACCAAAGCAGCAATTCTGTCTCACCTCTGCTTGGGAACATGCTGCCTCTTTGCAGGATGATTCTGTTCTCTGTTGCTGTCACACCCCAGCCAGGCAGTTACCACCTCAGGAAAACCCTTTGTTCAAGTGGCCTGAATTCCCATCTCAAATCTGTTTTGCCAGTGGCTGCCACTGGGTAGAGGCAGAGCTCCAACTGCTTGCCAATAGAGGGAGTAGTGCCTCTGTAATATATCCCCATGTGTGTGTTCCCTATTGTTCCTGCCACTGCTCCTGCTGCTGCACTGTGTCATGGATAACTGCTTTTGCCTCTCCATATTGCTCCCTCACTTCACAGTCTCCTCTCCACATGGGAGACACAGAACCAGCACAGACCTGGAACAGCTCAAACCCCATTCACACCACTCAAAAAAATGCTCAAGAGCCTGGACTCCACTTAGGACAAGGGATCAGAACTAGAGGTGATAGTAGAGGTGATTGCTATGAGTTCAGAGTTGTAGGTACAGTCAGTGCTTAGCTTAATGACTGGTGAGAAAGTAACATGACACACTCATGTGTCCTCTCTTGGGAAGAAGTTCTGGTTTTGAGAGGTTCTTTCTCCTGGGATAAAATAAGAAGAGATGAAACTTTACTTACTTTTTTGTAGAAAGTTACTGTGGGTCCTTCTCATTTGGGAGGAGAAACCCTTTCACTTGGCAATGGATTTGGTACCTGTTGTTAGTTTTCTTGGAGTCACAGCTTACCTCAGTGGGGGAGATGTGCACTTTTCAACCTTCTCACTTGGCACAGCTCCAAACCATCATCTTATTGCTAAACCTCTGTCTTTATGGATGGGAGCCTCTGTGGAGAGCTGGATCCTATCATAAATGTGCATGTCATTTCTTTTGATTGTTTAAAAATATTCCATTGTGTGAACATAGCATGTTATATATACACAATCAACTTTATTCCATCGTGTGAATATAGCACATTATATGTACACAGTCAACTGTAAATCTCATTAGTATTCCTGAAGACATTCCCTTCTCATCTAAGATCTTTATACAATTTTATCAATAAGATATGTTGTCTGTGTCAAAACACTTTTCTATGTCTGATGAGATCAACATGAGGTTTTTCTTATTGATTTTATTAACAGAGTGTTTTTTATTAGTTGATTTACTTATGTTGAGGTAGACTAGCAAGCCTGGTAATAAATCCCATTAGGAACATATGTATAAAAAAATTTGTATGCACTTCCACAGTATATCTCTTATAGATTTGACACTGTTTCCCCTTTGTTCCCCATAAAAATACATGGGTTGTTTATTATCTGTGTCTCAGTGGGTAGGGGATGGGATCCATACACAGAGGGTGCCAGGTTCAATTCTAGCCCTGGCCAAACAGCAACTAAAATATAGCAAATTTTGTGGCAGGTGCATGTAGTATCATCTAGTTGAGAGTCGGAAGTAAGAGAATTGGCTAAGCCAAGGATTTGTAGATTTCTGTGAGATGTGTGATGCCAGAGCACTCAACCTAATGAGATAAAATGAGTTTCTACAAAAAAAAAAGAGAAAAGAATGGTACATTGGTACCATCGTAGCTCAAGGCAATGCAAACTGCTGATGTGAAGCAATCTGCCAGATTTTATCCTTCTTAGTAGCAGAGAGTTCAGGCCCATGTCAACACTGATAGAAAAAATTTTCACTGATTTTCTGGGCAATTTTTGTCTCACTATGTTACTCATTCTGGCCTGAAACACCTTTCCAGTGTTCTTTCTGGCTTGGGACCACTGGTGTGAACTATGGAGCTCATCAATGCTTATATTTGGGTGAATATTTATCTGTATTTTCCTAATAGACAACAGCCCATATATTAAAAAATAACCATTCTATTCAGATATAATTTACACACCACACAATTCACCCATTTTAATTCTAGAGTTCAAGACTACACATTCAGGAATTACTTGCATAGTTTCTTTGTTTTTACAACAGAAGTTTCATTTAAGTAGTAGAAGAGAGATAAGTAGAGGAAAGAACTGATGAAAGAAGGAAATAATGGAGACATCAAGGAAATGAGAGAGAGAGAGATGGAGGAAAGAAGGATAAAGTGATGTACATGCAAAGGTACTTAGAGATGGAGGAAAACAAAGAGAAAATGACCAAATTTGTTGGATCACACTTATAATTATCGCCCTCTAGCAGTCTGAGATGAATGGAGTTCTTAAAGATGGGGGTGCTGAGCAGGAACTGAGCAAGAATCAGACCCTGTCTCTACAAAAAATTGAAAAATTAGACATTTTGACAGGCATCTGGAGTTGTCAAAACATGGGATTCTCAGGCAGGTGAATTGCCTGAATCCTGGGGTTTGAGTTTATTATGATCTAAGAAGAGACCAAGACAGACTATCCTGGACAGATATAGATACTGTATCTCAAAAATACTCATACACACACCCATGCACTACAAAATGACAAACCAATCAACCAACTTTTTCATCATCTGAACAGTTCAGAATTGCCTTGGATGGTTTATGCAAATTAGATATTCTTAAGGCCAGTGACACTATGACCAAATAGAAAATTTGTAAGCTTCTCTCAAATGGATGTTTTGGATTAGGTGGCAATACAGGTCCATGAAGTAGTATCCCATGGGTGGTTCTGTGGCTCAATGAATTGGGCATGGGCCCCATAAAATGAGAGTTTTTGGTTGAAACCTGGCCCCAAAGAAACTGCAACAACAACAAAAAGCTTTGAATTGTGCTGGATACCATTAGTACCAGCTACTTGAGTGGTGGAGAGAGGAGAATTGCTTGAGACTAGAAGTTGTATATTACTATGAGCTATTATGATAAGGTGTTCTACCCAGGGTGAAAGGTTGATGCTCTGTCTCAAAAAAGAAAAAAGAAAAAAAGAAAAAGAAAAACAGATATGATCCCACTTAAGTGTCTCCATGCAGTTTTGTCAGCTGTGATGAATCTTGATTCACAGTACTATCCAAAATCTCAACTGTTGTCTAATGTTGTCTCAACCTAGTGCTGAGAATCTCATATTTCAACAGAATCAATGATGAACAAACGGGAGATCACTTCTCTGTCTGTGGATGGAGTGCTAAAACTTTCCTAATTCAAACACTTGATGGACACCAGCTGAAGTGAGCAGAAAAGACCACTCAGTATCTTCGACTAGAAGCCTGGATTCCAGAACACATCTGGCCTGGAGGTTAGGATTGTTAGAACTTTCCAGATAGGTGGATATTTTCTATGATTATCAAAAATAATTTCAGCTATGGAGTGGACACATTGCCTACACATATTTTTACTACTTTCAATGAGACAAACCATCTAAAACAAGCCTATTACAGAGAAAAAGTAAAATATCACGAAAAGAAGAACTGAAATTTGTGTGATTTCAGGTCTGTGAAACAACTGTCTGATCTTTGATCTCTGCTTCTTGTTTGGTAAGATTTGGGAAGCACTAGATATGAACCATACTCTTTCACTTACAAAAACATGATGGGAAAAAGGAAGGAAGGGTTGTTGAATTCCTTGGCCAGATATACAAATTTTGGAAGCAGAATTTTAGTGTGGAGAAAAGAACCCCACTCTTTTGTAACAGTTTGAACCAAATGACAAACTTAAATAGCCCCTACACATGCATAGCATGAGTAAGGTTAAGCTTAAAGATGCTAACACTGGGAAACACCCATTGTTATGACATCCTCATTGGACACACAGTGACTTCATCCTGTAATTTCCTGGGATTCATGCTTCTGATCAAAGATATTAAATGGCCTTGTCTCCTCATTTCACCTGGTGTCCCTCAAGTTTTTCAATGAAGACACCTCTTAACCCTCCATCAAAGATAGGGAAATGATCTCCCATTTGTGCCTTATTGATTATTATTGACTTTTCAGATTCTTGGTATCAGACTGACACAACAGTTGAGATTTTGTATAGCAGTTTGACTCAACCTGCATCACAGCTGACAAAATTGTGTGAAGTTACTTAAGAAAGAAGCTTTTTATTTATTTTCCTTAAGACAGAGTTTCACATTGTGACAATTGCTAGAGTTCTGTGGCATCACAAGCTCACAGCAAGCTCCTATTCCTGAGGTTAGGAGATTCATTTGTTTCAGCATCTGTAGTACCTTTAACTATAGGCATCCTCTAAAACAGCTGGCTATTTATTCTTGCAGTTTTGCTTGGGTACAGGTTGAAACTCACTACCCTCATAATATGGGTGCAGTTTCCTACCCTCTTGCAGTTTTGCTTGGGTACAGGTTGAAACTCAATACCCTCATAATATGGGGGCCACATGCAATGACCATGGAGTACTATTTTAAGTACCTTTTTCACACCTAATCCAAAACATCCATTTGAGAGAAGCCTACACATATACTATACTTGGCTGAAGCCTCCATTTGGTCATAGCTTCATAACTCTTAATCATGTCTACTATGCTTGAACCGCCAACGTAATTCAGCTTATTTAAATGATGAAAACGTTTGTTTTTGGTTTGTTGATTTGTCTGTGCATGGGTGTGTGTATGGATATTTTTGAGATATTATTTTCATATGTGACCCAGGGTATTCTTTCGTGGCCTCAACCTAGATCATAGCAACATCAAACTTAAGAATTTTGGTAATCCTTCTCCCTGAGACTCCAATGTGGCTAGGAATATAGATACCTGTCACAGTGCTTATATAATTTTGATTTTCAGTAGAGACAGGGTGTATATTTTTTTCATCCATTCTCATCAAGCCCTCATTCAAGAACTCCATTCATCTTAGCCTGCCAGAACGCTAGGATTATAGGTGTGAACCCCAAAATTTCATCTTTTTATCTTTCTTTGTTACACTCTGTCCCTCTCCTTTGCCCCTTCGTCAATTTATCCTTCATTCCTGCAATTCCCTCTCTCTCTTTAACTTGCTCTATTATTTGCTTTTTTTTTTTCTTCTTTTATTCCCTTGTTTCTTCTATCACTCTTCTCTACAACTTAAGGAAAACTTCTCTGGTAACAAACAAGCAAACTATATAAGTGATCTCTGAATGTGTAGACTTGAACAATATATTTGAAATGGTTGAATTGCAGAGTGTTTGAATTATATATGAATATATTTATTATATTTAATCTGTGATCTCTTATATATGAGGAAAATAGAGAAAAATTTTCACTAAAACACAACCATGCAAGAGCACCATAAGTCACAGCTATACTGCCATCAACTTCAGAAGTCGAGTCAGAAAGATCACTGGAAGCTAATGGGTTTCAGACCAGACAGACCAAAATAGTAGGACCCCACTTTTCCAAGTACTAAGTCAAAAAATTCCTCATCAGTTGTGGCATGGGCATGTACTCTCTGCTGCTGAGAAGCATAAACTCAACAGGATGAGTTGAGGTTAGCAGTTTGCATATACATATATATATATTTTAAATTTGTTATTTATTCATTTTTTTTGTATAGATAGAGTGTCACTTTTTGCCTTTGATAGACTGCCATGTGAAACAGAGTGCAAAGACATGTCAACTCCTGGGCTTAGGCAATTCTCTTTCCTCAGCCACACAAGTAACAGAGAGCTAGATTGACCTGTCACAACACCCAGCTATATAATTGTTTCAGTTTGGCCAAGGATAGACTTGAACCTACCACCCTCATTATGTGGGGCCAGGGCTCTACCCATTTAACCACAGGCACTGCAAAACGTTTGTATATGTCTGAGGCAAAGGAGGAAATGCAGGATGAAATCTATGAGAGATATACTATATAGATGCAGGAAAAGTCTGGTAGCATACAAAATATTTTATACATGTTTCCCAAATAGTAGTTATTAACAGGATTTCTAGTTTTTCTCAAAGTAGATAAATCAACTTTTTGAACTCTCCTATGAAGCATGTTGCAGGAATACAAGTAAAACCTATCAAGTAATGAACACAAATGTCTTAACACTATCATTAATAAATGAGGTGAAAGCTATGTTAATTAGTAAAATATAAGCAATAGTCAACAAGTTGAATCCCACAAATGCATAAATGTATTCATAATCCACGTGTATATGACTTAATAAAAAGTAAAATAGAATGTCAAAACCTCCAACACTACATTTATAGAGTCAATAAGAAAAACCACATTATAACCTCACCAGACAGAGAAAAGTGTTTTGAAAGGGGCAACATATCTTGTTGATAAAATCTTTTAAAAGTTTTAGAAGGAACATCTTCAAGATTACTAGTGGAATGTAAAGAGGATTAGGTACATAAACCGTGCTGTATTCACACAATGAATATTTTTCAACAAGCAAAATCAATGAAGTGCACATTTCTGTTAAAATAATAATTACTCTGAAAATCATAATGATAATTTAAATAGGTAGAAGAAGACAGCTTTCCAATATGGCTCCTGTCCAAAAGTAGAGTTAAAGGACAGAAATTTAACAAGTAAGATGATGGTGTAGAGCTGATCCAAGAAAGACGTTTGAGAGTGCACATCTCCCCTACTTAGGTTAACTGTGAACCCAAGAAAACGAATAGGTAGGAAATCCATCACCAAAGGTATAGTGTTCCCCTACCCCATGAGAAAGGCTTGCAGTATGCCTTCTACAAACAAGAGAGTGGACTTAAGATTTATTGCTATTTTATCACATGAGAAATAACCACTAAATTCAGAACCCCTTCACCAGAGAGTACACAGTAATCTGCTATGGTACTTTCTGACAAGGCATAAAACTGAACATTGACTCTATGTGCAATTCTGAACTCCCAGCACTCTTTTCTGCTCACCCTCCTAGGTCTGGAAGCTTTCACTTTGGAGTACAGGATTTGGGGCATTTTCTTGAGAAGTGTGGATGGGGCTTGGACTTTTACAGTTATGCACTGGTTCTGTGACACAGGTGTGGAGCAGAAAATGTTAAGTGAGGGAGAAATTCAAAAGAGGTTAAAGCAATTCCCTGAGGAATAGTGCTGCAGAGGAGTGGTGGAACAAAACTGAAGATCCATTCATAAACAAATGGCTGTTATGTCAGAAATCAAACTCAGAATTTATTTATATTTATTTTTTTTTTATTAAATCATAACTGTATACAATGATATGATTATGGGGCATCATACACTCACTTCATAAGCCATTTGACACATTTTTATCACAGTGGTTAACATAGCCTTTCTGGCGTTATCTCAGTTACTGTGCCAAAACATTTACATTCTACATTTACCAAGTTTCGCAAATACCCCTGTAATATGCACCACAGGTGTGATCCCTCCGATTCCCCTCCCTCTACCCACCCCCCCTTTCCCACTTCTCCCTATTGTTAAGTTGTAGCTGGGTTATAGCTTTCATGTGAGAGTCCCAAATTAGTTTCATAGTAGGGCTGTGTACATTGGGTACTTTTTCTTCCATTCTTGACATACTTTACTAAGAAGAATATGTTCCAGCTCCATCCATGTAAACATGAAAGAGGTAAAGTCTCCATCTTTCTTTAAGGCTGCATAGTATTCCATGGTATACATATACCACAATTTATTAATCCATTCGTGGATCGATGGGCACTTGGGCTTTTTCCATGACTTAGCTATTATGAATTGGGCTGCAATAAACATTCTGGTACAAATATCTTTGTTATGTTGTGATTTTTGGTCTTCTGGGTATATGCCCAGCAGAGGAATTACAGGATTGAATGGCAGATCTATTTTTAGATCTCTGAGTGTTCTCCATATATCTTTCCAAAAGGAATGTATTAATTTGCATTCCCACCAGCAGTGCAGAAGTGTTCCCTTTTCTCCACATCCACGCCAACATCTCTGGTCTTGAGATTTTGTGATATAGGCTAGTCTCATTGGAGTTAGATGATATCTCAGAATTTAGATGGAAAAAAGATTAAAACAATGGAGGTAAGTTGGAATTAAAAATTAAAAAAGAATTTCAAAAGTTGTCTCAGGAATTCAATAAATTCAAAGAAAAAATAGCCAAAGATTTTGACACATTAAGGCAAGAACTTCCAGCACTCAGATCTAAGAAATACAGTACAAATCCTCAGTAACAGAATGGAGCAGGCACAAAAAAGGATATCTGACATTGAAGGTAAAACTTTCAAATGCTCCCAAATGCTCAAAGAAGAAGTGGAGAGCAAAAATGGATCATTCTCTCAGAGAGTTTTGTGACGATTCAAAGAAAACTAAGATTCACCTTTTAAGAATTCCTGAACCTAATGAGATTGCTTCCAAAGGCCTAGATGCTCTACTTGAAGAGATAATCAAGGAGAACTACAAAAACATGGCAGGAAAATCAGAAATCCAGTACCTGACAGTTTCAGAACCCCAGCTCGTTTCAACTCAAATAAAGCATCTCCCAGAAAAAATATTATTAACCTAGCTAAAGAGAATGTGAAGGAGAAAATTCTGTATGCATCCAGACCTAAGGAAAGAATAACCAACAAGGGGAGGAATATTATAATAACTTCAGATCTTTCTTCTAAACTTTTAAACCTAGAAAATTGAAGTCATTAAACTTTAACCTTTTAAAACAAAGTAATTTTTAACCCAGGATTCTGTATGCACATAAATTGAGTTTCATTTATGATGGAGAAGTTAAATACTTTAATGATATTCACATGTTGAAGAAATTTGCCATAACTAAACCAGATTTCCAGGATATTCTTAGACCTATCATTCATAATGACCAGCACAATCCTCTACCACCCAAGTAAACTCACTCAGACACTTTTGATCAAATTCCAACTTCTACAATGGAGAAATAATTAAAAATTGTTCACTGGAATTTTGAAAAATCCACACCCAAAATACTATCAGGTTTATCAGCATTTTAAATTAATATGAACGGCTTAAGTGTCCTCTAAAGAGGCACAGGTTAGATCTTGCCTAAAAGATAAGTATAGACTCAGCATGAAGGGATGGTCATTTATAACTCAGGCAAATAGCAATCAGAAAAAAGCAAGTGTTGCAATTTTATTTGCATTAAACCAACATCAGTAAGGAGACATAAGGCTAAAACTTAACATGATCATATTTTAATTATCATATTTGGTAAGGCTAACACTCAACATGATTAGATACCAATTATTAACATTTATGTACTGAGCCAGAATGGACCTCAAATTAAAAGAGAGACTATAACAGACATGAAAACTAGATTTCTTCCAGCACCATAGTACTTGGAGATTTTGACACTCCTTTGGCAGTGTTTGATAAATCCTTCAATAAGAAACTATGCTAAGGGTGGTGCCTGTGACCCAGTGGGCAGATTGTTGGCCCCATATACTGAAGGTTATAGGTTCAAACCTGGCAATGGCCAAATTACACCACCAACAAAAATAAAAACAGCCTGTCATTGTGGTGGGTGCCTGTAATCCTAGCTACTCAGGAGACTGACGCAAGAGAATCTCCTACTAACAGGAGTTGAAGATTGATGTGAGCTGTGTGATGCAACAGCAATCTTCTCATGGGAATAAAATGAGACTCTGCCTCTACAAAAAAAAAGAAAAAGAAAGGAAGAAAAACGAATCACAGAAAGTTTAGAATTAACTTTAACCAATAAACTATTGAATTTAACATATACAGAACATACATCCTAACAAAACTGGATACACATTCTTCACAAGTCTAAACTCAGAAAAGTTCAAAGAATAGAAATTATTCCTTGTGTGGTGGCTGTGTCTCAATGAGTAGGTCGTGGGTACCATATACTGAGGGTAAGGGGTAAAAACCTGGTCCTGGCCAAACTTCAACAAAAAGTATCTGGGTATTGTGGAGGGCTCCTGTAGTCCTAGATACTTGGAAGTCTGAGACAACAATATCATCTAAGACCAAGGGCTGGAGGTTGCTGTGTGCTGTGATGTCCAAGCACTCTACTGCAGGTGACAAACTAAGACTGTTAAAAAAAAAAAATAGAAAAAAATTATTCCTTGAATCTTTTCAGGCCACTGTGGAATACAAGTTGAACTCCATAACAACATGAATCTGCAGTCATAAAAACATAGAAACTAGATACTCTCATCTGAGCGAAAGCTGGGTCATAGATGAGATTATTAATAAAATTACAAATTTATTTTTATTTTTATTTATTGTTATTTTTTATTTTTCATTATTCGATCACAGCTGAGTACATTAGTGCAGTCAAGGGGTACAATGAGCTGGTTTCATATACAATCTGAAATATTTTCAACAAACTGTTTAACATAGCCTCATGGCATTTTTTAAGTTACTGTAAGAAGACATTTGTATTCTTCATTTAGCAAGTTTTGCCTGTAACCTTTCCAATATGCACCATAGTTGTGGCTCCATCAATTACCCACCCTCCACCTTCCCCTCCCCTCCTTTGGCCCTTTCTCCACATTCTTGTACTATAGTTGGATTACAGCCTTCATATGAAAGCTATAAATTAGCTTAATAGTAAGACTGAGCACATTGGAAAATTTTTCTTCCATTCTTGAGATACTTTGCTAAAAAAAAATATGTTACACCTCCATTCATGTAAACATGAAGTATAGTCTTCATCTTTCTTTAAGGCTGCATAATATTCCATTGTATACCTGTACCACAATTTATTAATCCATTCATGGTTTGATGGGCACATGGGCCTCTTCCATGACTTAGTAATTATGAATTGGGCTGCAATAAACACTCTGGTACAGATGTCATGGTTATATTATGATTTTTGGTCTTCTGGGTATATACATAATAAGGGAATTATAGGATCGAATGGCAGGTCTATTTTTAGATCTCTGAGTATTCTGCAAACATGCTTCTGAAAGGAAGGTATTAGTGTTCATTCCCACCAGAAGTGTACAAGTGTTTCCTTTTCTCCACATCTATACCAACAGCTCTGGTTTGGGATTTTGTTATGTGGGCTAATCTTACTGGAGTTAAACGATATTTCAAAGTAGTTTTGATGTGCATTTCTCTGATGATTAAGGATGATGAGCATTTTTTCATGTGTCTGAAGGCCATGCACCTGTCTTCTTTAGAGAAGTTTCTCTTTGTCTTTTGCCCACCCTGGGATGGGATCATTTGTTCATTAGTTGCTAATACGTTTGAATTCTCTGTGGATTCTGATTATTAAAGTGCAAAAAATTTTTGAACGAAATAATGATGAAGACACAAATTACCAGAACATCTGGGATAGCACAAAGGCAGTCCTAAGAGGAATATTTTTAGATTTGCAAGACTTCTGCAAGGGAATGGTAATAAAAGATATTAACAACTTTATGGGACATCCAAAACACCTGGAAAAAAAAAAGAAAATTTCAATTACAAACCCAGAAGAAGTAAATATATAACCAAAACTACAGCACAATTACATGAAACTGAAAACAACAGCAATTACAACAAATCGATAAATCAAAAATTGGTTTCTTGAAAATGTCAATAAAATAGAAAAACTTGGCAAACTTAACCAGGATAAACAGAGTAAAGTCTCTAATTTCATCAACCAGAAATGACAACAACAAAATAACAAGAGACTCTTCAGAAATTCAAAAAAATTCTTAATGAATAATACAGAAATTTCTATTCTCATAAATGTGAGAATGTGAAGGAAATAAACCAATACCTGGAAGCAGGACAACTTTTTTGACTTAGCCAGGAAGTGGAAATGTTGAATAGGCCTATGTCAAGTATGAAATTGTAGCAATTTAGAAATTTTTTCACAATGAAAAGTCAGGGGCTTTACATTAGAATTCTACAAAACTTTAGAATTCTACCAAATTCTAATTTGAGCTTCACATTAGAATTCTACCAAACTTTTAAAAAGGTACTAGTACCTATATTACTTATTTTTTTCCAAAATACTGAGAAAAATGAATAGTACTTAACACATTCTATGAAGCAAACATTATCTTGATCCCCAAACTAGGAAAAGACCCAATAAGAATAGAAAATAATAGACAATACCTCTAATGAATATTCATGTATAAATATTCAAGAAGATCCTAGAAAATAGTATCCAGCAAAACTTAAAAAAACTTTAAACACCATGACCAAGTGGGTTTTATCTGAGGGTCTCAAGGCTTGTTCAATATGCATAAATCTATAAATATAATTCATCACATAAACAAAATAATAAACAAACACCACATGATTCTCTCAATTGATGAAAAAAGTGCTTTTGATAATATCCAGGATCCTTCCATCATCAGAACACTTAAGAAAATTGGTACAGGGCAGTGCTTATGCTCAAAGGGATAGTGCCATATAACAGACGTGGCAAGTTCAAATCCAGCACCAGCCTAAATTTTAAAAAAATAATAATAATTAAAAAAGAAAAGGAAAAAGGTACAGAAGGGACATTTCTTAAACTTACAGAGGTCAAACTCACTGCCAATATTGTATTGAATGGAGCTAAATTGTAATGATTTCCACTCAGATCAGGAAGATGGCCAGGTTGCCCACTGTCTCCACTACTTTTTAATATTGTAATGGAAGTCTTAGCCATTGCAATCATGGAAGAATTGGTGATCAAGTTTATCCATATACAGTCAGTTGAAATCAAACTTGCATTCTTCACAGATGATATGATTGTATATCTTGAAAACACCAGGGATTCAACTACAACTGTCTTAGAAGTGATCAAGAAATACAACAGAATCTCAGATTACTAAATTAATGATAACAAATCTGTAGTCTTTATAAATAGCAACAATAGTCAATCTGAAAAAACAGTGAAGGACTATTCCTTTTACAGTAGTGTCAAAGAAGTTGAATAATTTGGGAGTTTACCTAACAAAGGACATGAATTATCTCTACAATGAAAACTATGAAACTTTAAGAAGAGAAGTACCTAAAGATGTTAAGAAATGAAAAGTGGAAGGGGGGCGGGGCAGAGGCAAGATGGCTGACTGAAGCCAACTTTCCACAGAGACTGCCATCCAGAAGAAGGGTTAAAGGAGAGAAGTTTGGCAGGAAAACTGGTGGATTGGATCTGAGCTAAGAGAGAATGTTGAAGAATGCACATCAACCCTCCTGAGGCAAGATGCGAAAACAAGGATACAAACGAGGTAAAAATCTATTGCCAAGCAGATGAATATCAACCGTGTGGAGGAGAGCTGCAAAACCACAGATACAAACAAGAAGTACAAAATCAATAGCCAAGTCACTTCCCCATGAGAATGGCTCACAGCACACATTATACAAACAAGTGAGCAGAGTTCAAATATCCTCTCATTTTATAACACATGAGAGACCCGCTAAAAGCCAGACCTCCTTTTGCTACCAGGGTGTCATAGTACTCTCCTTCCAGACATAAAACTTTGTAAAACTGTATATATTTTTGTAGGATAATACTTAGAAATAAACTTATCCTACATCAAGCACACAAAGTAAATTCAGTGTGAGTTTAAAATGACATGCTTTTTTTCCAGAGGCTTAAGACACTTGGACCCCCCTGGGTTACTCACAGAGTTAGGTTATTTTGGAATTGTAAAAATTCCTTAGGCCTTTTCTCGGAAGCAGTACACCCCATGAAGCCTGAGATCCAAGGGCATGCCGCCCTTCCTCAGAGATACGGGCCAGAGGGTTGACATATGTTAACAACATATTGTCAGAGGTCTATAGGTGCTCTGCCCTGAAGGAAGGTCATAGTCATTACTTCATACTGAGTAAAATGAGTGAATGCTTGAAGATATTCTTCTATTAACTCTGTTCCCCTATAGCTGTTTTCGTCTTTGTGCCCTGCTCGGAAAACTAGTCACTGTTTAGAGGAAGAGATTTACTACACAAGTGGTTACATTGATATGATAAATATTTCCTTTCAAGTTAACATTCAGCTAATAGATAATGGATTAGGTGTGTACGTGACTGGAAGAGTATAAAACTTAAACTTAGAATAAAGAACTTTGCTATATGCCATCCCATGGTGTATAGTCTGTTTCTTGACTTAATAATTACAGGAGCGAGTTTACACCTACAGCAAAGCTGTTGCTCGTTCGCATCTCGGTTCACGCAACAATTTTCTACCTGCAATTCTGAACCCCAAGAACTCCCTTGCACTCTCACCCTGAGTTCTACAAACCTGTCCCTGCCAGAGGCCATATTATTATTGGTTATTTTCTCACAACATGTGGACAAGGCATAAACTGATGCAGGTCAGTGCTTTTTCTGTGGCAGGGGAGTAGGGATAAGATGGTCAATTAAGAGGGAGCCATACAGGAGTGGGAATGCACTGAGGCACAGCGCAGCAACTACAGTGGCAGGAGCAATATGGCTCACCTCCTCATGAGATATTCAGGTGTCATATGCCCTGTTTCTATGAGCAACCAGAGGAGGCCTGGCATCTTCTCCAGTGGCAGCCACTGGCAGAACAGATCTTGGACAGAAATGCAGACCCTGTGAGTAAAGGGAATACCTGAGGTGGCACCAGCCTGGGCAGAGTCCAGGGACTAGAATAATCCCATACAAGCAGCTCAATCATAGAGTGGGGCTGTACCAGATAACTGTATTACTGAGCCTAAGATGCACCTAGTCCTCATGGGATCATAGCTGAGACAAAGGTGGGCAGGAAGAGAACTGACACTGACACCTGTGTGTGAGCTCTAACCAGCCAGCCTCAACACTATCTGTAGCCAAGTCTAGGCAGTAGCACAGATGTGGGCTGAGTCACAGTTTCTGTGAACTCAAGCAGCATCTGATACACTAGAATATATAACCGGGACAAAAACAACTTTAGCAAAGTTGTTCTATTCTGTCAGCAACATCAATCAGGGACAGCTGTAACTGGGTGAACCGTCCCAGCTTCCATTAAGTACCTGAGGTCGTCAGGCCTCCCTTTCTCCTGCCGAATAGTGGAAGAGAGCAGCATCATGTCTAAGGAAACAGATTTTCCTTCTGACTCAGGGAGGTTCAAACCCCAAGAACATCTGCTCATTGGAGGGAACTGGGTAACAGCCCTGTAAAGTTACCAGTGACTGGGTGTGGGAGAAGTGCAAGGTGGAAAATAAGGCATAAACATTCCCAACTAATTTATTTGATGGGTAGTTTCATCAAAATAAAATGAGTCATACTTGAGCTGCCAGCAAACTGTTGCTATCTAGTTGCGAGAGCCCTTTTGAATTCTTCCGCTGAGACAGGTGCCAAATGAGACAATTGATTTGGACCACTTGAATAGGGCCAATCATCTGAAAACTATCCAAGTGGGACCCTATGTCTGTGGTTGTGGGAAGGTTTGATTTTTCTTTTCTAATTGTTACCAGTTTTTACAGGGGTGACTTAATTACTGGTATTTATCCTCAGCTGAGACTTCAACCCAGAGTAACTGATTCACTGGGGTAGGACAGAGCCCAGTGGAAAACAAGACAGAACCACTTAGCCCCACTACACCAAACAGGTCCCAAGTTTCTCAGACCTTAGCTTTATACTGGTCCTTGACAAAGCTCTAAGGGAAAAGGTGTAGACACCAGTCCCAGCTTTGGGTCAAAGGGCTGGTTAATCATGACTCCTGAAGTCACCAACCCAACTTCTCTTTATATGCTCATCAAATGGTGTCAATTAATCATGTGGCAAAATCAACAGAAAATATCTAGTCACATGAATAAGCAGAGTAGATCAACCCCCTCAAGGATATGATGGACACACTGAATATCAAATTCATAAAGAAATGGCTGAGATGTCAGAAATCAAATTCAGAATTTGGATTGAAAACAAGATTAATAAAATACAGGAAAAGTTGGAATTAGAAATTCAAGGAGCATTTCAAAAGTTGTCTGAAGATTTCAATGAATTCAAAGACAAAATCACCAAAGATTTTGACATATTGAGATAAGAATTTGTAGCTCTCAAAGATCTGAAAAATACTGTAGAATCCCTCAGAAAAAGAATAGAGCAAGCAGAAGAATGTTTGTCTGGCATTAAAGAGAAACCTTTTGAACATTTCCAAACTCTCAAAGAGGAGGAGAAATGGAGATGAAAATGGATCATTCTCTAAGAGATTTCTGTGATAATTCAAAGAAAACTAATATTTGCCTCATAGGAATCCATGAAAATGAGGAAGTGGCTTTGCAAAAAACAGAGGCTCTTCTTCATGAAATTATGAAAGATAAGAGAATCTGAAATTCAGATAGCAGACAGTTTCAGAACCCCAGCACAATTCAACCTAAATAAGAAATTTCCCACACATAGCATAATTAACTTCACTAAAGTTAATATGAAGGAAAAAGTTCCAAAAGCAGCCAGACATAAGAAAACCATCACCTACCAGGGGAAGAATATTGAAATGACTGCAGATTTCACTGCTGAAAACCTTTCAAGCTAGAAGAGGGTGGTGATCAACTTTTAATCTCCTAAAAAAAAAAAAAAAACTTTCAATCCACGGACCTGTATCCAACTAAACTGAGTTTCATTTGCAATTGAGATATTAAATAATTTAATGACATTCACAAGTTGAAGAAATTTGCTATAACTAAACCAGATGTCCAGAATATTTTCAGACATATCCTCCATAATGAACAGTGCAATCCTCCACCACGAAAGTAAACTCACTCAGAATCTTTTGATAAAACTCAAACTTCCACATTGGTGAAAGTATTAAAAATGTTTATTGGAATTTTGAAAAACTTGATACCCAAAATTCTAACAGGCTTATGAATATTATCAATTCATGTGAATGAATTAAATTGTCCTCTAAAAAAGTCACAGTATGGCTGACTGGATACAAAAACATAGGCCAGCTATCTGCTGCATACAAGAATCTCATCTTACCATAAAACATAATTATTGACTCAGTGTGAAGGGATGGTCATCTATATTTCAGGCAAATGGAAATCAGAAGAAAGCAGGTGTTGCAATTCTATTTGCAGATACAATAGGCTTTAAACCAACAAAAGTAAGGAAGGATAATGATACCCAATTCATATTTGTTGAGGGTAATAATCAATATGATGAGATTTCAATTATTAATATTTACGCACCCAGCTAAAATGTGCCTCAATTTATAAGAGAAGCACTAACAGACCTGAGGAACTTGATTTTCTCAAGCTCCATAATAGTTGGAGATTTTAACACTCCTTTGGCAGTGTTAAATAAATCCACCAATAAGAAGATGAGAAAAGAAATTTTATATTAAAAATTAACCATTCAACAATTGGATTTGCTACAGAACGTTTCATTCCAATAAAACTGAATACACATTCTTCTCATCAGCCCATAGAACATATTCGAAAATCGATCACAAGTCAAACGTCAGTAAATTTGAAGGTATAGACATTATTTCTTGAATATTCTCACACCACTATGGAAGAAAAGTTGAACAGTGACAACAGGAATTGGCATACTCATACAAAACAATGGAAGCTAAATAACCTCCCTTGCTGAATGAGAGCTGGGATTTAGACTAGAATAAGAAGGAAATTACAAAATTTTTGGAAGAAAATGATAATTAATAAACAAATTATCAGTATCTGTGTGACACAGCAAGGGAGACAGAAATATATAGCATTCGAAGCCTTCCTCAAGAAAATGGAAAGATAGGAAGTTAAAAAATTAATGGGACATCTCAAGTAACTGGACAAGAAAGAATATGCCAATCCCAAATCCAGCAGAAGAAAAGAAATAACAAAAATTAGAGCAGAAATAAATGAAATTTAAAAAGGAAAGGATTATACAACAATCAATAAATCAAAACGTTAGTTTTTTGAAAAGGTCAATAAAATAAGTAAACCCTTGGCTAAGCTAACCAGGAAAAAAAGAGTAAAATCTGTGATTTCATCAATCTTACATGACAAAAACTAAATAACAACAGATTCCTCAGAAATTCAAAAAATCCTTAATTAATATTACAAGAAACTTTATTCTCAGAAATATGATAAGGATATTGAAAGATATTGACCAATACTTGGAAGCATGCCACCTTCCAAGATTTAACTAAAATCAATTGGAAATTTAGAACAGGCCTATATCAAGTTCTGAAATAGCATCAACTATACAAAATCTCCCTAAAAATAAAAGCCTGGGACCATAGGGCTGCACATGAGAATTCAACCACAACTATAAAGAGGAACTAAGACTTAAATTACTCAACCTTTTCCAAAATGTAGAAAAAGAAGCAGTACTAACCAACACATTCTATGAAGCAAACATCATCTTGATCCTCAAACCTGGAAAAGATGCAAGAAAAGAAAATTTAGACCAATATCCCTAATGAATTTTAATATGAAAAAATTCAACAAGATCCTAACATACAGAATCCAGCAATACATCAAACAACTTATACACCATGACCAGGTGGGTTTATCCCAGGGTCTCAAGGCTTGTTCAATATGTAAATTTATGAATATAATTCTGCACATAAACAAATTAAAAAAACAAAGACTATATGATTCTCTAAATTGATGCAGAAAATGCTTTTGATAATATCCAGTGTCCCTTCATGATCGGAACACTTTAAAAAATTGGTATAGAAAAGACATTTCTTAAACTGATAGAGACCATCTACAGCAATCCCACAGCCAATATTTTATTGAATGGAGTTAAATTATAATCATTTCACTCAGATCAGGAACCAGGAAAGTTTGTCAATTGTCTCCACTGCTCTTTAGTATTGTAATGGAAGTTTTATCCATTGCAATTAAGAAAGAAAGGGCAATCAAGGAGCAGAAGAGATCAAACTTTCACTCTTTGCAGATGATATGATTCTATATCTGGAAAACACCAAGGATTCTACTACAAACTCTTAGAAGTGATCAAAGAAT
The DNA here is from genome assembly GCF_027406575.1 of Nycticebus coucang. Taxonomy (NCBI): domain Eukaryota; kingdom Metazoa; phylum Chordata; class Mammalia; order Primates; family Lorisidae; genus Nycticebus; species Nycticebus coucang. The sequence goes on from NC_069805.1 coordinate 9,579,742, forward strand.
ACAGCAGTGTCATAGGTTACAAAATCAGCACTCATAAATCAGAAGCCTTTATGTATATCAACAATGGTCAAGCCGAAAAAAAGAGTCAAGGTCTCTATTTTGTTCATAGTAGTAGCAATAAAGATGAAATATTTGGGAGTGTATCTAACAAAGGGCATGAAAGACTACAAAGAGAAGTATGAAACTCTAACAAAAAAAAAATAGCTGAAGACAGTAACAACTGAAAAAACATACAATGGTCATGGTTGGGAAGAAAAAACATCGTGAAAATGTCCATACTACCACAGCAATATAACATTTAAAAGCAATCCCTACTAAAGATCCCCTGTCATACTTTAAAGATCTCAAAAAAAAAAGTACCTCATTTTATATGGAATCAGAAAAAAAAACAAAAACATTGAATAGCCAAGACATTACTCAGAAATAAAAACAAAGCATGAGGAATCACTCTACCAGACCTCAGAGTATACTATAGATTGATACTGATCAAAACAACGTGTTACTTGCACAAAAACAGAGAGGTAGATGTATGGAACAGAATAGAGAACCAAGCGATTAATCCAGCTACTTAGCATTATTTGAACTTTGACAAGCCAATTAATAACATTCAGTGGGTAAAAGATTCCCTATGCAATAATTGCTGCTGGGTGAACTGGCTTGGGACCTGTAGTAGACTGAAACTGGACCCACACCTTAACCATTTACTAAAATGGACTCTCACTGTATTAAAGATGTAAACTTAAGACATAAAATATGAAAATACTAGAAGAAATTACAGGGAAAACTCTTTAATAAATTGTTCTGGGTGAATATTTCATGATGAAGAACCTCTGGGCAATTGAAGCAGCATCAAAAATACACTACTGGGACATGATCTAACTAAAAAGATTCTGTACAGCCAACAAGAAAATAAGTAACACAAGCAGACAGTCCTCAACTGGGAGAATATATTTGCAGGTTATGTTTCCAAAAAAGGTTTAATACACAGATAACACAGAGAACTCAAATGTGTTACCAAAAAAAGGACAAGTGATCCCATTGCAGGCTGGGCAAGGGACTTGAAGAGAAACTTCTCTGAAGAAGACCAGCACACAGCCTACAGACAAATTAAAAATGCTCATCATCCTTAATCATCAGAGAAATGCATATCAAAACTACTATGAGATGTCATCTAACTTCAGTAAGATTAGCTCATATCACAAAATCCCAAGACCAGAGATGTTGGTGTGGATGTGGAGAAAAGGGAACACTTCTACATTGCTGTTGGGAATGCAAACTAATACGTTCCTTTCTGATAGATGTTTGGAGAACACTTAGAGATCTAAAAATAGACCTTCCATTCAATCCTACAATTCCTCTACTAGGTATATATCCAGAAGAATAAAAATCATGTGATAACAATGGTATTTGAACCAGAAGGTTTATTGCACCACAATTCATAATTGCTAAATCATGGAAGAAGCCGAAGTGCCCATCGACCCATGAATAGATTAATAAATTATTGTATATATGCATCATGGAATATTTTTCAGCTTTACAGAAATATGGGAACTTTATCTCTTTCATGTTTACATGATTTGGGCTGGAAATATTCTTCCTAGCAAAGTATCTCAAGAATGGTAGAAAAAGTATCCAATGTACTCAGCCTTAGTATGAAACTAATTTTAGCTATCATATGAATGCTATAGCCCAATTATAGTCTAAGAATATGGGGAAAAGTGTAGGGAGCATGGGGAGTGGGGAGAATGGGTGGAGGGTGGGTAATTGGTGGGACCATACTGATAGTACATCTTACAAGAGTACATGTGAAACTTACTAAAGGTACAATATAAACATCTTAACAACATAACTAAGAAAATGCTAAAAAGGCTATGTTAAACAAGTTTGATAAATATATTTCAGATTGTATCTAAAACCAGCGCAGCGAAGCCACGATTGCATTAATGTACACAGCTATGACTTAAAAATGGAAAAACATATCATACTCATTGCTGGGAAGAATCTACACTGTTACAATGTCCACATGACCCAAATCAATATACAATATTTTTTTTATATCCCTATGGTAGCACCACTGTCATAGTGTAAAGACCTCAAAAGAATAATACTTTGATTTATACAGAATTACAAAAAACTTTGAATGGTGCTGAGTGAACTATTGAATAGTGAAGACATTACCCCAAAATAAAAAAAAAAACAAGGAGGAATCATGCTACCAGACCTCAGACTACACTAAAAATTGATAGTGATCAAAACATCATGATCCTGGAACAACTACAGAGAGGTAGATGTATGGAACAGAATAGAGAACCAAGAGAAGAACCCAGCTACATTCTATCCTTTGATCTTCCATAAGCCAATTAAAAAATATTCAGTGGCGAAATGACCCCTTATTTAAAAAATTGTGCTAGGTGAACTGGCTGGAGAAGTGTAGAAGAGTAAAACTGGACCCACACTTTCACTATTACCTAAGATAGACTCTCACTGGATTAAAAATTTAAACATAAGACCTGAAAGTAGGGACTTGAAGAGAAACTTCTCTGAAGAAGACAGGTGTGTGGCCTTCAGACATATGAAAAAATGCTCATCATCTTTAATCATCAGAGAAATGCAAATCAAAACTACTTTGAGATATCATTTAACTCCAGTAAGATTAGCCTATGTCCCAAAATCCCAATACCAGATATGTTGGTGTGGATGTGGAGAAAAGGGAACACTTCTACACTGCTGGTGGGAAGGCAAATTAATACATTCCTTTTAGAAAGATGTTTGGAGAACACTTAGAGATCTAAAAATAGATCTGCCATTCAATCCTATAATTCCTCTACCAGGCATATACCCAGAAGACCAAAAATCACATCATAACAAAGATATTTGTACCAGAATGTTTATTGTAGCCCTATTCATAATTGCTAAGTCATGGAAAAAACCCAAGTGCCCATCGATCCAGGAATGGATTAATAAATTGTAGTATATGTACACCATGGGATATTAAGCAGCCTTAAAGAAAGATGGAGACTTTACCTCTTTCATGTTTACACAGATGGAGATGAAACATATTCTTCTTGGTAAAGTATCTCAAGAATGGAAGAAAAAGTATCCAATGTACTCTACTATGAAACTAATTTATGGCTTTCATATGAAAGCAATAACCCAGTTACAACCTAAGAATAGGGGGAAGGGAAGAAATTGAGGAGGTAGATTGGTTGGACTACACCTGTGGTGCATCTTACAAGGGTATATGTGAAACTTAGTAAATGTGAAATGTAAATGTCTTAGCACAATAACTAGGAAAATGCCAGGAAGGCTGTCTTAACCAGTGTAATGAAAATGTGTCAAATGGTCTGTGAACCCAGTGTATGGTGTCCCATGATCACATTAATTTACACAGCTATGATTTAATAATAATAAAAAGTAAATAAATAATAAAAAGCTAAAAAAAACCCAAAACAATAAAACCCCTGAAACTATAAAATGATAGAAGAAATTGCAAGGAAAACTCTTCAAGAAACCTGCCTGGTAGAATAATTTATAAGTAGGAATCCCTGGGCAATTGAAGCAATACAAGCATACATTACTGTAATCTGATCAAACTAAAAAGATTCTGCATGGAGAAGAATACAGTAAGTTAAACAAGCAGACAGCTCAGAATGGAAGAAAATATTTGTAGGTTATGTCCCTGACAAAGTTTAATAACTAGAATCCACAGAGAACTAAAACGCATTAGGAAGAAAAGAACAAGTGATCCCATCTCAATGTGGGCAAGAGACTTGAAGAAAAACTACTCTGAAGAAGACAAGTGGACAGTCAACAGACACATGGAAAAATGCTCTTAATCCTTAATCATCAGAGAAATGCAAATCAAAACCAGTTTGAGATATCATCTAGCTCCAGTAAAATTAGTCCACATCATAAAACACCAAAACCATAGATGTTTCCATGGATGTGGAAATAAGGGAACAGTTCTGCACTGCTGGTGGGAATGCAAACTAATACATTTCTTTTGGAAAGATGTTTGGATATCACCTAAGGATCTAAAAATAGACCTGCCATTTTATCATTCAATACCTCTCATAGGTATATATCAAGAGGATGAAATCACGTGATAACAAAGATATTTGCACCAGAATGTTTATTTCAGCCTGATTAATAATTGCTAATTCATGGAAGAAACCCAAGTGCTCATCGACCCATGAATGGATTAATAAATTTTGGTATACGTACACCATGGAATTTAAGGCAGCCTTTAAAAAGATGGAACCTTAATAACAAACAAAATAAAGATGGAAACTTTACCTCTTTCATGTTTACATGGATGGAGCTGGAAGATGTTCTCTGGAGTAGCTCAAGCTAAAGGTAAGTGACCCAACACTTGACAACCTTTTCCATTTCAGTAGAAACTGGGCTTGAAATTGGGGCTGACGGAGTCTTGTTGTTGCTCACCTTGTCTCTAAAACATCAGCTCAGTGGATAGGCCCACCTTAACTTCCTCGAGAATCCAAATGTTGTAGTCATGTATGGCAAAGTCATTGAACTATAATTAAGAAATGACCTAATCAGGGTTTTTGCGGAGTGTCCGATTCACAGGCACCAATGACATATGGGGATTAAGTCAGGACTGCTTTGAATATCTGGGATGGCAGATAATACTACCAGTATGCATATATCTTTTTTTTTTTTTTTTTTTGCTAATCAGGTTTAAATATTGATTGTGTTTTGAATATGTGGCCCAACAAATCTTCTACTTCCTATGTGGCCAAGACTCCAAAAGTGTGGACACACCTGGCACGGACATCATTCCTGGCAAGAAATGTTGGATCTTTTCAGATAAGCTGATTTTTCCCATGATGCTCATAAATAACAGCAGTTATGGAGTACATTACAGGACACATTGCAAAACCAGACTTTAAAAGGGAACCTTAAGTGAAACATCAACCATCCCCTATAAGCTTATTCTAGAGAAAGAAGTAAAACATAACAAAAGCACAAATGAAAATTATGTGACCTACCTGTCAGATCTGTGAAATCGCTGCCTTATTTTGGGCTCAGGTTATTGGTTTATAATATGCCAGTATGGCACTAAATACAAACCACACTTTTTCACTTGCTTACATGAGCTATGACCTGAAAATAAAAGTTAGGGTTGTTACACATCCTTGGCCACAGATACAAACAAACTTTAGGCAACAAACACTTAGTGTACAGAAAAGAATCCAACACTCTTTTTAATGGTTTGAACCTAATGACAAACCTGGAGCCACTGCACATGCTTATCTGGAATAAGGTTAAGCTCAAATGGAAACATTCATTATGATGTCATCCACAGTGACCATGTAGTGATTTCATCTTTTTAAGTCTGGGGATCCAGACTTCTGGTCAAAGATACTAAGTGGCATTTTCTACTCACTTCAACTGGTCTCCCACAACTGTTTGAATGAGGATAGTTCTTATCCCTCCATAAACAGAATGAGAAATGAACTTTCATTTTTACATTATTGATTCTGTTAACTGTTGAGATTCCTGGCAGGAGACTCACACAACAGTTGAAATTTTTTACAAGAGTGTGACTCAAGCTAGATCACAGAAGACAAAACTGCATGGAGTCACTTATGTAGGACGGTATTTGTTTTTCTTTTTTCTTTCTTTTCTTTTTTTTTTCTTGAGACAGAATTTCACCTTGTAACCCACGGTAGAGTGCCCTGGCATAACACATCTCACAGGAACTTCCATCTACTTGGAATACGTGATTTTCTTTTCTTTTTTTTTACCTCAACCTACCAAGTATCTAGAAAAATAGGCTATATTTAGTTGCAGCTTGGCCGGGGCTGGGATAAAGCTCAGCACACTTGCTGTATGGGACTGTTACCCTACCCACTTAGCTACAGGCACAGCTCATGAGATGCTATTGCAGAACCAGTTTGACATCCATTTGAGAGAAGTGTACAAATTTATTATGCTTGGCTACATCCTCAATTTGATCAAAACTCCACAGCATGGCTTTAGCATGCCTAGTTTGCTTGAACCATCAAGTTAATTTTGATCATTTCAGATGATAAAAATGTTGACTGGTTTGTTGGTTTGCAGGTTCTTGGATGTGTGTTTGGGTATTTTTTATATGTATAGCTTCTGTATGTGGCCCTGGCTAGTCTTTCATGACTTCAGCCGAGATCATAGCTACCTCAACACCCAGGATACAAGCAATCCTCCAGTTGTAGGTTCCAATGTGGCTAGGACTACAGGTGCCTGTCAAAATGCCTAGATCATTTTTCATTTTTACGTAAAGATAGATCACCCCCTGGTTCAAAAACTACCCTCAGCTCAGTATTATAGAGGGCTAGGTTATATGTGTGGGACTCCAAGTTTGGCTATTTTTCCTTCCTTGATTTCCCTCCATCACTCCCTCTCTTCACACCTCCCTCACATATCCTTCCTTCCTCCAATTCTCATGAACTCATTTGTGAGCTCTCTCCATTCTTTTATTTCCTCATTCCTTTTTTTCCTCCATCTCTCTCGTCTGAGCCTTAAGGATAACTTGTCAGTGATCACACAAGTGATCTCTGAATGTGTAGTCTTGAACCCTATAAAAGAAATTGGTAAATTGCAGAGTGTGTAAATTATATCTGAATAATGTTCAGATATTTATTTTAATATATGACTTTATCTAAGAGAAAAATAGAGAAATATCCTGACTAAAACAGTAGTACTGATGAGCACCATATCTCACAAGTACATTTGCTGAAATCACAGAGGCTGAGGTGCAAGGATTATTGGATGCTAAGGGGTTTGAAACTAGACTGAGAATAGTAGTAAGACACTATTTGTGCATGAAATAAGTTCAAAACTTCCCCAGCAGTAGTGGTATGCCTCTTACTCTCATCTGTTGAGAAACATAAAGTCAGGAGAATTATTTGTGGTTAGCAGCTTGCATTTTCTTGAACTATGCTGGTACCAATGAATTTTTCTGGATCAAAGAGGGAAACACAGTATCCAATCCATAAGAGATATTCTGTAGTACTGAGTACATTGAATACTTTCTTTTTTTCCTGTTCCTCAGTTACTTTGCTAAGAAGAATAGTTTCCAGCTCTATCCATGTAAACGTAGAGGTAAAGACTCCATTTTTTTTACTGCTGTGTAATATTCCATGGTATACATATATGACAATTTATTGATCCATTCCTGGGTCTGTGGGAACTTGGACTTATGTCCAAGTTCCTAATGCTATAATTGGGTAAATGAGATGAAAGCTATGCTGATTAGTGTGATGTAAGCACTCCAATTTGTACAAATAATCAACACACTGAAATGGGCATAAATGTATTTATAATCTAAGTACAAAAGACTTAATAAAAAATAAAATTATAACAAAAATAAAAGAGAAAAGATATATACTGTATAGGTGCCGGAGTAGCCCTGTAGTCCACAAAATATTTTATACATGTATTCCAAATGGAATTTATTACCAAAATTACCAGTCTACCTCAATATGTGAAAATCAAATAATAGAACATACTACCTTAATAAAATCAATAAGAAAAACCATAAGGTCACCTCAAGAGACACAAAACAGGCTTTTGACAGTGGCAATATATCTTATTGATAAATTTTTTTAGAAATCTTAGATTTCACTGGAACATTTTCAGGACCACTATGGGGATATACAAATGACTGGATACATATAAAGTGCTATATTCACATGATGGAATATTTTTTTCAACAATCAAAAAGAATGAAAAGCACATTTATGTGAGAATAAAAATGAACCTTACAATCATTATGATAAGGGAACAAGGCCACTTACAAAAGACAATATAGAGAAAGATTGAACTCAGAAGTGTTGTAATTATTGCCACCTATAAAAAAAAAACTCAGAATTCATTTCAAGTATAAATGAGATGGTGATTTATTATACTTGCACAGGGGGGTGCTGCTGAAAAGGCAAACGTCCAAGAAAATGAGAAGCAGTCTGACTTTTATACCATTTTTGTTGCTATGCAAGCAAGCAAAAAATAGAAGCAGAAAGTAGTAGCAGTTAGCTCAGGACGGGGTTACAGTCAGGTGGCGACAACATAACAGTTGGCACTGGGACAGTTTGGGAGACTCAGTAGCTTGGGAAACTCTGCTTAAGTTTTCCACCATTGTTTAGCCATTGCTAGGGGGTTGAGGAAACTTGGAAAATTTCCCTGTTCTTCTCTGAAACCTGTTATCAGAATTAACTGAGATCTGGGGGGAGGGGATGTGGGGGACTAAGGCTGAAATGAGTGAGACAAACTTGGATCTTTCAGGGGGCTGCTCTTTACAGAAGAAAACATCAAGGAAAGGTTAATTGTATGCCAGGAGTAGGGGGCTGATTTTGGTGGGTGGTGGAGAAGATGAAAGTGACTGCCAGTAGGTATTAATATTCTTTGTGTGTTAGAGAAGTCAAAATCATACAATTAAATTTTTAAGATAGCTGTACAATTCTGTGACTATACAAAGAAACATAGAAGTTTACACTTTCAAAGGGTGAACTATTCACTTCAGTGAGTCAATTTGATGACATTTTCCAAAACTTGAGGTGCTCAAAAGATTCACAGCATAAGTACGGAAATAGTGAAAGTATGTGAAAGACAATTAACCCTATCAGCATGCTCACACACACAAACACAGGTTACTATGTATTGACATGAAAGGCAGATTATTACATACTACTGAATTTGTCATTTTCTTTTTCCATGAAACATAGTCTGACTCTTTTCCCCTGGAAGAAGTGTCATGACATTATCATAGCTAACCACAATCTTAACCTCCTGGGCTCAACAGATCTTATTACCTCAGCCTCCTCAGTATTTGAAAGTCCAGGTGACCACCATTGTGCCCACTTGATTTGGATTAAAAATTTCTGCCTCTCAGAGTATTAGGATTACAGTTGTGAGACACCACTCCAGGTCTTGAATTTGGGATATTTTTCAAACTATTATGTATGCCAGTGGTGGGGATACATGCCTGTCATTTTAGAACTCTGGTAGGCACAGTCAGTTAGATTGTCTGAGTTTCTGAATTGGAGAACCTGCATGAGCATCCTAAAGAATTAAACATGGCCAGATGTTTTGCAGGTCACTGTATGCCCAGCTGAGAAAATTGGTTCCATTATTAACATCACTTGAAGATTGCTGTGAGCTATGATCCCAGCACACAGTACTGAGGGTAACAAAATGAGACACTGCCTCAATACATAAATGGAGAAAAGCATTGGTATAAAATATACCCCTCATTTTTACTTTTAACCATGAGAGTTGAATTTTTACACCTAAATTATGTGTCTTCTGGAGAAATTATTCTCTCATAGGGAAATTGTGTTCCTGAACCTGTATTAGTCAAGCCTTTGGAGTTTAAATATCTGTAACCCTTTGATAGCCTAGATTCTTGTAGTCACTATAAACTGCACACATAGTGAATTCTTGCTCCATTCAGGCATTTTATATCACCCTAAAATATCCAGAGTACACATTCCACCCCTTCTCTTGGGGTCTATCTATCTGGGCCAATATTCCCTTGACACAATCAGTCAGAGGCCAGGGACCAGACATGTCTGGAAAACCACTACCCATTAGATAAACTTGCAATATCTTACTGAACCAATTAAAAACTCTATTTTCTTACCTCATTTTTCTTCTCCTACCCCATGGGTCCACAATAAATCTCCTCTTTTATGTAGTCCCCTATTTCATCTTAATGCAGAACTCTTCTTGTTCTTTGCTGTAGGAAAGTCTGCCTAGCATATTTTCTTTCTTTCTTTCTTTCTTTCTTTCTTTCTTTCTTTCTTTCTTTCTTTCTTTCTTTCTTTCTTTCTTTCTTTCTTTCTTTCTTTCTTTCTTTCTTTCTTTCTTTTCTTTCTTTTTCTTTCTTTCTTTCTTTCTTTTTCTTTCTTTCTTTCTTTCTTTCTTTCTTTCTTTCTTTCTTTCTTTCTTTCTTTCTTTCTTTCTTTCTTTCTTTCTTTCTTTCTTTCTTTTCTTTCTTTTTCTTTCTTTCTTTCTTTCTTTCTTTCTTTCTTTCTTTCTTTCTTTCTTTCTTTCTTTCTTTCTCTTTCTTTCTTTCTTTCTTTCCTTTCTTTCCTTTCTTTCTTTCTTTTCTTTCTTTCTTTCTTTTCTTTCTTTCTTTTTCTTTTTCTTTTTCTTTCTTTCTTTTTCTTTCTTTCTTTCTTTCTTTCTTTCTTTCTTTCTTTCTTTCTTTCTTTCTTTCTTTCTTTCTTTCCTTTCTTTCCTTCTTTCTTTCTTTCTTTCTTTCTTTCTTTCTTTCTTTCTTTCTTTCTTTCTTTCTTTCTTTCTTTCTTTCTTTCTTTCTTTCTTTCCTTTCTTTCCTTCTTTCCTTCTTTCTTTCTTTCTTTCTTTCTTTCTTTCTTTCTTTCTTTCTTTCTTTCTTTCTTTCTTTTTCTTTCTTTCTTTCTTTCTTTCTTTCTTTCTTTCTTTCTTTCTTTCTTTCTTTCTTTCTTTCTTTCTTTCTTTCTTTCTTTTCTTTCTTTCTTTCTTTTCTTTCTTTCTTTCTTTCCTTCTTTCTTTCTTTCTTTCTTTTCTTTCTTTCTTTCCTTCTTTCTTTCTTTCTTTCTTTTCTTTCTTTTCTTTCTTTTCTTTCTTTCTTTCTTTCTTTCTTTCTTTCTTTCTTTCTTTCTTTCTTTTTCTTTCTTTTTCTCTTCCTTCCTTCCTTCCTTCCTTCCTTCCTTCCTTCCTTCCTTCCTTCCTTCCTTCCTTCCTTTCTTTCTTTCTTTTTCTTTCATTATTTTTCATGAGATGGACCCTAAGTCTTTTTCCCAGGCTAGAGTGTCATGGCATCAGCATAGCACACATCAACTTAAACTCTTGTGTTGAAAGGATATTACTTCATCAGCCTCTATAGTAGTGAAAACTAAAGAAAAGGCCCACAAAGCTTGACTACCTTTTCTATTTCAGAGGACACAGGTTTGGATATCAGGATGTTGGGTGTCTTGATATTGCTCAGTCTTGTCTCCAACATGTGAGCTTTGGGGCTCAGCCCAACTTGGTACCCAAGAGCATCCAAATATTGTAATCATGCATGGCAAATGTCATTGAATTCTTGTCATTGAATTTAAGAAATTACCTTGTCAGAGGCTTTGAGGAGTGTTCATTCCTCAGGCTCTGGTGACACACATGGATTCTGTCAGGACTGTTTTGAATATCCATAGTGACAGATATCACCACAATTATCCTAGGCTCTCTTTTTTCATAACCATGTTTTATTAGTGATTGTGTATTCAACTTGTGACCCCCCAAAACTCTTCTACTTCCCATGTGGCAAGAAGATAAAAGTTTGGAAACACCTGCCACAGACTTGAGGAATGTTGGGCCTTTCCAGATAGGTTGATAATTCCCATGATTCTTATAATAACTTCAGGTATGGAGTATGCTGTTGGACACATTGCCTAACCTTATTTCGAGACAGGTTTTTCAGTGAGACCCCTACCATCCCAAACAAGTCTATTCTAGAGAAAGAAATAAAACATCACAAAAAGTACAAGTGAGAATTGTATGACATACCTATCAAGTCTGGAAAATCACTGTCTGATATTTGGAATCAGGTTCTTGGTGTACATCTTCCATGGGTAGCAATAGGTATAAACCATACTTTTCCTCTTGCTTGCAAGTCTATGACTTAAAAAGGAAGATAATGGTTGTTGCAATATCTTGGTCCCAGTTACAAACTTTAGAAAACATAAATTGAGTATGGAGAAAAGAATCAGACTGTTTGTTACAGTTTAAACCCAATTACAAACCCAGAAACCAACTGCTTACACGTGCTTATCACGAATAATGTTAAGCATAAACATTATAACTCAGAGCAACACTCATTGTGATGTAATCTACGGTGATCATGTAGTGACATCATTCTTTAATCTTCTGGCATTGAGGCTTCTGGTCAAATATACTAAGAGGCTTTTTCTGCTCACTTTAGTTGTTGTGTCCCTCAAGTGTTTGGACTACTATTCTTCTACTCTTCCATCCACAGAAAAAAATGATCTCCCATTTGGGCTTTTTTGGTTTTATTGATGGTTGATATTCCTGGCACTAGGCTGACACAACAGTTGAGATTTTGTACATCAGTGTGACTCAAGCTGAATCATTGGTGACAAAACTCCATCAAATCATTTAAGTAGGACAATTTTTTTTTTTACATTGAGATAGAGTTCAATTTTTTTTTTTTTTTTTTTTTTTTTTTGCTTAGTAGAATGCCATGACATCACAGCTCACAGCAACATCAAATGGCTTAGGCCATTTATTTGCCTCAACCTCGTGAGGAGTGGGAATTACAGGCAACTGCTCCAACACCTATTTTTTGTTACAATTCAGCCAGGTTTGATCTCAATATCCTCCTTTTATGGGCCTGGCACCCTAACCACTGAGCCTCAGACACTGCCCTTAGATTTCTATTTCAAGGCCTTCTTTTGATACCTAACTCAAACATCCATTTGAGTGAAGCTTACAAATTTACTATGCCTGACTACAGCCTCTATTTGGTCATAGCTTCACAGTTCTTATGCAACTCTACTTTGCTTGAATGATCAAGGTAATTCTGACCTTTTTAGATGATGAAAATGCTTGTTGGTTGATTTGTCTACTTCTCTGTGCAAGATGTGTGTATGGGAATTTCTGTAATACAGTTTCCCTACGTGGTTCATGTTAGTCTTTCGTTGCTTCATTTTAGATCATAACAATCTAACATTCCATGATTCAGGCAAACCTCGTGCCTGTGTCTCCAATGTGCCTAGCAATACTGGTGCCTGTCACGATGCCTAGATAATTTTACACCTTTTCTTCGAGACAGAGTGTGACATTTACTCTCCATTCTCATCACCCCCTTGTTCAAGAACTCCACTCATCACAGACAGTCAAATCATTAGGATTACATGTGTGATACATCAAGTTAGGTCATTATCTATTTTATTGTTTCATTGAATCTTTCTTCCCTTCATCCTCCCCCAAATGATCCTTACTTCCTTCAATTTTGTCTCTCTCATTGACTTACTCTCCCCTTTTCCTTAATTTTTTTCTTTCCTCTATCTATCCCTCTACACCTTAAGTGAAACTTCTCTAGTAAGAAACAAACTATACGAGTGATCCCTGAATGTGTAGTCTTGAACTCTATATTTGACATGGGTGAATTGTGAAGTGTGTAAATTTTATATGGATATAGTTGCTGTATTTCAATATACAGGCTCTTATTTATGAGAAAAATAGAGAAAAACTTTGACAAAAACACTATCATGGATGAGCACCATAGCTGACACCTATAATCACAGCAATTTAAGGGGCCAAAATAGAATGATTCCTAGAAGCTGAGGGGTTTCAGACCAGAATGAGCAACTTAGTTAGATAGCACCTGTCCTAAACATAGTGCAAAACTTCCCCAGCAGTGTTGGCATGGGTGTGTACTATCAGGGGATGAGAATATTAACATCAGGAGGATCACTTCATTTTAGCAGGTTGCTTTAGCTATGATGTTACCAATGTATTTTTCTGGGGCAAAGGGGGAAATGAAGTATGAAATCTATAAGAAATGTACTGCAAATGTGCAGAAAAAGTCCAGTATATATAACATATTTTATGCTTGCATCCCATATGGGATTTATTACCAGAAATGCCAGTCTAACTCAATATGGGAAAATCAACTAATAGAACACACACACTACCTTAATAGAATTCATAAGAAAAATTGCAGGGTTGTCTCAAGAGATACAGAATAGCCTTTTGACAGAGGCAACATATCTTGTTGATAAAAAAATTTTAAATCAGGTGTGGAGAGCAAGATGGCGGCCGAGTAACAGCTTCCTTACATCTGGGTACTGTGTGTCTGGGGAGATAAGACTCCAGCCATGTCTGGATAGTGGGATCTGTATATAATCATCCCTTTGAAGATACAAGGAGTCAGCGAGAGACTTCTGGACCCCAAGAGGAGGACAAAAGCAGTGGAAAACTGGCAAGTAATTGCATGTGTTTGATTTTTCTAATCCCACAGACATGTGTAAGTGCAGTAGCAGCAAGACTGCAACCAGGAATGTCCTTACCTGTGAATTGTTCTGGTGTTTTTGGACTTGGCAATCAGTTGAACTGCCTTGGGTAGAGCTTGAGCTGGAGTGAGGGGAACTCTGGACATTGTCTGGGACTCCAGAATGAGCTGCTGAGATGGATGGATGGAGCTAATTGTGCTTGGCTGAGGGTCACAGGGAGCCACTGTGAGAGAACTGCCCCAACAAGGTCTGCCCTAGGACTGGCAGAGCAATGATCAGGCGGGACCTAGTAACCTAGTGACTGAGCAGTCTAAAGATGGGGTCTTTGCCTCCTTACAGCCCTAACCATTAGGGGCAGAGTGAGACTGGTTTGGCACACTGGGTACGTGGATAGCCAATTCACAAGTGATTCCAGTGGCAAGCACTTTCCTGAAAAGCTTCTGCTTAGCAAGTTTAAAAGCTTAAAGTGCCTTTTAAGAGGGCTGAAGAGAAACATAGGGTGTCTACCCTGTGGGGTTTGAGAAATCAGAGGAGGCCTCCAGTCGTGTCAGCATTGTAATTAATATCTCATACCCCAGAAGAGCACCTGTAGACAGACAATATTCAACAAGATATATATACTGCTTTGTTTTTGGTTGTTTTTTGTTTTGTTTGTTTTTGTTTTATTTTGATGTTGTTGCTTTTTGTTTTTTAATTTCAAACATTTTGGTACAGATTTTTTTTTCTTTCTCCAGTTTTCTATTATAAATACAATTTTTCTTTGCTACCTTTTTCAATAACAAGAACTTCATTTTTGCTACTGTCTCTACCCCTATTAGTTCATGGTTCACCCAATTTTATCCAGCAAAGATTTCTGTTTGAAGTTTTGGTTTGATTTACAGCATTTTTGTCTTTCCTCTCTACTTGGTGGTGGAGTACTGTGTCGATCAGGTTAGCAAAGAGTTGCTGACCTCAAAGGGAACCACTGAAACGGACACACCCAGAGGCTGATTCTTTTAAGGTTGTGTCAAAGTACTGTACTGTACACCTATATTGCTCTGTCTCCATCATTCTGTGCCTCTCTTCTTTTTGAAAATATTCATTTTACCAACCCTCTCTCCTTTCTCTATTTTCTTTTTGTTCTTTCCTTCTATCTTTCTTCACTTCTTGCTTTTGAATCTTCTTATCCTTCTGGTCCTATACCAAAAGGACTCATTAAACATTAGTTCACAGGCATGGGACCTTAAAGAGCAAGAGGAAGTGAAAAAAATATATAGGGCAAGGAAACACATAAAATAAATCACTCATGAGGAAGAATCAACAGAAAACTCCAGGCAAACAGAAGAACCAGTCAATAACAACCCCTCCAAAGGACCATGAGGTAGCTACTTCAGAGGATTCCACAAGTAAAGAAATGTTAGGAATTAAAAAAAAAAAAAGGAATTTAGAACACACATGATGAAAACATTGAAGAAAATGATGGAAACAATGAAGAAAACTACTAATAAAGTGGAAAAAAACAAAAGAAAATCCATAAACAGAATCAAATAGGGGATGAATGATATGAAGAATATAATTAGTATATAGCAGAACTGAAGGAACTGAAGCAGTCAATTAGGGAACTTAAAGATGCAATGCAAAATATCAGCAACAGGTTAGACCTTGCAGAACAAAGAATTTCAGAGGTAAAAGACAAAGTTCTTGAGATAACTCATATAGAAAAAGGGGCAGAAAAGAAGAGAGAGAAAGCTGAACTTACACTGTCAGAATTATAGGACTTTATGAAGCTTTCCAACATATGACTTATAGGAATCCCAGAAGGGGAAGAAGAATGCCCAAGATGAATAAAAGCCATATTAGAAAAAATTATAAAGGAAAAATTCCCAAATATCACCAAAGATTCTGACACACTGCTTTCAAAGAGATATCAAACCCCCGGTCACCTGAACTCTAACTGAGCTTCTCCAAGACACATTGTGATGAATCTGTCCAAAATCAAGAAAAAAGAAACTATTCTGCAAGGTGACAGAAGTAAGTGCCACTTGACCTATAGTGGCAAATTAATCAGAGTGACTGCTGACTTCTTCAATGAAACTTTCCAAGCAAGAAGAAAATTGTCATATAACTTTAATCTACTTAAAAAGAACAATTTCCAACCAAGATTTCTGTATCCTGCTAAGCTAAGCTTTAAAATTGACAGAGAAATCAAATCATTTACGGATATACAAACATTAAGAAATTTGCCACAACAAGACCAGCTCTATGAAAAATACTTCATCCTGGTCTACACACTGACCATCACAATGGATCAGAAGCAAAATAAGAACTCAGAAATTAAAGGACAGAACCTAACATCCACACTGATGCAAAAGATAAAACTAAGCAATGGACTCTCACAAACTGATATGAATAGAACACAATCACACTTAGCAATTATCTCAATAAATGTTAATGGCTTGAATTCCTCACTGAAGAGACATAGATTGGCTGACTGGATTAAAAGCACAAGCCATCCATTCGCTGTCTGATGGAAAAATACCTGATTTCAAAAGACAAATTAAAGCTACGAGACAAGGGTTGGAAGACAATTTTTCAGGTAAATAGAATTCAGAAAAAAAAAAAGGAGTTGCAATCTTATTTTCATATACATGTCAATTTGAAGAAATTAAAGTCAAAAAAGATAAAGATGGTCATTTATATTCGTTAAGAGAAAAGTACAACAAGAAAATGTTTCAATTCTAAATATTTATGCACACAATTTAACATATAAATGCTCCCAGATTCTTGAAACAGACTTTACTCAGTCTGAGCAATATGATATCTGATAATACAGTAATAACAGGAAACTTTAACACTCCTCTTACAGAGCTGAACACATACTCTAAACAGAAATTAAACAAAGATATGAGATTTAAATGAGACCCTAGAACCACTGTGCTTGATAGATGCATATTGAACACTCCATCCCAAAGATAAAGAATAAACATTATTCTCATCACCCCATGGAACATTCTCCAAAATTGATCATATCCAGGGACACAAAAAAAAATCAACAGAATCAAAAGAATGGAAATTTTAACTTGTATCTTCTCAGACCATAAGGCACTAAGAGTGGAACTCAACTCTTATAAAAACGTTTGATCCCACACAACAACATGGAAATTAAACAATCTTCTGTTGAATAACAGACGGGTGCAGGAATAAATAAAACAGGAAATTATTAATTTCCTTGAGCAGGACAACAATGGACAGAAAAGCTACCAAAACCTGTGGAATACTGCAAAAGCTGTTTTGAGAGGAAAATTTATTGCTTTAAATGCCTACTTTTGAAAAACAGAAATAAAGTGCATCAACAAACTCACAAGCTTTCTTATGGAATTGGAAAAAGAAGAACAATCTAAGCCTAAACTCACAGGAAGAAAATAAATATCCAAAATCAAATCAGAGATCAATGAAATTGAAAACAAAAGAATCATTCTGAAAATTAATGAAACAAGTTGTTTTTTTTTAAAAAATAAATTGGATAAACCATTGGTCAGAGTAACGAGAGATAGAAAAGTAAAATCTCTATTAACCTCAATCAGAAATGATAAATAAGAAATAACAACAGATCCCACAGAGATACAAGAGATCATCTCTGAATATTACCAGAAACTCCATGCCCAGAAATTTGACATTGTCAAAGAAATAGATCAATATTTGGAATCATACTCTCTAGACTTAGCCAGAAATAAATAGAGCTCCTGAAAAGACCAATTTGAAGGACTGAGATTAAAGAAATAATAAAAAATCTTCCAACCAAAAAATGCCCTGGTCCAGATGCCTTCAAACCAGAATTCTAACAAACCTTCAAGGAAGAGCTTATTCCTATACTGCAGAAATGGTTCCAAAAAATCGAGGAAGATCTTCCCCAACACATTCTATGAAGCAAACATCACCCTGATACCAAAACCAGGAATAGAACAAAACTAAAAGGAGAATTTCAGACCAATCTCATTCATGAATATAAATGTAAAAATTCTCAACAAAATCCTAGCCAATAGATTACAGTTTTCATCAAAAAAGTCATACATCAATGTCAAGTAGGTTTCATCACAGGGATACAAGGCTGGTTTAACATACGCGAGTTTATAAACATTATCCACCATATTAACAGAGGCAAAAATAAAGATCATATGATCCTCTCAATAGATGCAGAAAAATCATTCGATAAAATCCAGCATCCTTTTCTAATTAGAAAACTGAAGAGTATAGGCGTAGGTGTCAGGTTTCTAAAACTGATTGAAGCTATCTATGACAAAACTACAGCTAATAATTACTGAATGAAGTAAAACTGAAAGCTTTTCCTCTTAAAACTGGAACCAGACAAGGTTTCCTCTGTCAACTTTACTATTCAACATAGTGCTGGAAGTTCTAGAAAATACACTTGGGCAAGACAAGGAAATAAAGGGAATCCAAATGGGAGCAGAGGAGGTCAAAATCTCCCTCTTTGCTGATGACATTATCTTATACTTAGAGAATCCCAAAGACTCAACCCCAAGAAACCTGATTGTTGGGTGGTGCCTGTGGCTAAAGGAGTAGGGCACCAGTCCCATATGCCAGAGGTGGTGGGTTCAAACCCAGCCCCGGCCAAAAACAACACACACACACACACAAAAATAGAATCCTAGAAGTCATAAAAAATACAGTAATTTTTCAGGATATAAAATCAATGTCCACAAATCAGTAGCCTTTGTATACACAATAACAGTCAAGAAGAGAAGCTAATTAAGGATACGACTCCCTTCACCATAGTTTCAAAGAAAATGAAATATGTAGGAATATACCTAATGAAAGAGGTGAAGAACCTCTATAAAGAAAATTTTGAAATCTGCAGAAAGGAAATAGCAGAGAATTTTAACAAATGGAAGAACACAACATGCTCATGGATGGGCAGAATCGACATTGTTAAAACGTCTATAGTTCCCAAAGCAATCTACCTATTCAATGCCATTCCTATTAAAATACCAACATCGTACTTTAAAGATTTTGAAAAAAGATTCTGCGTTTTGTATGGAACCAGAACCCTGCATAGCTACGGCACTTCTTAGAAATAAAAATAAGCTGGGGGCATCAGCATACCATATTTTAGTCTGTACTCCAAAGCCATAGTGGTCAAGACAGCTTGGTACTGGTACAAAAATAGAGACATAGAAACTTGGAATCAAATTGAAAACCAAGAAATGAAACTAACATCTT
Source organism: Nycticebus coucang (assembly GCF_027406575.1). Taxonomy (NCBI): domain Eukaryota; kingdom Metazoa; phylum Chordata; class Mammalia; order Primates; family Lorisidae; genus Nycticebus; species Nycticebus coucang. The sequence goes on from NC_069805.1 coordinate 9,598,956, forward strand.
ACAACCACCAAATCTTTGATAAACCAAACAAGAACATACCTTGGGGGAAAGACTCCCTATTCAATAAATGGTGTTGGGAGAAATGTATATCCACATATAAAACACTGAAACTTGACCCCCACCATTCCCCTCTCACTAAAATTGATTCAAATTGAATAAAGGATTTAAACTTAAGGCATGAAAGAACAAAAATCCTCAAAAAAAGCAGAGCAAAAACACTAGAACGTATTGGCCTGGGGAAAGACTTCATAAAGAACACTGCCATGGCAATTGCAACAACAACAAAAATAAACAAATGGGACCTCATTAAACTGAAAAGCTTCTGTACAGGAACGGAGACAACAACCAAAGCAAAGAGACAACCTACACAATGGGAAAGGATATTTTCCATATTTTGAATCAGACAAAAGCTTGATAACTAGGATCCATTTTTTATTTTTATTTTATATATTTATTTATTGTTATTAAATCATAGCTGTGTACATTGATATATTCATGGGGGCTCATTCACTAGCTTCACAGAATGTTCACCAAGTTTCACATATACCCTTTTAAGATGCACCGCTGCTGTAATCCCACCAATCCCCTTCCCTCTACCCCCCATCACCTCCCTTTCCCCCTTCCGATTCTTAGGTTTTAACTAGATTATAGCTTTCATGTGAAAACCCTAAATTAGTTTCATAGTAGGGCTGAGTACATTGGGTACTTTTTTTTCCATACTTGAGATACTTTACCAAGAAGAATATGTTCCAGCTCCATCCATGTAAACATGAAAGAGGTAAAGTCTCCATCTTCCTTTAAGGCTGCATAATATTCCATTGTGTACATATACCACAATTTATTAATCCATTTGTTGATCAATGGGCACTTGGGCTTCTTCCATGACTTAGCAATTATGAATTGGGCTGCAATAAACATTCTGGTACAAATATTTTTGTTATGATGTGATTTTTGGTCCTCTGGGTATATGCAAGTAGAGAGATTACAGGACTGAATGGCAGATCTATTTTTAGATCTCTAAGTGTTCTCCATATCTCTTTCCAAAAGGAATGTATTAATCTGCATTCCCACCAGCAGTGCAAAAGTATTCTCTAGTCTACACATCCATGGGAACATCTGTGGTCATGGGATTTTGTGATATAGGTTAGTCTCAGTGGAGTTAGATGGTATCTCAAGGTAGTTTTGATTTCCATTTATCTGATGATTAAAGATGATGAGCATTTTTTCATATGTCTGAAGGCCATGCGCCTGTCTTCTTCAGAGAAGTTTCTCTTCAAATCCTTTGCCCAGACTGCTATGGGATCCCTTGTTATATTCTTACTACTGTGTTTGAGTTCTCTGTCGATTCTGGTTGTTAAACCTTTGTCGGAGACATAACCTGCAAATATCTTCTCCTATTCTGAGGGCTGTTTCCTTGCTTTACTTACTGTGTTCTTGGCTGTGCAGAAGTTTTCAAGTTCCAGTAGTGTATTTTTGAAGCTGCTTCAATTGCCCGGGGGGGTCTCCTCAGAAAATACTCACCCAGACCGATTTCTTCAAGGGTTTTCCCTGCACTCTCCTCTAGTATCTTTATAGTTTCACGTCTTAAGTTTAAATGTTTGATCCAGTAATAGTCTGTCTTAGTTAATGGTGAAAGATGTGGGTTCAATTTCAATATTCTACACATTGCCAGCCAGTTTACCCAGCACCATTTGTTAAATAGGGAGTCTATTCCCCACTGAATGTTTTTAATTGGCTTGCCAATGATTAAATAACGGTAAGTAGCTGGATTCATCTCTTGGTTCTCTATTCTGTTCCAGACATCTACTTCTCTGTTTTTGTGCCAATACCATGCTGTTTTGATCACTATCGATTTGTAGTATAGTTTGAGGTCTTATAGCGTAATCCTCCTGCTTTGTTTTTATTTCTGAGTAATGTCTTGGCTATTCGAGGTTTTTTCTGATTCCATATAAAACAAAGTATTGTTTTTTCAAGATCTTTAAAGTATGACAGTGGAGCTTTAATAGGGATTGCATTGAAATTATGTATTGCTTTGGTTAGTATGGACATTTAAACAATGTTTATTCTTGCCATCTATGAGTATGGTATGTTTTTCCCTTTGTTAATTTTTCAGGTATTTCTTTTATTAGAGTTTCATAGTTCTCCTTATAGAGATGTTTCACGTCCTTTGTTAGATAAATTCCCAAATATTTCATCTTCTTTGGCATTACTGTGAATGCGATAGAGTCCTTTACTTTTTTTTTCAAAAAAGTTCACTAAAATTGATAAACTTTTGGCCAACCTAATCAGAAAAAAAAGAGTAAAATCTCTAATCTCATCAATCAGAAACAACAAAGATGAAATAATAAGTCTCCTTAGAAATCCAAAAAATCCTTATTGAATACTACAAGAAATTGTTTTCTCAGAAATATTAAAATCTGAAGGAAATTGACCGATACTTGGAAGCACATCACCTTCCTAGACTTAGCCAGAATCAAGTGGAAATGTTGAACAGGCCCATATCAAGTTCGGAGATAGCATCAACCATAAAAAACCTCCCTAAAAAGAAAAGCCCAGGACCAGATGGTTTCACGTCAGAATTCTACCAAACTTTTAAAGAGGAATTAATACCTATATTATTCAACCTTTTCCAAAAGGTAGAAAAAGAAGGAAGAATACCCAACACGTTCTATGAAGCAAACATCACCCTGATCCCCAAACCAGGAAAAGACCCAATAAGAAAAGAAAATTATAGACCGATATCACTAATGAATATAGCTGCAAAAGTATTCAAAAGATCCTAACAAACAGAATCCAGCAACAAATCAAACAAATTATACATCATGACCAATTCAGTTTTATCCCAGGGTCTCAAAGCTGGTTCAATATATGTAAATCTATAAATGTAATCCAGCACATAAACAAATTAAAAAACAAAGACCATATGATTCTCTCAATTGATGCAGAAAAAGCTTTTGATAATATCCAGGAACCCTTCATGATCAGAACACTCAAGAAAATTGGTCTAGAAGGGACTTTTCTTAAACTGATAGAGACCATCTACAGCAAACCCACAGCCAAGATCATATTGAGTGGAGTTAAATTGGAATCATTTCCACACAGATCAGGAACCAGACAAGGCTGCCCATTGTCTCCAATGCTTTTTAACATTGTAATGGAAGTTTTAGTCAACGCAATTAGGGAAGAAAAGGAGATCAAGGGTATCCATATAGTGTAAGAAGAGATCAAACTTTCGCTCTTTGCAGATGATATGATTGTATATCTGGAAAACACTAGAGACTCTACTACAAAACTCTTAGAAGTGATCAAGGAATACAGCAGCATCTCAGGTTACAAAATCAACATTCATAAATCGGTAGCCTTTATATATACCAACAATTATCAAGTTGATAACTAAGATCTATAGAGAACTCAAATTAATCCACATAAAAAAAGCCAACAATCCCATATATCAATGAGCAAGAGACATGAATAGAACCTTCTCTAAAGAAGGCTAAAAAACATCTGAAAAAATGTTCATCATCCCTATCTATTAGAAAATGCAAATCAAAAACACCATGAGATACAATCTAACACCAGTGAGAATGGCCCACATTACAAAATCTCAATTCTGCAGATGCTGGTGTGGATGTAGAGAGAAGGGAACACTTTTACACTGCCGGTGGGACTGCAAACTAGTGCAACCTTTCTGGAAGGAAGTATGGAGAAATCTCAAAGCACTCAAGCTAGACCTCTCGTTTTATACTGCAATCCCATTCCTGAGCATCTATCCAGAAGGAAAAAAAATATATTTTATCATAAGAACACTTGTACTAGACTGTTTATTGCAGCTCAATTTACAATTGCCAAAATGTGGAAACAGCCTAAATGCCCACCAACCCAGGAATGGATTAACAAGCTGTGGTATATGTATACCGTGTAATACTACTCAGCTATTAAAAAAAAAAAAAATGGAGACTTTACATCCTTCGCATTAACCTGGATGAAAGTTGAAGACATTAGTCTTAGTAAAGCATCACATGTACTCAATTTTGATATGAGGACAATTAATGACAATTAAGGTCATGAGGGGGGAGGAAAAGCAGAGAGAAGGAAGGAGGGAGAGGGGTGGAGCCTTGGTGTGTGCCACACCTTCTCGGGGCAAGACATGATTGCAAGAGGGACTTTACCTAACAAATATAATCAGTGTAACCTGGTTTATTGTACCCTCAATGAATCCCCAACAATTAAAAAAATAATTAAAAATTCTCAGATGATAAGGGAACATTTTCAGGACTATTAATGGGATTTAAAGATGATTGGACACTTCTAACATGGTATGTTTATACTATGGAATATTTTTTCCACCATAGTAAGAGGAATGAAGTGCATATTTATGTTACAATAGGAATCAACCTTAAAGTCATTATGATAATGGAATGAGGCCAGTTATAAAAGTGCACACAGAGTATGCCTGAAATAAGAAGAAAAAATAAAGACATTATTAGTCTTTATTTTATAAAGAATTAGCCCAGGAAGTTACGTACCTTCTTCCCTCTACTAAGTGTAGAGTATTAATGTCTTGGCACAATAACTAAGGAAATGCAGTGAAGGCTATGTTAACCAGTTTGATGAAAATATTAGAAATGCTACATAAAACAAGCACATTGTACCCCATAATTGCATTGATGTACATAGTTATGATTTAATTTTAAAAAATAAAAATAAAAGAAAAGCATGAAGAAAGCGCCAATTTCCTGCTAAGAGTAGGGTGCCAGAGGGGAAAGAGGAAGGGAAGATGAAAGTGACTGTTCGTGGGTATTTGACATCCTTTGTGTGAGGGGAGAAGACAATACTCATAATTAGATTGTGTTTATACTAAGAAACCCAGAACTATACACTTGCAAAAAATGAACTATTTGTTTAAATAAAGCTGCTTATGGAATGTTTTCCAAAACGTGAGATTCTCAATTGTCTCCATGGATCAGAAGTACCCTGCACGTGTGTATACCTGAGAAATAGTCAACCCCATCTTCCTGCTCACATAAAGACTACCAGAAATTGACATGGAAGGCAAATTGTTCCATCCGACACAAGTTGTCATTTTATTTTTCCTTGAGACAGAATTTACCTCCTTCCCCTGGGTATAGTGTTTTGACGTCATCCTGGATAACTTAATTTGAAAATCTTGGGTTAAGCAGATTTTTTTTTTTTTAATTTTGCAATTTTTTTTCTCCAGGGCTAAAGTTGAAACCTGTCTCCCCTGAAACGTGGGGCCAGCATCCTACTCCTTTGAGTCACAGGTTTGCCCAAGGGCTCAACAGATCTTATTGCCTCGGCCTCCAGAGAATCTGAGAGTCCAGGGACCCCCACAGTGCCAAGTAACTTTGGAACACGTGCTTCTCCCTCCCAGAGTGCTAGGATTACAGGTGTGAGCCAACACTCCAGACTTAGAAGTAGAAATATTTTTAAAACTATGGTATGTGGCCAGCAGTGTTGCTTTATGCCTGTCATTTTGGCACTTTGGGAGGGCCAGTCAATTGTATTTTCTGAGCATCTGAATTGGCAACTTGCCTGAGAACTAGTGAGATTCCCATCTTTAAGAATAAAAAACATCTAGACATAATGTAAGAGCCAAGTGTTCCAGCTGAGGGAACAGGTGCATTTTTTTTTTATTGTTAAATCATAGCTGTGTACATTAGTGAAATCAAGGGGTACAGTATGCTGGTTTAATATACAATCTGAAATATTCTCATAAAACTGTTCAACGTTGCCTTCATGGCATTTCTTATTGTATGTAGACATTTATATTCTGCATATAGTAGGTTTCCCCTGTACCCATTCTAAGATCCACCGTGGGTGTGGCCCCACCCATTGCCCTCCCTTCAGCCTAAACTCCCTCCTCCCTTCCCCTCCCTTGTCCCTTTCCCCATATTCTTGTGATATAGTTCAGTTATAAAAGCTATAAATTAGCTTTTTAGTAAGGCTGAGACATTGGATACTTTTTCTTCCATTCTTGAGATACTTTGCTAAGAAGAATATGTTCCAGCTTATCCATGTAAACATGAAAGAGGTAAAGTCTCCATCTTTCTTTAAGGCTGCATAATATTCCATGGTATACATGTACCACAATTTGCTAGTCCATTCGTTGGTTGATAAACATTTGGTCTTCTTCCATGACTTAGCAATTATGAATTGGGCTGCAGAAACCATTCTGGTACAGATGTCTTTGTTATATTGTGATTTTTGATATTCGGGGAATATACCTAGTAAAGGAATTATAGGATTGACTGGCAGGTCAATTTTTAGATCTCTACGTATTCTCCAAGCATCCTTCCAAAAGAAATACATTAGTGTGCATTCCCACAAGCAGTGTAGAAGTGTGTCCTTTTCTTCACATCCACGCAAACATCTCTGGTTTGGGGATTTTTTTATGTGGACTACTCTTACTGGGGTTAGGTGATATCTCAAACTAGTTTTGATTTGCATTTCTCTGATGATTAAGAATGATGATCTTTTTTTCATGTGTTTGTAGATTGTGCATCTGTCTCCTTTAGAGAAGTTTTTTCTTCAAATCTTTTGACAACACACGAATATTGCTGTGAGTTATGATACCAGGGCACTCAAACGAGGGCAACAATATGAGTCTCAATACATAAATGGAGAAAACCATAGGTTTGAGACTTACCATTTATTTATATATTTTTCCATGATTGTAGTTTTGAAATTTTACCACTAGATTAGATGTCAACCAGAGAAATTATTCTCTCAAAGGGAAATTGTGTTCCTTAAAACTGTGTAAGTCAAGTCTTTGGACTTTATGTGACTGTGACCCATTTGATAGTCTAAATTCTTTTAGTCATGGGAAACATCCCATACAGTGAATTCTTGACTCTAATCAGGCTTTTCATATTCACACTACAAAAAACATAGGACTCTGTCCATCACTTCTTTTGGGGTTCTCCAATCTGGGCCAATATTCACTTGCTACAATCAGTCAGATACCAAGGTCCAGACAAGTCTGAAAAACACCTACCCATGAAATCAACTGGCAAAATCCTAAAACACCTATCCAAAGCATGTATTTTCTGATTCATTGATCCTCCCCAGAGAAGCAACAATAAATTTCCCTCTGTATGTAGTTCCCTATTCTATGTTCCTACTGCCCTTTCTCCCAAATTTTGCTCTTGGAACCTGTGCCTATTAAAATTTCCTTCTTTCTTTCTTTTATTATTTTTAGTGAGAAATAATTTCCCTCTATTGCCAAGTCTCGAGTGTCATGGCCTCAGACTAACACACAGTCAAATCGAACTCTTTGATTTAAGGAATCCTGTTTCCACAACATCTAGAGTAGTTGGAACTACATGAAAGTCCCACAAGGCATAGCTACCATTTATATTTCAGTAGGAACCAGTTAGAGATCAGAGCTGAGGGTGTTTTCTGTTTCTCAGCCTTTTCTCCAACACTTGAGCTCAGGGTATCTTCTTACCTTGGCCTCCCAGAAAATTCAGACATTGTAGTCATGTTTGCCAATAATCATTGAGCTCTACTTAAGAAATGACCTTTTCCGGTATTTGATGAGTTTTCAATCCTCAAGCCCAGTGATTATGTCAGGACTGTTTAGCATATCAGTGTTGGCAGATATCACAACCATTATGCAAACATATGTTTTTTTTTTGTGTGTAGCATATTTCATTAATGTTCGTGTATTGAACATGTGGCCCAACATAACCCTTCTACCCTCTATGTGATCAAGAAACCAAAAGTCTGGATAGATGTGGGACAGAGGTTATGAATGTTGGAAATTTCCAGATGGGTTGATATTTCCAATGATCATAATAAACAATTACAGCTGTAGAGTACTCTACTGAACACAATGCCTATGCAGAGGTCAAAAAAGGACCTTAAGTGTGACACCTAAATTCCCAAGCAAGCCTATTCTATGCAAAGAAAATAGCGTCCTGAAAAGTAGAACTGAGAATTGGTATGACATTCCTGTGAGGTCTAAGAAATCACTGTCTTATATTTGGACTCAGGTTTAAGCTCTCTTTACAACATCTCAGGGCAGCACTAGTTGTAAATCGCACACTTCCATTTGCTTACAATGCATGGAATGGAAAGGAAAGAAAGGGTCGTTCAATCCCTTGGCCACAGACAAAAAGAAACATTAGGAAGCAGGAGTTGAGTGCAGAGAAAAGAATCCCACTCTTTTGTAACAGTCTGGACCCAACAACATGCCTGAAGAGCCACTGCACATACTTAGCAGGAATAAGGTTAAGCTTGAAAATGGCAACTCATGGCAACATCCATTGTGATGTCATCCACAGTGACAATGTATTGACTTCATCCATTATTTTCCTGGAATCCAGGTATCTGATTAAAGATACTAACTGTCTTTTCTGTTCACTTTAGCTGGGTCCCTCAAGTGTTTGAACCAAGACACTACTTAGCCCTCCAACCACAGACATCAAAGTGATCTCCCATTTCGGCCTCATTGATTCTATTTATGAGTTTACTGGCATTAGGCAGAGACAACAGTTCAGATTTTGTACAGCACTGTAATTTAAGCTTCAATACAGCTGACAAAACTGCATAGGGTCAATTAGAAGACATTTTTTGAGTCAGAGACTTAAGCTGTCTTACAGCAACCTACAACTCCTGGTCTCTAGCATTTCTTCTCCCTCCACATTGCAAGTAGCTTGGACTACTGATGGCCTATCACAATTCAAGGCTCTATTTGTTAAAGTTTGGTGAGGGTCATGTTTGAACTCACTACACTTGTTAGATGGGGCCTGTACCCTACCCGTTTACCACAGACACCTTCCATGGGATGCTATTACAAGGACTTGTTTGACACCTACACCAAAACTTTAATTTGAGAGAAGCTTTAAATCTTCCTATGCCTGACGACAGCCTCAATTTGGTCACAGTATCGCAGGTCTAAAACATGTTTAATTTGCTTGAACCATCAAGTTGATTTTGATCTTTTTAGATGATGAAAGTGTTTGTTGGTTATTTTGTTGGTTTGTTATGCATGGGTGTGTGTATGGCTATTTTGAGATATGATTTCCATATGTTGCCAAAGCTAGTCTGTTGTTACATAATAGCAACCTCAAACTCCAGAATTCAGGCAATTCACCTGCCTGAGAATACCATGTGGCTATAACTTAAGATACCTGTCCCAATGTCTAGATAATTTTTCACTTTTTATTAGAGACAGGGTCTGTCTCTTCCTCAGTCTGATCTCAGCATCCTCTTGTTGAAGAACTCTATCATCTCAAACTGCCAGAAAGCCAGGATTATAGGTGTGAGCCACCATGTTTGTTCATTATCCCTTTTTTGGTTTACCCATCACCCACTTGTTGCCCCTTTCTCAATTTATTCTTCCTTCCTCCAAATCTCTCTCTCATTTACTTTCTCTCTCCATTCTTTTCTTTCCTTAATCACTTTATTTTCTCTATCTTTCTCTGCTACAACTTAAAGAAAAATTATCTAGTAACAAACAAAGAAATTAGGAAAGTGATTCCTGAATGTGAATTCTTTAACACTATACTTGAAATGGGTGAATTGTTTGGTGTGTGAATTATGTCTGTATACAATGCTTATTTGTTAAACGATGGGCAGCTATCTATGTGGAAAATAGAGAAAAAAATTTGCCAAAAATAAGTATGGATGACCTCCATAGTTCACAACTATCATCCCATCAATTTCAGAGTCCAAGAAAGAAAGATCACTGTTAGCTGAGGGGTTTAAGACCAGGCTGAGTAACATAGTGACATGCAACTTGTCCAAGAACTGAGTGCAAATTTTTCTCAGCAGTGTTGTCATGGACTTGTACTCTCTGCCACTGATAAGGATCACGTCTGGCACATCTCTTTAGGCCAGCACCTTGCATTTCTTTGAGCTATGATGGTAATAATGTATTTTCTTTCTTTTTGTAGAGACAGTGTCTCACTTTATTGCATTCAGTTCAGTGCCATGGTGTCACAAAGCTCACAGAAACCTACAAGGACTACCAAATGCTTAGGAAGCTGGAAGCAATAGGATCTGTTTGAGATTGCAGTTAGCTATTATGATGACAGGACACTCTACCCAGGAGGAATTTGCCAGGATCTGTCTCAAGGCAAAGAAAAGCAACTTCAATATAATGGAACAATGTGCCTTTGATGTCAATTGATGGTAACCTATGGGTTTGCAAGAAGATAAGGTTCGCTATCTCTCAAGTATTCTCATGACGTGGTTACTTCTTATGCTGTGAGCTTTTTGAGCACCTCAAGTTTTGGAAAAAATTGTCTGGAAGCTTCATTATAACAAATAGTTTACCTTTTGAAAGTATACAATTCTGTGTTTCTTAGTATAGTCACACAATTGAACAGGTATCATCACAATGGAATTTTAGAATTTTGTCTTCTCTTCCCATACAAAGAATGTCAATACCTACTACTAGTCACTTTCATTTTCCCACCCACTTCCCCTTTTCCACTACCCTCCCCCACCTTCCTCCTAATGCTAGTGAACAATTGACCTTGTCTTGATATTTTCTTCTGAGTTCTGTCATGTTCTTTGTGGTCTTTCGTAAGAATTTGTTTCCTTATCATAATGATTTTAAGGTTCATAACTACTCCAACATAAATGTGCACTTCATTCCTTTTGATTGTTTGAAAATATTCCATCATGTGAATATAGCACGCTATATATATTCACTGTTTTTTTTATGTTAAATCATAGCTGTGTACATTAGTGCAATCAAGGTGTTACAATGTTATGGTTTCATATATAATCTGAAATATTCTCATCAAACTGTTCAACAAAGCCTTCATGGCATTTTCTTGTTTATTGTATGTAGACATTTGTATTCTGCCTTTAGTAGGTTTCCCCTGTACCCATTTTAAGATGAACCGTAGGTGTGGCTCAACTCATTGTTCTCCCTCCACCCTAACCTCCACCCTTCCCCTACCTTGGCCCTTTCCTCATAATCTTGTGCTATTTTGGGGTTACAGCCTTCATGTGAAAGCTATAATTTAGCTTCATAGTGAGGCTGAGTACATTGAGTACTTTTTCTTCCATTCCTGAGATAATTTGCTAAGAAGAATATGTTTCAGCTCCATCCATGTAAACCTGAAAGAGGTAAAGTCTCCATATTTTTTTAAGGCTGCGTAATATTCCATGGTATACATGTACCACAATTTCTAGTCCATTCATGAGTCCATGGGCACTTGGGCTTCTTCTATGACTTATCAGTTATGAATTGGGCTGCAATAAAAATTCTGGTAGAGATGTCTTTTTTATATGGTGATTTTTGGTTTTCTGGGTATAAACCTAGTAAAGGAATTATAGGATCAAATGGCAGGTCTATTTTTAGATCTCTAAGTATTCTCCAAACATCCTTGCAGAAGGAACATATTAGTGTACATTTCCACCAGCAGTTGGGAAGTGTGCCTTTTTCTACATCCACACCAACATCTCTGGTTTGGGGATTCCCAAAAGCAATGAAGTGACTTCACAAGACATACAGTCTCTTCTCCATGAGATTATGAAGGATAACTTTCCAGACATGCCAAAAGAGTCTGAAATTCATATAGCAGACAGTTTCAGAACTCCAGCATGACTAAACCCAAATAAGACATTACCCAGACACATCAAAATCAATTTAACTAAACTTAATAGAAAGGAGAAAATTCTGAAAGCAGCAAGATGAAAAAAAAATCACCTACAAGGGCAAAAATATTAGAATAACTGCAGATCTCTCTGCTGAAACATTTCAAGCTAGAAGAGGATGTTCATCCACTTTTAATCTCCTAAAACAAAATAACTGTCAACCCAGTATTATGTACCCAGATAAACTAAGTTTTATTTATGACAGTGAAATTAAATGCTTCAATGGCATTCACATTTTGAAGAAATTTGCCATAACTAAACCACCTCTTCATGATATTCTCAGACCTATCCTCCATAAAGAGCAGCGTAATTATCCACTCATCTTTAAATCCCATTAGTAGTCCTGAAGATGATCCCTTCTTATCTAAGATTTGTGTTGTTGTTGCTTTTGCATTTCAGGTGGGTCCAGTTTTGAATTGGTTACTCTCGGTATTTGGGATCAGTGTCCTGTTCAATGAGCAACTGGCTCCTCTTCTCATCTAATATTTAAAAAAAAAAATTATCTACAAGATATTTTGCCTCCGTGAAAAGACTTTTCTTTGTCTTTTGAGGTGACCATGTTTTTTTTTTATTATTATTGATTCTATTAAAGAAGTGTGTTCTGTTAGTTGATTTTTCCATATTGAGATGAACTGGTAATCATGGTGATAATTCTTATTTGGAATACGTGTGTAAAATATTTTGTATGCTACCTACCAGAATTTTTTTGCATCTATACATTATGTCTCTTATAGATCAGACATTTTTTTTCCCCTTTGCCTCAGAAAAATATATTACTATCATAATACCTCAAGGAAATGCAAGCTGCTAAGTTCAAGTGATCCTCCTGGGTTTATGAATCTCAGCACCTGAGAGTGCTGAAGAAGTTTTGCACTTATTTCTTGGACATGTTGGAACTTACTATGTTGTTCAGTCTGGTTTTAAACTCCTCATCTTAAATTGATCTTTCTGCCTCGGCCTCTGAAATGGCTGAGATTATTAGTATGAGCTATGGTGCTCATCCATGCTTATGCTTATGTTTTGGTCAAGGATTTTCTCAATTTTCTTCATAAATAACAACCCAGAGAATAAAAAGTAACAACTCTATTCAGATATAATTCACACAGTCCACAATTCAACCATTTATGGTATATAGGTCCAGATTGCACATCCAGGGATCATTTATATAGTTTGCTTGTTTCTATAGAAGTTTTCCTTAAGGTTTAGAGGATGGAGATAAAGAAAGGAGTGAAGGAAAGAAAGGAATGAAGAGAAAATGAATGAGAGAGAGAAAATTGGTGGAAGAAAAGACAATGTGAGGGAGGGGTAAAATGAGGGAGGAATGAAGGGAAACAAAGAAACAGCAAATGACAAAACATGGGGGCTCACACCAATAATCCCAGTCCTCTGACATCCTGAGATGTGTAGAGTTCTTGAATTAAGGGGTGCTGAAAATGGACTGAGCAATTGTCAGAACCTTTCTCTACAAAAAACTGAAAAATCATGTAGGAATTGCGAAAAGCACCCGTAGTCCGGCCATGTGGAAGTCTCAGTTGCAAGAATCACATGAATCCTTGTAGTTCAAAGTTTCTATGATGTCGGCTGAAGCCAAGAAAAACTCATATGGACCACATACAAAAATCATATCTCAAAAAATCCCATAGACACACACATGCACAGACAAACCAATAAACCAACCAACGAAGATTTTCATCATCTAAAAGACCAAAATTAACAGGATGGTTGAAGTAAAGTAGACATGATTTTAAGACCTGTGAAACTATGACCTAGTTGAGGCTGTAGCAATCCTTACTAAATTTTTAAGCTCCTCTCAAATGGATGTTTTGTGATAGGTGTCCAATGGGTCCTTGAAATATCATTGCATGTGGGTTGCCTGTGGCAAAGTGGGTAGATCACCAGGCACATATAAGAAGGGTGGTGAGTTTGAACTGGGCCCTGGCCAACCTGGAAAAAAAAAAGTTATCCAGGTGTTGTGTTGGGCTCTGATATTCCCAGCTACTTGGGAGGCTTTGGCAAATGAATTGCCAAAGCTTAGGATAGGAGCTTGCTGTGAGCTGAGATGCCATAGCACTCTAGCACGTGTGACAAAGTAAAACTCTGTCTTCAGGAAATGAAAAAAAAAGGCAAAACAAACAAACAAAAAATCTGCATCCTACTTAAGTGACTCTATGAAGTTATGTCAGCTGTGATGCAGCCTGAGTCACAATACTGTACAAAATCTCAAATGTTGTGTCAGTCTAGTGTTTGGAATGTCAACCATCAATGGAATAAAAAGTTACAAGTTGGAGGTCATTTCTGGCTGTGGATGGAGGGCTAAGAAGTGTCCTGGTTCAAATCCTTGAGGAATAACACCTGAAGTGAGCAGAAAAGGCCACTTGGTATCTTTGAACAGAATCCTGTACCCCAGGAAATTACAGGATGAAATGAAACATATGCTTTCCAGGAATAAATTTAAGCATAAATATGGTAGGCAGGGCAAAACTTATTGTGAAGTCATCCACAGTGAACATGTAGTGACTTCATTCTGTAATGTCCTGGGATCCAGGGCTCTGGTCAAATATTTTAAGTGGCCTCCCAGAGCAACCAAATATTATAGTCATGTTTGGCAAAAGTCACTGAGCTCTAATTAAGGGGCTTTGAGGGGTTTTAATGAGTGAATTCCTCAGGTCTTGGTGACACAGAGGGATTCTGACAGGACAGTTTTGCATATCTTTGGTGGCAGATATCACAAAACTTAGGTCCAAATATCTTTTTTGCTTATCAGATTTCATTAGTTAATGTGTATTAAATGTGTAGCATAAGTAACTCTTCTACTTCCCATGTGGCCAAGAAGCTAAAAGTTTGAATACTCCTGGCCCAGAGGTCAGGAATGTTGCAATTTTCCAGACGGGTGATATTTCCAAGGATCAGATGAAATAACTGCAGGTATGAAGTACACTACAGGACACATTGCCTAACAAGATTTTGAGAGGACCTTCACTAGGATACCTACTGCCTGAAATAAGCCTATTCTAGACAAAAAATTAGAAAAGTAGAACTGATAATTGTGAGATGTACCTGTCAGGTCTGTGAAATCACTGTCTGATCTTCTGGCTTTGGTTCTTGATGTGTAACATTCCAGGGCAGCAAGAGGTATAAACCATACTCTTCCACTTGTTTACAAATCCACAAAGTGAAAAGAAAATGAAAAGTTGTTGAATCCCTTGGCCAGATATATGAACAAACTTTTGGAAGCAGGAATTGAGTGTGGATAAAAGAAGCTCACTCTATTGTAACAGTTTATACCCAATGACAAACCCGAATAACCAGTACTCATGCTTACCAACAATATGTTTAAGCATAAAAATGGTAACCCAGGGTGGCGCCTGTGGCTCAGCGGGTAGGGCGCCGGTCCCATATGCCTGAGGTGGCGGTTCAAACCCAGCCCCGGCCAAATTAAAAAAAAAAAAAATGGTAACCCAGGGCAGCATCCATTGTGATGTCATCCATGGTGACTATGTAGTGACT
The DNA here is from genome assembly GCF_027406575.1 of Nycticebus coucang. Taxonomy (NCBI): domain Eukaryota; kingdom Metazoa; phylum Chordata; class Mammalia; order Primates; family Lorisidae; genus Nycticebus; species Nycticebus coucang. The sequence goes on from NC_069805.1 coordinate 9,614,100, forward strand.
TCATCCTCTAATATCCTGGGATCAAAGCTTCAGCTCAAATAAACTAATTGCCTTTTCCTGGGTTTGACTCGGGACATTTCTTGACTCTCCATCCACAGAGAGAGACGTGGTCTACTATTTCTGACTTATTGATTCTTTTGACGGTTGAGATTCCGAGCACTAAGCTGACAAAACAGTTGAGATTTTATACAGCACTGTGAGTCAGCCTGCATCACAGCTGACATAACTTCATGGAGTTACTTAAGTAGGAGACTATTATTTTTTTTTCTGTCTTGGAGACAGAGTTTCACTTGTCATCCTCAGTAGAGTGCCCTGGCATCAGAGCCTACAGCAACTTCTCCTCTTGAACTTTGTGATTTTTTTGCCTCAGCATCCCCAGTAGCTAGGAGAATAAGAGCCCTCAACAAGATATGACAATTTTTTTATTATTTATTTATTTTGTCAGTTTGGCCAGGGCCAGGTTATCACTTACCAATCCAGTAACATGTGGCTGGCCACCTAAAAATTTTGCCACAGGCAGCATTTTTGGAATGCTATTTCAATGACCTATTTGACACCTTCCACAAAACATCTATTTTAGAGAAGCTCACATATATACTATCCCTGGTTACTGCCTCAATTTGGTCATAGTTTTACAGGTCTTAAGCACATCTAGTTTGCTTCAACCATCAAGACAATTCTCGTCTTTTTAGATGATGAAAATCATTGTTTTTTGGTTTGTTAGTTTGTCTGTCCATGTGTGTGTATAGGAATTTTTTAAAAGAAATTCTATTATACTTTTGCCTTTATTTCCTTTAATTTATTTTTTATTAAATCATAACTTTGTACATTGACGCTTTTATGGGTTTCAGGGTACTGCTTCAATATACAATACCTCCCATCCAAAACAAGTCTCTTCTAGAGAAGGAAATAAAATCTCAGGTAAAATAGCATTGAGAATTTTGTGAGCTGTCAAGTCTATAAAATCACTGTCTGATCTTTGGCCTTGTATTCTTAAGGTGTAACATCTCAAGGTAGCACTAGAATATGAAGATAGATGTACAATGCTGTGAATATATTAAGAAACACTATAATACATTAAGAAATGCTTTCAAAGGGTGAACTACTTATGTCAATGCAGCTAATTGAAGAAGCTTTCCAAAACTTGAGGTGCTCAAAAGGCTCACAACATAAGAAGTACTCAAGTCACAAGAGAAGTGGAGAGACGATCAACTCTATCTTCCTGATCATACACAGGTTGCCTTTGATTGACATAAAAGGTATATTGTTCCCCCCTACCAAAGTTGCCATTTTGTATTTCCTTGAGACAGAGTCTGACAATTTCCCCCTGGGGAGAGTGCCTTGAGGTTAACCTGAGCTAAATGCAGTCTCAAACTTTTTGCTCAACAGATCCTATTGACTCCTAAGCATCTTGGAGTCCATGTCCTCCCCAACAAGGCCCAGTTACGTTGAATCACCTGCTTCTGCCTTCCAGAATTTTAGCATTACAGGTATGAGCCATCACTCAAGACCTTGAATTTTGATTATTTTTCAAAACATAGTCGGTGGCCAGTGGTGGTGCTTGCTTCATGCCTGTTGACTTGGAACTTTGGGAGTTCCAATCAGTTGGATTATCTGTGTTTTTGAATGGGAGACCAGCCTGAGAACTAGTGAGATCCCCATCTCTGAAAAATAAAAAACCCAGCTGAGGGAATAGGTTCGCTTGAACACAACACTTGAATTTTGCAGTGAGATATAGTATCAGGGATTTCTTCAGAAGACAACAAAATAAGACACTGACCCAAATCAGGCTTTTCCCTATGCACATCAAAATATCCAGTGGCTACCCTCCACCTCTTCTTTTGAACTCCTTCAATCTATAAAAATATTCCCTTTCCCAGTGTATCTGAACACAGAAACTAGATTTCTCTAGAGAACACCTACCCATCATATTAACTGTCAATAACCTAACGAACCATTCCCAAACTCCCGGGTCCTGATTTATTGTCCCCCCCCCCGGTGGCCACAATAAATCTCCTCCTTTATGTAGTGCCATATTCCATATACTTACTGACCTCTCCTCATACTTTGTCTCTTGGAAACAGTTCATAGCTAATTTTATTTGTTTTTTTCTTGGAGGCAGACTTTCTCTTTGTCACTTTCAATAGAGTACGGTTTCATCACAGCTAACAGAGAGTTTGTACTCCTGAGCATAGATGACACTTTTCCTCATCTCTCAAATAGCTCAAACTACAGAGTAAACCATAGCACTCAGATATTTTTTGTTGATATTTGTCATGGCTCTGGTTTAAACTCACCACCCTTGTTATTTGTAGATGGTTCCCTGTACAGTGAGCCACAGGCAATGCCTGTGGGACACTATTTTAAATACCTGTTTGACATCTACCTCAAATGATCTACTTGAGAGAAGCTTAAAAATTTACTATGCCTGGCGATAGCCTGAATTTGGTCATAGTTCCAGAGGTCTTTATGCGTGTCTACTTTGCTTGAACAATCAATGTAATTCTGGTGATTTTAGATGATGAAAATCTTTGTAAGTTCTTTTGTTGGTCTGTCTGTGCATGTATGTGTGTGTGTGGGGGGTATTTTTGAGGTACAGTTTCTATATGTGGCCCAGGATAATTTTTTGTGACCTTAGCCTAGATCACTACATTAATAGAATCAATAGGAAAAACCACGAAGTGACCTCATCAGACAGAGAAAAGTGTTTAGACAGAGGGAAAATATCTTGTTGATAAAATCTTTTAAATGTCTTAGATTAGAAGAAAATATAATAAGGACTAGTAATGAGATTTACAGATGATTGGATACATATTACATGCTATATTCACACAATGACTATTTTTCAACAATCAAAACAAATGAAGTGCACATTTATGTCATGATAGGAATTAACCTTAAAATAATTATGATAAAGGAAATGGGGGAGGGAGAAAGACAGTTGACTGGAGCCATCTTTCCATAGAGGATCCTGTCCAGAAGAGGAGTTAAAGGACAGATGTTTAGCAAGTAAGCTGATGATGTGGAGCTGAGCTAAAAGTTCAAGAGCACTCATCTTCCCTGTAGAGGTGACTGAAACCCAAGGAAACAAACCATAGGTAGAATATCCATCCCAGCATACAGGAATTCCCCACCCCACGGGAACAGCTCACAGTATACGTTCTACAAGCAAGCAAGCTGAGTTCATATGACTTCCTATTTTATTTCATGAGAGATAACCTCTAAATTCAGAACTCCTTCCCCAGAGAGTACACACTAGTATGAAATGATACTCTGTCACCAGGCATTAAAGTGAACATAGACTCTACGGGCAGTTGGGAACTCCAACATTCCACTCCACTCAGACACCAAGGTCTGGAATCCTGTCTTCAATAGAGTCCAGGCCCTTGGACATTTTATTGAGAGTTATGGATGGGGCTTCAGGTATTCTAGGTCTGTGCTAGTTCTGTGGCACTGGTGTGGAGCATAGACTGTGAAGCAAGGAAACTATACGTAAAAGGGAGAAATAATTCTCTATGTTACAGTGCAGCAGCCAGCAACTGTGGTGAAAAGAAAAGGACTCACACCCATGGGGGTACTTTGCATAGTCACTTTCTCTCTCTTTTAGCAACCAGAAGGAATTTGCTCTCTAGTCCTAAGGCAGCCACTGGGAGAACAGATCTGACACTGAAATGCTGGCCTGCAATCAGTCAATAAAAGGCAATCAAGGGGATCCAAATAGGACCAGAGGAGATAAAATTGTCAATCTTCACATACAATATGATTATATATCTGGAAAACCCCAGGGAATCAACTGCAAAACTCGTAGAAGCGATCAAGGAATATAGTAACGTCTCAAAATACAAAATTGACACTCATAAATCTGTAGCATTTATATACACCAACAATAGTCAAAAGGAAAAAAAATCAAAAATTCTATTCCCCTTACTCCTGATGGGAATGCAAGCTAGTACATTCCTTCTGGAAGGAAGTTTGGAGAACACTCTGGGATCTAAATGTAGATCTGTTGTTTGATCCTGCAATTCCTCTACTAGGTGTATACTCACAGGACCAAAAATCATTTGGCAATAAATATATTGCATCAGATTGGTAATTGCAGCTCAATTGCCAAGTCATGGAAGAAGCCCTAAGTGCCCATCAAACCATGAATGGATTAATAAATTGTTGTTATATGTATAACATGGACAATTATGCAGCAGTAAAAAAGAAATGGAGACTTTACCTCTTTTATGTTTACATGGATGGAGTTAGAAAACATTTTTCTTAGCAAAGTATCTCAGGAATGAAAAAAACTGTATCCAATGTACTCAGTTCTACCATGAAACCAATTGATAATAACTTACATTTGCATATGAATAATGAAACACAACTTTAGGCTATGATGTAGGAGAGAACGGGATGGGGAGGGTTAGAGAGGAGGTGGGAGAGATAGTAGGGGACAGTAGAGGTGCCAAAACTGTGGAGCACATTGTAAGTAAAAGTTGGTTCTATCATGTTTATAACACAAATGTCCTAATGATATAATTGGGTAAATGAGATGAAAGCTATGCTGATTAAGATGATGCAAGCACTCCAATTTGTACAAATAATCAACAAAATGAAATGGGCATAAATGTATTTATGATCTATGTAAAAAAGACTTAACAAAAAAAGTAAAATTACAAACCATCCCCCCAAAAACACAAAAAAATGAAAATAAATGAGAATTTTCCTCCCTAACAACAACAACAAAAAAAAAACTACCAGGATTATCAACAGTCTCAGTTAATGTGTTTGGCTTACACTGTCCTGTAAAGAGGCACAGGTTGGCTGAATGGATACAAAAATTTATAAGAGAGACTCTACCCTTCCTGTATAGGGTATCCTAAAGGACATCATTGACATAATGGGACAGCACACATTTTACTCTTTCAGTCAGGAATTTCTGGAGGTCACAAGTCATTGTTTATTTAAAAATTGTGACTGTTTTGAACCTCTGTGGCAATCTCCTTGCAGTTTCCATGGCTGGTCTCTTCTACTGGAAAGCAAACAGACTCTGGCTCTCTGGAGCCAGCTTTATACTGAAAAGGCATCTTTTAAGTCTAGGCTAATGAGTCACTTGGCTTCTGCAAGCAGCAGACTTAGCAGAGTATACAAATCAGGGACAGTAGAATGCAGTCTTACAGTAGAGTAAATATAACTACTGTATATAATTCTATACACTATACACTTTGACCAGTCTCTTATCTTCACTTAACAAATTAGTTTAGTAAAACAGTTATGTCTCATCTTATGAGTTGACATTACATACAAGGCTGGGATGTAATAGAACTTGGTTACACCTTTTTTTCTCTTTGAACCATTTTTCTTTCTTCAATTTTTATCTTTATTTAAAACAAAATATAGGCTGTGACTCTGGCTCAAAGGACTAGGGTGCCAGTCCATAGCTGGAGGTGGTTGGTTCAAAAACCAAGCTCCAGCCAAAAACTGTAAAAAAAAAAAAATAATAATAATGGAGTATTTAATCTACTTTATGATATATATACACATATATATGTATGTATATATGTATTATACTATATATTATTATACTATTTACTAAACTAATCTGTTAAATGAGGATAAGGGACTGGTCAAAGAGTATAGAATTATATGCAGTAGTTATATTTACTCTATTCTATTCTATTCTTTATATATAGTATAATATATATATTATACTATATACAATATATAGTATATATATTTATGCTATATATGATGTATGAAAAAAATCAGACCCAGTATACTGAAAGTACAGTATACTGAAGGTACAGTTTCTATTAGCTGTGTATATATATATTTATTGTGACTAAATATATATATATTATACTATATATATAGAAGATTCTGTATTTTATATATATATTCTAATAGTTTCTATTAGCTGTGTATATATATATATATTGTACTATATATAGAATAGAATATATTCTATATATAGAATATATAGAATAGAATATATTCTATATATAGAATATATACTATATACTATACTATATAATATATATACTATATAATATATACTATATATAGTATATATATATTGTACTATATATATAGTATATATATATTGTATTCTACTGTCCCTGATCCTTTCTTGAAAGGATTTCAAGAAAGTCCAGTCTGAGATTTTTATAACAGTGTCCATCAAAAGCCAATTTTATAGGAAAGAAAAGCCTCCATGGTCAATAATTAATCTTACTGCATTTTATGAAAACAATCAGACCCAGTATACTGAAAGGGGGTCAAGCCCAGGTTTCATCTGTGCCATTGAATACCTGTATGCATTGGGTAAATTCCTCTTCTCCTGAGGTCCCCAAGCATATTTTGGATTTCAAACATGTCAGCAAGTGATCTTCATTACTTACAGAAATCATGAAATGTTACTGATGGGTATCTGGCTTGCTTTTTAAAGGGCCTTTTTGCATTGGCTTTATAAATTCAACCTTAATTCTTTAGTTTAGTCTGGACACTTCTGGAAATGCCAGACAAAGCCTTTGTAAAATAATCACTGTTTTTATTATTCTATAGAAAAATATGGATTACTATTGAACTTATGCCAACAAATGTATTGTGAGGAATTAAAAATACTTACACGTGGCTTTTAAATTTTAGAGAAATTAAGGAGAAAAACATACATGTTTTAACCTCTGTTCTTAAGTACATACATTGCTTCAAAAGCTACAAATAGCTTAAAAGACAGAAAATTATTTTCTTGAATTCTGGAAAACAGAACACAGAAAGAATCAACACTATTTTAAAACAAAAAGCTATTACAAACGAGCTAAGTTCAATGTAACTGATTTCTGTTCTATTTGAAGTTAAGTTAGCAGTAATCATAGGAAGTTTGATTTCCTATGAAAGTTAAAGGAAGTACATAGTTATCTTGATTACATGTAGACTTCTTCAGGATAATTTTTATGACAATATTTTTTCCACATAATGCTATATATATATATATATATATATTTTTTACTCTCAAAGAATATCTCTGTTATCTATGAAGCCAATTATTCACTCAGTAAAGGAGTTAGTTGTTTAACTTAACCTGAAGATTCTATATGAACAGTGAGGGAAGATAGTTAAACATAATTTTCCAGAGGCAAAGATATTTTAGAATACACAGGGGGTTATATTTTCTTTTCCCTTTCATGTTCATTCCACTATTCATGGGTTGCTGTCACAGAAAACTATTGTGAGACCTTCTTGCCACCCTGATGGGGTCCTCCTTTCCGTGTAATTAGGACAGGAGGTTTCTAAGGGAATGACATCAGTCAGGGTGCTGTGGAGCACTCTGTCTAGGGAAGTTAATGTTGTAGGAAAACAGTGAATTGAAACAGACAGAAATTTATATTAATAATAATAGGGAAAGAAACCTCTAATTGCTGGCAAGAACAAAAATTCAGGTGTCTCAAGTTATAAAATACTGAGTTCTAGGGAACCTTTTAAAACTTTTTTATACTTTTTTGCTTTTTCTCTTCAGTTCAATACAAGATTTTTTCAGTCCAAAACCAATTATTTAATAAACACTGAACAAATGACATAAAATGACATGGCAGACATGACATAAAATGACATGGCAGACATGGGCCTGACATGATCAATGTCTAAAGTTTATATTTGCTCTCACACTCTTATATTCTCAAAACCAGAACCAGAACACCCTCTCATATAATTTTTACATGCCTGTATTTGATGTAATACCATGGGGTGTGATTGGATGTCTACCTCTATATTAATGAAGTTTATGGTGTTGGGTGAAAACACACATTTCTGGGAGCTTCCAACTGGCAGTGGAGTTGAGGCTTCTCATGCTTTCAAAAGCTTCTGACAGGCCAGTAGCCTGGCATCCTGATGTCCCAGTCTCTTTGGCCTTAACTCAGAGGATTTACACAAATTATAACAATTGAATTCAACATATAGTTACATATTTTTCTAACAATTTACAACAAATAAATATAAATAAAATACCATGAATAATTATATTAATGTCTGCAGACACTCGTCAAAGTTGATGTTAAAGTGCCTTATCTCCAGAGGTGGACACATGTGAATTTAGGAGTGATTGTCAGCCAGTCTTCTTAGGGCTTCAGGTTCTCTGGAGACTGTGGGACATTTTCCAGGGGTGCCTCCCTTCAGAGGGACCACAACCTGTTCCCTCCTGGAGGCTGCCTGAGGATTGGCACAATGCATGCCAACTAGAGTAATGTTAATGGGTTTCCTTTTTTTTTTTTTTTAAGTAAAGAGAACTTCTCTCTCTCTCTTTTTTTAAAATGTGTAATTACCTTAGGTTTTCTGCTGAGTGCCTGCACCTTATCTCAAGATTACTCATAACACAATAAGTACAGTTTTTTTGCAGCCAAAAAGAGGAATAGTTGTAACAAACTTTGTAGTAATTCTTTAATTGCCAGAAAGAGAGGGTCTCAACCACAAGCGTGTTATAAAATAAGGAAGTACAAAAGGGCCATGTAATCCAACTTCCCCCCAGAAAGTGATGTCAAGAGCAGTGGAGACATAGGGAATATAAAAGAGAGAAGATAAAGAGGCTAGTTGGCAGGTTGAAGCAGAGACACAGAGTCAGTCTTTCGCTAGGGGTTGAAAAATTCTCAGTGGCCACCTCCCTGTGTGAAAATAACCTCTTGTGCCCTAGCCACAACCAGTGGCCTTAGCCTGAGTTAAAACAAATTGTACACTGACATATTGACAGAAAGAAAACAGAGATGTTAACACCCCAATTTGGATTGACCAATCTTCAAAAGGAATTCTGATAAATCTTTGAAAAAAGCAAACACAAAACTGACAAACAACACACATACACCAGTGCTGACATAAACTTGGATTTTACCAGGGACTCACCCTCTGTGAGTCTAAAGAGAAACTAGACAGACCATAGGTTGACCATCTGTGAGCCTAAAGGAGATAACCTGACAGACAAGGGACTCACCTTCTGTTAGCCCAAAGAAGAGAAAAAATATACAAAATGATAATTAAATTTCTGTGAGTCCTAAAAGAAAAAAATATGAGACAAATTAGGGACTCAGCCTTGTGAGTCCAAAATCTAGACAGACTTGAGACAGATTAGACTCACCCCTGTGACTCCAAAACCCAGACAGACATAAGACAGACCAGATACAAAGAATACTGACAGGTTTTATACAATATTAATGACATGGGAGACTCACCCACTATGAATCCCACAAAGGAAAAAGACCAACACACTCACACTTTGAAGAGGAGAAAACAATAGACTTACATTCTGTGAGTCTAGAGAAGATAAACCAACAAATCCACACCTTGTGAGTTCAAAAAAGAGAAAAACCAGACAAAGTGAAGACTCACCTTCTGTGAGTCCTAAAAGAAAAAAACAAAGACAGACATGTGACCTGAGACATTAGACATACCTGGGACATGAGCCATGAGACAGACCTGGGACCTGAGACATTAGACTGAAATAGGACCTGTGACAGTAGACAGACTTGGGACCTAAGATACCATTAGACAAACCTGAGATCTGAGATGGACCAGAGACAGGGAGATGTTTTGCCCCATCCAGGGAACAAAAAACGTGTCCAGCTAGTCTGATTTTCTCCAAAATTATCTCTAGTGATCAGACAGACTCATGGGGTGTTACTACTTTATCACTAGTTTTAGAGGTTTTGGAAACCTATGTCCTGTCTTCACACATCCAAGGACTCTTAAGGTGGAGGAACATCTCTCTGAGGAATTTACCTGGAGCCATCAGACAGCAGTGGGCCTAGGTGAGACCAGGGGGTGGAAATATCTCTGAGGCCTCCAGAAATATTGTACCATTGGCACCTGTAAGAAAAACTCAAACCCCACTTCAGGTATAAATCAGATGGCAATTTATTACATCTGTGCAGGGGGCCACTGCCCAAAAGGGCTAACTGCCCAAAGAAAGGAGAATGCCACCTATTATACTTTTTATTTGCTGCATGGCAAAAGAAGCTGTGTACAGAAGTGGAACATGAAGTACAGAGTTACATTCAGGGGGCTATAGCATGGTGGTTGGAACATGGACATCTTGGGAAACTCAGGAGCTTGGGAAACTCTGCTTGAGTAAGCTTACCTATTGTTTTACCTATGGATAGGAGTATTTGAGGACTCAGGGAACTTCCCTATTCTATTCTGAAACCTGTTCTCAGATTTTGCCTGGGTGGCAAGACGTTGAGAAGTGCAGGGACTTAGGCTGAGAAAGTTAAGGGCCTTTAGATGTCTTTTTGCTTGGTTGGTTATTACACTGTGAGCTGTGTGATGCCACAGCACTCCACTGAGGGTGATAAAGTGTGACTCTGTCTCTGAAAAAAGAAAGAAAGAAAGAAAGAAAGAAAGAAAGAAAGAAAGAAAGAAAGAAAGAAAGAAAGAAAGAAAGAAAGAAAGAAAGACATTTAGAACAGATATTTTAGATTAACCTTAACCATTCAACAATTGAATTTGTCAGAAATATACAGAACATTTAATCCTACGAAAACTGAATTCACATTATTCTCATCAGACCATGGAATATACTCAAAAATTGATAACATCTTTGTTTAGAATTGTAACCTCAGCAAATTTAAAGGAATAAAAATTATTGCTTGGGCAGTGCCTGTGGCTTTATGAGTTGGTACTTTCCCTATAAACAAAGGGTAGCACGTTCAAACCCAAGCCTAGACAAAATGCAACAAAAACTAGCTGGGTATTGTGGTGGGCCCTTGTAGTCCCAGCTACTCAGGATTCTGAGGCAAGCACATCACCTAATACCAATGGCTGAAGGTTGTTTTGAACTGATATGCCATGGCACTCTACCAACGGTGATAAATTGAGACACTGACTCTAAAATAAAATAACTAAGAAAATGCCAGGAAAGCTATGTTAACTAGTGTGATGAAAATGTGTCAAACGGTCTATGAACCAAGTGTTGGTGCCCCATGATTATACTAATGTGCACAGCTATGATTTAATAAAAAAACAAATTAGAAAAAATAAAATAAATATAAATAAATAAATAAATTTTTTTGCATCTATTTGGACAATCATGGAATATAAATTAAACTCAGTAAAAACATGAATATCCATTCTCATATGAAAACATGGAAAATAAATAACCTTATGCTAAATGATAGCTGGATCACAGATGAGATTAAAAACAAAATTATCAAATTTTCGGAACAAAGTGGTAATGAAAACATGAGTTACCAGAACCTCCAGGATAGAAAAAAGGCAGTCCTAATAGGGAAATTTAAAACATTGCAAGCCTTATTCCAGGGAACAGAAGAGAGGCAGTAAACAGCTTAATGAGACACCTCAAAACAAAAAAACAAAAAATGGAAAAGAAAGAACATTTCAATCTCAAACCCAGCAAAAAAAGAAAATCACCAAAATTAGAGGAGAATTGAAATAAATTGAAAACAAAAGCATTATACAATAGATGAATGAATCAAAAATTTGGTTTCTTTAGAAGGTCAATAAAATAGACAAAACATTGGCGTACCTAACCACAATAAAAAGAGTAAAATTTCTAATTTCTTCAGTCAGAAATGACAAAGAGGAAAGAACAATGCATTCTTTGGCAGTTCATAAAATATTTAATGAATATTGCAAGGATCTCTATTGTCATAAATATGAAAATGTGAAAAAAATAAAACAATACCTGGAAGTATTACACACACTTAGACTTAGCCAGGAAATGGAAATGTTGAACAGGCCTATGTCAATGTATGAATTAGCAGCAATTACAGAAAGTCTCCTCGAAATGAAAAGTCCAGAACAAGATGGATTTACAGTAGAATTCCACCAAATCTTTAGAAAGGAAATAGTACCTATATTACTTAACCTTTCCCAAATGATAGAAAAACAATGAATATACCCAATACATTCTATGAAGAAAATATCACCTTGATCCCCAAACTGGGAAAAGACACAATAATAAATGAAAATTATACACCAAAAAATACCAGCATCCTCTTTTCAAGACTTGGAACAAAATTTCTGCATTTTATATGGAACCAGAAGAAGCCCCCACAAAGCTAAGTCAGTTTTTAGTAATAATAATAAAAAAAAGCTGGGAGTATCACCATACCAGATTTTGGGCTGTACTACCAGGCCACAGTGGTCAAGACAGCATGGTATTGGCAGAAAAATAGAGATATAGACATTTAGAATCCAACAGAAAACCAGGAAATTAAACCAGCAACTTACAGCCACCTAATCTGTGATAAACATAACAAGGACATCCCCTTGCAGAAAAAGTCCCTGTTCAATGAATGGTGCTGGAAAAAGTGGATATCCACGTATAAAAGATTGAAACTGGACCCAGAACATTTCTCCACTCACAAAAATTGTTTCAAGATGGATTAAAGACTTAAATTTAAGGCAAAAAATAAAAAATAAAAATCCTCAATGTAAGAATGGGAAAAATACTGGAAGATATCATCCTGGGGAAAGAATTTATGAAGAAGACTGCCATGGCAATAGCAACAACAGCAATAATAAACAAATGGGATTTAATTAAATTGAAAAGCTTCTGTACAGCCAAGGAGCCAACAACCAAAGCAAATAGACAACCTACTCACTGGAAAAAAAAAATGCATATTTCAATCAGACAGCAGCTTAGTAACTAGGATCTTTACAGAACTTCAATTAATCCACAAAAAAAAAAAAAAAAAAAACATACATCAATGTTGAAGAGAGAGCATAGAACCTTCTCTAAAGAAGAAAGACAAATGGCCAGAAAACACATTAAAAAAAATGCTCACCATTCCTAATTATTAGAGAAATTCAAGTTAAAACCACCCTGAAATATCATTTAATCCCAGCGTGAATGGCCTATATCACAAAATCTCAAAACAGAAGATGCTGGTGTAGATGTGGACAGAAAGGAAGAATTTCCTTTCCTATTGCTGGTGGGACTGCAAATTAATACAACATTTTAGGAAGGAAGTATGGAGAAACCATAAGACCTCAACCTAGACCTCCCATTTGATTGTGCAATCCATTACTGAGCATCTATTCAGAAGGAAAAAAAAAAAAAAAACTTTATTATAAAGATACTTGTACTAGGCTGTTTATTGCAGCCAAAATTAAAATCATTAAAATGTTGAAACAGCCTAAATGTTGTTCATCCCAGGAATGGTTTGTCAAACTGTGGTGTATATATATACTATGAAATATTATTCACCTATTTAAAAAAATGGAAATTTTGCAGCATTTGTACTAACCTGGGTCGAGGTAGAACACATTATCCTTAGTGAAGCATCCCAGGAATGAAGAAGTATGCATCCTGTGTATTAAACTTTGATATTAGGACAATGAATGACAATAACATGATGGAGTATAGGAGAAGGGGTGAGAAAACAGAGAAAGAGGGAGGGGGTAAAAGTAAGAAAAAGAAAAAAAAGAAGGAAGAAAATAGTGACAAATTCTCTCATGAATTGGATTCGATTTTAACTAAAGTACATTACTTAACCATTAATTTTCACCTCAACTTCTTAATATGTTGTTTAGGATACTGAATGCTCATTTATAAGTTAATTATGTTTTTAATTTCCCCTTTATAATAATATATTTTTTTCTAATTCTAATATCAGGTGAATCCAGAATAAGTAGAATTATTTTGAAGTATTTCTTATTTTTCTTTCTTTTTTTTTTTTTTTTTTGTAGAGACAGAGTCTCACTTTATGGCCCTCGGTAGAGTGCCGTGGCATCACACAGCTCACAGCAGCCTCCAACTCCTGGGCTTAAGTGATTCTCTTGCCTCAGCCTCAGTATTTCTTATTTTTCTATTGTCTATACATTTGGCATGATCTATTATTTGAAATTATCTTTTATCTTTATTTATAAATATTAGTCTTCAATTCTTTCATACATTGGGAAAAATAATAAAAAATAATTAATTGATGACTCCATACTGAACCTCAGAGTCAAAGCATTATATAATAGACATACTCTTATTTGACAATGTGAATGTTACTTTCTTTTTTTTTTTTTTTTTTTTTTTTTGTAGAGACAGAGTCTCACTTTATGGCCCTCGGTAGAGTGCCGTGGCCTCACACAGCTCACAGCAATCTCCAACTCCTGGGCTTAAGCGATTCTCTTGCCTCAGCCTCCAGAGCAGCTGGGACTACAGGCGCCCGCCACAACGCCCGGCTATTTTTTGGTTGCAGTTTGGCCGGGGCCGGGCTTGAACCCGCCACCCTTGGTATATGGGGCTGGCGCCCCACCGACTGAGCCACAGGCGCCGCCCGTTACTTTCTTTATATTACTATTATTATTATTGCTTAATACTTCTATTGCAGCAATCATCTGATTTCATTTCTGAATGTAATTGAATTCGTTTTTTCTTTGTGAGGCTTTTATTTCTGGTTCCCATCAAAAAATTATTATTTTTGATAAATTTTAAGCCTTTTTAGTTTTGTAAAGGCAGTAAGTGGAAGCCTAATGAATGTATATGTGAAAATAAAATAATTATAATAATATTAATAACACACCATGGCCAAATGCGTTTGATCCCAGGGTCTCAAGGCTTGTTAAATATACATAAATCTATAAATATAATTCATCGAATAAACAAAACAAAAAAAGACCATGTGATTCTCGCAATTGATGCGGAAAAACATTTTGATAATATGCAGCATCCTTTTATGATCAGAACACTTAAGTAAATAGGTACAGGGTGGTTCATGTGGCTCAAAGGAATAGGGCGCCGGCCACATATACCCAGAGGTGATATGTTCAAACCTGGCCCTGGGCAAAAACTGCAAAGAAAAAAAAAAGCAAACTGATAAGGGTCATCTACAGCAAACCAACTGGCAATATTGCATTGAATGAAATTAAATTGAAAACATTTCCACTCAGATCAGGAAAAAGGAAAGGTTGTCCATTCTCTCTAATGATTTCTAACTTCATAATTAAAGACTTAGCCATCACAGTCACTCAAAAAAAGATGATCTAGGGTGTCCATATAGGGTCAGAGGAGGACAAACTTGCACTCTTCGCAGATGATATGATTGCATATCGGGAAAACCCTGGAATTCAACTACAAAACTCTTATAAGAGATCAAAAAATGCATAAATGTCTCAGATTACAAAATAAATAATCAAACATCTGTAGTCTTTATATGTACCAAAAATAGATGAAAAACTAGTCAAGGACTCTATTCCTTTTACAGTAGCGCCATAGAAGATGAAATGTTTGGGAGTTTACCTAACAAAGGACGTGAATAATCTCTATAATAAAGACTGTGAAACTCTAAGAAAGAAATGCATGAAGACATTAAGAAATAGAAATGCAAACCACGCTTATGGCTGGGAAGAAAAACCACTGTTAAAGTCTCCATACTTCCACAAGCAATATACAATTTTAATGCAATCCCTATTATAGCACAACTGTCATACTTTAAAGACCCACACCTTTCCCCACTCACAAAAATTGATTCAAGATGGATAAAGGACTTAAATTTAAGGCATGAAACAATAAAAATCCTCAAGGAAAACATAGGAAAAACACTGGAAGATATTGGCCTGGGGAAAGACTTCATGAAGAAGACTGCCATGGCAATTGCAACAACAACAAAAATAAACAAATGGGACTTCATTAAACTGAAAAGCTTAGGAGACAATAACCAAAGCAAAGAGACAATGTACACAATGGGAAAGGATATTTGCATATTTTGAATCAGACAAAAGCTTGATAACTAGAATCTATAGAGAACTCAAATGAATCCACATGAAAAAAGCCAACAATCACTTATATCAATGGGCAAGAGACATGATTGGAACCTTCCCTAAGGAAGACAGACAAATAGCTAACAAACACATGAAAAAATGTTCATCATCTCTATATTTTAGAGAAATGTAAATCAAAACAACCCTGAGAAATCATCTAACCCCAGTGAGAATGGCCCACATCACAAAATCTCAAAACTGTAGATGCTGGCTTGGATGTGGAGAGAAAGGAAGACTTTTTCACTGCTGGTGGGACTGCAAACTAGTACAACCTTTCTGGAAGGAAGTATGGAGAAACCTCAAAGCACTCAAGCTAGACCTCCCATTTGATCCTGCAATCCCATTACTGGGCATCTACCCAGAAGGAAAGAAATCCTTTTATCATAAGGACACTTGTACTAGACTGTTTATTGCAGCTCAATTTACAATCGCCAAAATGTGGAAACAGCCTAAATGCCCACCAACCCAGGAATGGATTAACAAGCTGTGGTATATGTATACCATGGAATACTATTCAGCCATTAAAAAAAATTCAGACTTTACGTCCTTCGTATTAACCTGGATGGAAGTGGAAGACATTATTCTTAGTAAAGCATCACAAGAATGGAGAAGCATGAATCCTATGTACTCAATTTTGATATGAGGACAATTAATGACAATTAAGGTTATGAGGGGGGGAAGCAGAAAGAGGGATGGAGGGAGGGGTGTGGGGCCTTGGTGTGTGTCACACTTTATGGGGGCAAGACGTGATTGCAAGAGGGACTTTACCTAAGAATTGCAATCAGTGTAACCTGGCTTATTGTACCCTCAATGAATCCCCCCCCCAAAAAAAAAAACTCAAAAAATTATACTTCATTTTATAAAGAATCACAAAAAAATCTTGAACACCTAAGACATTACTCAGAAATAAAAACAAGTCATGAGGAATCACACTACCAGACCTCCAGACTGTACTATAATTAGATAGTGATCAGAACAGCATGGTATTGGCACAAAAACAGGGATGTAAAAGTGTAAAACCAAATAGAGAACCAAGAAATAAACCCAGCTACTTAACATTTGATCTTTGATATTCCAATTGAAAAAAATTCAGTGGGGAAAAACTCCTTATTTAACAAATGGTCCTGGGTGAACTGGCTGGTAACCTGTAGAAGACTGAAACTGGACCCACACTTTCGGCATTAATTTAGATACACTCTCACTGGATTAAAGATTTAAACTGAAGACATGAAAGTATAAAAATGCTAGAAGTAAGTGTGGGAAAATACTAGAAGGAATCAGCCTTGGCACATATTTTATGAGAAGGACCCCCTGGCAATAGAAGCAACACCAAAAATACATTACTGCTATCTGGTCAAACGAAAAGACTTCTTCAATTCAAGAAAACTGTAAATAAAGCAAAGAGACCTCGGTTTTGGAGAATATATCTGTAGTTTGTCTCCAACAAAGGTTTAATAACCAGGATCTACAGATAACTCAAACGTATGAGCAAGTAAAGAACAAGTGATCCCATCTCATTGTGGGCAAGGGACTTGAAGGGAAAATTCTCTGAAAAAGATGGGTGCACATCATACAGACAGATGTAAAAATGCTATTCATCCTTAATCATGAGAGAAATGTAAATCAACAACTCTTTGAGATATCGTCTAACTCTAGTATAGTTAGTCCACATCACCAAGTCCCAAAGCCATAGATTTTGGCATTGATGTGGAAATAAGGGAACACTTCTGTACTGTCGGTTGGAACGCAATCTAATAAGTTCCTTTTGGTAAAATTTTTGGAGAACACCTAGAAATCTAAAAATGCCTGCCATTCCATTATTCAATTTCTCTATTAGGTATATATCCAAAGGACCAAAAATCATGTTATAAAAAAGATATTTGCACAATAATGTTTATTGCAGCCCAATTAATAATTGCTAACTCATGGAAGAAACCCAAGTGCTCATCAACCCATAAATGGATTAATATATTTTGGCATATGTACACCATGGAATATGATGCAGCCTTAAAAAATATGGAGACTATATCTCTTTCATGTTTACATGGATGGAGCTGGAACAAATTCTCTGGAGTAGCTGTAGCTAAAGACAAGTGATACAACACTTGACTACCTTTCATTTTTCAGTAGAAACTCGGTGGGAAATAGGGGCTGACATTTTCTTGCTGTTGCTCAGCCTTGTCTCCAACACATGACCTCAGGGATGAGCCCACCTTAGCCTCCCAGATAATCCAAATATTGTAGTCATGTGTGGCAAAAACCATTGAACTCTAATTAAGAAATGACCTCATCAGGGGCTTTGAGGAGTGTCCCCAGTGACACAAACGGAAAATGTCAGGACTGTTTTGAATAGCCTTGCTGGCAGATATCACAATATGCATGCACATATTTCTTCCTGCTAATCATGTTTCATTATTGATTGCGTACTCAATGTGGCCCAACAAAACTCGTATACTTCCTTGGGGCCATGAATCCAAAAGTATGGACACAATTGAGATGGATGTCATAAATACTGGAACATTCCAGATAGGCTGATATTTCCTATAATCATCATAAATGACTGCAGGTATGGAGATATTTACTGGAAAAATTGCCTAACCAAATATCAAAAAAGGACCTTCAGTGAGACCCCTACCATCCCATAAAAGCCTATTCTACAGAAAGAAGTAAAACATCACAAAAAGTACAAGTAAATATTGTGTGCCATATCTGTCAGGTCTATGAAATCAGTGTTTGATTTTGAGCTTGGTTTCTTGGTCTATAACATTTCAGCGCAGCACTAGGTATACACCATACTTTTCCATTTGCTTAAAAATCCATGTCATCTTACAAGGGTATATGTAAAACTTGGTAAACGGTCTGTGAAGCTAGTGAATGATGGCCCATGATTATATCAATGTACACAGCTATGATTTAATAAAAGAAAAATTAAAAAAAAATCCATGTCATGAAATTGAAAGAAATAATTGTTTCACTCCATTGTCCAGAGATACAAATAAACTTTAGGAAGCAAGAACTTACTATGCAGAAAGGAAACCCACACTTTTTTTTTTTTTAACAGTTTGAACCCAATGAGGAACTTGGACAGCCACTACACATGCTTACCAGGAATAAGGTTGAGCTTAAAGATGGTATTGTAGGGCAATACCTATTGTGATGTCATCCACGGTGACCATGTAGTGATTTCATCCTGTAATATCCTGAGATTCAGGCTTTCAGTAAAATATACTAAGTGGCATTTTTTGCTCACTTCAAATGGTGTCCCTCAAGTGTTTGAACAAGGACAGTTTTTAGCTCTCCACTTACAGAGAAGTGATCTCCCATTTGTTAATATTCTTGGCATGAGCCTCACACAACAGTTGAGATTTTGTACGAGAGTTCAACTCAATCTAGATCACAGCTGACAAAACTGCATGAAGTCACTGCAAAGACAGCATTGTTTTTCTTTTTTTTCCTTGAGACATAATTTCACTTTGTCACCCTCAGTAGAGTGCTGTAGTGTAACACAGCTCACAGTAACCAGCAACTTTTGAGCATAGGGGATTCTTTTGCCTCAACCTACCAACTAGCTGGAACTACAGGAACCCACCACAACCTCCATGTATATATTTTGCAGCTTGGCTGGGGCAGGTTTTGACCTCACCACACTTTCCTTTTTTTTTTTTTTTTTTTGGCTGGGGCTGGGTTTGAACCCGCCACCTCCGGCATATGGGACCGGCGCCCTACTCCTTGAGCCACAGGCGCCGCCCACCACACTTTCTATATGAGCTAAAGACATGGCCTGTGGGACGGCTATTTAGGACCTGTTTGACACCTATCCAAAAACACCCATTTGGGAGAAACTTACCAATTTACTATGCCTTACTGCAGCCTCAATTTGGTAACAGCTTCACAGGTCTTGATCATGTCTACTTCGCTTAAACCATCAAAGTTAATTCTGGTCTTTTGAGATGATGAAAATTTTGATTGGTTTGCTGGTTTGTATTTGCATAGGGGTGTCTGGGTATTTTTGAAATACAGTTTCTCTATGTGGCCCAGGATACTCTTTCATGGTCTCAGCCTAGATCTTAGCAATATCAAACTCCAGGATTCAGGTAATCCTCCTGCCTGAGGTTCCCATGTGGCTAGGACTACAGGTGCCTGTCGCAATGGCTAGATAATTTTTCACTTTTTAATAGAGACAGGGTCTGAAATTTGCTTAGTCAATTCTCAGCACCTTCTTGTTCAAGAAATATCCTCATCTCAGCATTCCAGGGGGCTGGGTAATATGTGTGAGCCACCAAGTTTGGTCATTTTGTCTTTCTTGGTTTCCCTCCTTCCCTTTCTCCCTTCTCCCCTACCTTACTTTTATTTCCTTCTTCCAATTTTCTCTCCCTCATTCGCTGCCTTTCTTTCCTTCGTTACTTTTTTCCCCTCTAAATCTTTCTTGTCTACAACTTAAGGGAAACTTCTCTGGTAAAATACAAACAAACTATACAAGTGATTCATGAATATGTTGTCTTGAACTGTATACTTGAAATGGGTGAATTTGGAAGAGTATAAATTATATCTGAATAGATTTTTTATTTTTTAATCTACAGGCTATTATCTATGAGGAAAATAGAGAAAATCCTTCACCAAAACATAAGCATAGATGACCACCATAGCTCAAATCTGTAATTGCTCCAATATCAGAGGCTGAGGCAGAAATATTACTGGAAGTTAAGGGGTTTCAGACCGGAATGAGAAACATAGTAAGACCCCACTTGTTCAAAAAATAAGTGAAAAACTATTTCCCCATCAGTGGTGGCATGGGCCTCTACTCTCAGTTACTGAGAAGCATAAACTCAGGAGGATCACTTCAGTTTAGTAGTTTGCATTTCCTTGAGCTATGATTGTACTAATGTATTTTTCTGGGGCAAAGAAAGAAACACAGTATCCAGTCTTAGGAGATATACTGTATATGTGCAGGAAAGTACGGTATCATCCAAAATTTTTTTTTTTTTTTTTTTGTAGAGACAGAGTCTCACTTTACTGCCCTCGGTAGAGTGCCGTGGCGTCACACGGCTCACAGCAACCTCCAGCTCTTGGGCTTATGTGATTCTCTTGCCTCAGCCTCCTGAGCAGCTGGGACTACAGGCGCCTGCCACAATGCCTGGCTATTTTTTTGTTGTTGAAGTTTGGCTGGGGCTGGGTTTGAAATCACCACTCTCGGCATATGGGGCTGGCGCCCTACTCACTGAGGCACAGGCGCCGCCCAATCCAAAATATTTTATAAATGTATCCCCAATGAGATTTATTACCAGAATTCCCAGGCTAGCTGTATATGGGAAAATCAACAAATATAATACACTACAATAAGAATAACCCTATTATTGCCTCAAGATACAAGGGAAAGTCTTTTGACAGAGGAACATAAAATCACTTAGAAATCTTAGATTCAAAGAAAACATCTTCAGGACTACTGAGTGGATTTGCAGATGAGTGCATACATATAAAGTACTATATTCACACGATTGAATAGTTTTCACCAATCAAAAGGAATGAGGTGCACATTTATTTGAAAATAAGAATATAAGAATAAATCTTAGAATCATTATGATAAGGAAACAAGGACACTTTCAAAAGACCACATAGAGGAATATTGAAATCAGAATAAAACATCAAGACAAGGCCAATTGTCTTCTAGGAGTAGGGGGCCAGTGTTGGAGGATGGTAGGGAATATGAAGTGACTGCTGGTAGGTATTGACACTCTTTGTGAAAGGGGGAAGACAAAGTCCTACAATAGGATTGTGATGACAGCTGTGCAATTGTGTGACTATACTTAGAAACACAGAATTGTACACTATGAAAGGGTGAACTACTTATTTCAATGAAGCAATCTGAGGACATTTTCCAAAAGTTGAGGTGCTCAAAAGGCTCACAGCACAAGAATTACCCAGACAATGAGAGACATTCAACCCTATCTCTATGCTCATACACAGGTTACCATGAATTGACATAGAAGGCGCATTGTTTCTTCCTACCAAAGTTATCATTTTCTTTTTCATTGGGACAGAGTCTGACTCCTTTTCCCTGGGTAGAGTGCTTTGATGTCATTATAGCTAACCACAACCTCAAATTCCTGGGCTTAACAGATCTTATTTCCTCGGCCTCTTGAGTACCTAGGAGTCAAGGAGACTATCACAGTGCCCACCTAATTGGGATCACCTCCTTCTGCCTCTCACAGTGTTAGGATAACACCCCAGTTCTAGAAGTTCAGATATTTTTCGAACTATCATTTGTGGACAGCCGTGGGGTTTTATGCCTGTCATTTTGGCACTGTGGGAGCTCCAGTCATTTGGATTGTTTGAGTTTCTGAAATGGGGAAAAGCCTGAGCACTAGTGAGATCTCTATCTCTGAAGAATAAACAAAAGGCTACATGTTAGGCAGGTCACTGTATTCCCAGTTGAGAGAACAGGTTCACTTGATAATAACTGTTGAAGATTGCCATGAGCATGTGTTGCCTGAGCACTCGACTGAGGGCAACAAAATGAGACTCTGCCTCAATACATAAATGGAGAAAAACTTTGGTAGGAAACTTACTCCTCATTTTTACTTTTAATCACGGGTCTAGAGTTGATATATTACCCCAGATAACTAGAGAAATTATTCTTTAATAGGGAAATTGTGTTTCTGATGTCAGAATTAGTCAAGTTTTAGGATTTTATGTAACCCTATCCCTTTGATATCCTAGATTCATGTAGTCACTCTAAACTGCCCACATAGTGAATTCTTGACTACAATCAAACTTTTCATATCATCCTAATATATCCAGAGTACACACTCCATCTCTTCTGTTAGGGTGCTTCAATCTAGGCCAATATTCCCTTACCCCAATCATTAAGAGTCCAGGAACCAGACAACTCTAGACAATTTCTTCACATAAAATCAACTGGCAATATCCTAACGAACAATTCCAAACCCTCTTTTCCTGTCTAATTTTCATCGCTGCAGCCCGGGGTCCAAAGTAAATCTCCTCTTTTATATATTTCCCTAATCCATCTGCCTAAGAACTCTCCACTTATTTTACATTTTTGAAATTGTGCCAAGAATGTTTTATTTCTTTTATTATTTTTTCATGATACTTAGGCTCATTCTGTTGCCTAGGCTAGGGTATCATTGCATACACCTAGCACACAACAAAATTCAACTCTTGTGTTGAAGAGATCCTATTGCCAGAGACTCTGAAGTAGTTGGAAGACAAAGGCCACAAAGCTTGATTACCTTTTATTTTTCAGTAGAAACTGGGTGGGAGATCAGGGTGTAGGGTGTCTTGCTGTTGCTAAGCCTTGTCTTCAACATGTAAGCTTAGGGGCTCAGCTCACCTTGGCCTCCAAGAGAACCCAGATATTGTAGTCATACTTGGCAAAAGCTATTGAACTTTACTCAAGAAATGATCTTATCAGGGGCTCTGAGGAGTATCCAATGCTTAGGCCCAGTGACACATAGGGATTAAGTCAGGACTCTTTTGCAAATCAGTGGTGGCAGATATCACCACAATTATCCACAGATCTCTTTTTTGTTAATCACGTTTCATTATTTATTGTGTATTCAATGTGTGGTGCAAATATATATATTTTTATCTTCTATGTGGCCAAGAAGTCAAAAGTTTGGACACATCTAGCACAGACATCATGAATGTTAGACCTTTCCAGAGAGGCTGATATTTCCCATGATCCTCATAAATAACTGCAGGTATGGAGTACACTATTGGATGCAGTGCCTAAACAGGTTTTAAGAGAAGACCATCAGTGACATTCCTACCAAAACAAATAACCAATTTTAGAGAAAGAAGTAAAATATCACAAAAAGTATATGTGAGAATTGTGTGACATACCTGTCAGGTCTGTTAAATCACAGTACAATATTTGGACCCAGCTTCTTGGTCTAGAAAACCTCAGGGATGCCCCAGGTATAAATCATACTCTTCTACTTGCTAAAAAATATGTGACTTGAAAGAAAAGGAATGGTTGTTGCAATTCCTTGATGACAGATACAAACAAACTTTAGGAAGCAGGAATTGAGTGTGGAGAAAAGAACTATACTCTTTTTTTTTACAGTTTGAACCCAATTAAAAAACGGACTACCACTATACATGCTTAGTAGGAATAAGGTTAAGCATAAACATGTTATCTCAATTAGATTGTGATGGTAGCTGAACAATTCTGTGTCTATACTAAGAAACACAGAATTGTACATTTGGAAAGGGTGAACTGCTTGTTTAAATAAAGTCGTTTCAGAATGTTTTCCAAACCCTGAGGTACTCACAAGTATCATAACATAAGAAGTACCCAGGTAATGTGTACACCCGAGACACAGTGAACATTATCTCCCTGCTCACACACAAGCTACCTTGAATTGACATTCAAGGCACATTTTTCCATCCTTCCAAAGTTGTCATTTTCTTTTTATTTGAAAGAGTCTACCTCCTTCCCTTGGGTAGAGAGCTGTGACATTATCATGGCAAGCCACAATCTCAAACTCCAGGGCCGAACAGATCTTTTCCTTTCTTTCTTTTTTTTTTATTTTTTTTTTCAATTTTTTGGCCGCGGCCCACGTTGGAACTATTAAACTACATTAAATGGGAGCCACACCCTATTCTTTTGAGCTACAGGTGTGCCCAAGAGCACAGCAGATCTTATTGCCTCAACCTCCTGGGAGGTTGGGAATCCCAAAGTACTGGGAAGACAATCTGGAATCAACATGCACCCCATAGTGTCCAGCTACTTTGGACAACCAGCTTTGGCCTCCCAGAGTGCTAGGATTAGAGGTGTGATCCAACACTCCAGACCTTGAAGTAGGGATATTTTTCTTTTTTTTTTTTTTTTTTTTGGCCGGGGCTGGGTTTGAACCCGCCACCTCCGGCATATGGGACCGGCGCCCTACTCCTTGAGCCACAGGCGCCGCCCAGTAGGGATATTTTCAAACTTTGATTTGTGGCCTGTGGTAGTGCTTCATGATTGTCTTCCCAGTACTTTGGGAGGCCCAGTCAGTTGGATCGGTAGAGCTTCTGAATTGGCAACAAGCCTGAGCCCTGGTGAGATCTCCATCATTGAAGAATAAAAAAAGTTAGATGTCATGCAGGTGCCAAGAGTCCCAGCTGATGAAATAGGTTCCTTTTGGGATAACACGTGAAGATTGCGGTGAGTTATAATATCAGGCACTCTACCGAGGGCAGCATTATAAGACTCTGTCTCAATATATAAATGGAGAAAACACTTGATTGGATTTTTACCTCTCATTTTTACCTTTTGCCACAATTGCAGTTTTAAAATTTTACTGCTAGATTAGATGTCAACTAGAAATATTATTCTCTCATAGCAAAATTTGTATTCCTAAAACCTGTATTAATTAAAAGCCTTTGGATTTTATGTAACTGTGACTCTTTTGATATTCTAAATTCTTGTAGTCACTGGAAAACTCCAGTGAATTATTGACTCTAATCAGACTTCTCATATTCACACTACAAAACCCAGAGTACTCCCTCCATCACTTCTGTTGGGGTCCTTCAATCTGGGTTAATATTCTCCTGCCCCAAGCAATCAGATGCCAGGTACCACACATCTCTGAAAAACCCCTATGTATAAAATAAACTGGCAATATCCTGAACAACCAATCCCAAACTTATGGGTCCTGACTCATATCCTCCCCACAAAATAGGCCACAATAAATCTCTTCCTTTATGTAGTCCCTTATTGCATGTGTCTACTGATCTCTCTCCCCACTCTTGCTCTTTCAAACTGTGCCTGGTATATCCTTGATGGCAGACATCACAACCATTATGCATACATATGTCTTGTGATTATCAGAATTCATTAATGTTCCTGTATTGAATGTGTGGCCTATTCTATAGAAAGAAGTAAAACATCATGCAGAGTACAGGGAGAATTGTGAGATACACCTGTCAGGTCTGTAATATTACTCTCTGATATTTAGACTCAGGTTTTTGGTCTATAACATCCCAGGGTAGCACTAGGTATAACATTCTTCCACTTGCTTAAAAATCTATGAATTGAAAAGGAAATAAAGGGGCGGTGCCTGTGGCTCAAGGAGTAGGGCGCTGGTCCCATATGCTGACGTGGCGGGTTCAAACCTAGCTCCGGCCAAAAACCACACACACACAAAAAAAAAAAAAAAAGAAAAGGAAATAAAGGGTTGTTGCAATCCCTTAGCCACAGATACAAACTAATTTAGGAAGCAGGAATTGAGTGTGGAAAAAAGAACCATACTATTTTTTTACATGTTAAACCCAACGACAAACCCAGACTGCCTACACACAGACACAGCAGGAATAACTTAATATTTAAGATGATAACCCAATGCAACATTCATTGTGATGTCATCCATGGTGACCAGGTGCTGACTTCATTATGTAATGTCCTGGAATCCAGTGTTCTGTTCAAAGATACTAAGTGGCCTTTTATGCCCACTTCAGCTGGTGCCCCTCTAGTAATTGAACCAGGACTCTTTTTAACCCTCCATCCACAGAGAAGTGATGTCCTATTTGTGCCTTATTTATTCTATTGATGGATGAGATTCCAGGCACTAGGCTGACACAACAGTTGAGATTTTGTACAGCAGTGTGACTCAAACTTCATCATATCTGACAAAACTGCATGGACTCATTTAAGTAGAATACTATATTTTTTCTTTGAGATAAAGTTTAACTATGTCACACTTGGTACAGTGCCATAGCAAAAAGCTCACTGCGACCTTCAACTCCCAGGCGTTGGTGATACATTTACTTCCTGAGTAACTGAAACGACCAGAACATGCTACAACACTTGGCTATTTTTGTTTTTGCAGTTTGGCCAGGGCTGAGTTCGAACTCATCTCCCTATTTTTATGAGGCTGGAACCCTAACCACTGAACAAAAGACAGCACCCATGGGTATTTATTTCAAGGACCTCTTTGACACCTACCCTAAAACGTTCAAATAAGTGAAGCTTACAAACTTACTATGCCTGGCCACAACCTCCATTGAGTCATAGTTTCACAGATATTAAGCATGTCTACATTACTTGAAAAATCAAGGTGATTCTGGTCTTTTTAGATGATAAAAATGTTTGATGGTTGGTTTGTCGATTTGACTGTTTATGGGTATTTTTGAAATACAGTTTCCCTATGTGGGCCAGGCTAGTCTTTTACAGCATTAGTCTATATCATAGCAAACTCAAACTCCAGAATTCAGGCAAAGCTCATGCCTGAGACTCTCATGTGACTATAAATACTGGTGTGTGTCACAATGCCTCGATAATTCTTTACTGAATGTTTTCTCTAAGAAAATGTAGAGACAGGTGTGACACTTACTCTCTCCAATTTCAGCACAGCCTCATTCAATAACTCAACTCATCTCAGCCTGCCAGAGCGGTAAAATTAGATTTGAGAGCCACCAAGTTTGGTCATTTTCTCTGTTTGGTTTTCTTACCTTCACCCTCGCTCATTCTATCCTTCCTCTCTGCAATTCTGTCTCTCTCATTGGCTTGCTCTCTCCATTCTTCTCTTTCCTTAGTTCCTTTCTTTCCTCGAACTCTCCTTCTACAGCTTAAGGAAAACTTCTCTAGTAAGAAACAAAAAACCTATGAAAGCTATCCTTGAATGTATACTCTTGAACTTTATACTTGAAATGGGTGAATTGTGTAGTGTATGAATTATATATGAATAGAGTTGTTATATTTTAATCTACAGGCTCCTGTATATGAGAGAAATAGAGAAAAACCTTGACAAAAACATAAGCATGGATGAGCAACATAGCTGACACCTATAATAATGACAATTTCAGAGGCTGAATCAGAAGATTCCTAGAAGTAAGGGGTTTCAGATCAGAATGAGCAATTAGTAAGACCCTGCATGTCCTAAACATAAGTGCAAAACCTCTGCAGCAGTGGTGGCATAGGCCAGTATTCTCAGCTGATTAGAAGGATAGCGTCAGGAGTATCACTTGAGTTTAGCAACTTGCATTTCCTTGACCTATGATTGTACCAACATATTTTTCTGGGGCAAAGAGGCAAATGCAGTATGAAATGTATAAGCGATATACTGACTAGGTGCAGGAAAGTCTGGTAGCACACAATATATTTTATACATGTATCACAAATGAGATTTATTATCAGGATTGCCTGATAGTAAGGGAAATTCAACCAATAGAACACACTACCTTAATAAAATCAGTAAGAAAAAAACAGAGCCTCCTCAAGAGACACAGAAAAGTCATTTGACAGAGGCAACTTAATTCTTGATGAATTAAGAGCTCTAATTAAGAAACAGAATTTTGTGTTCACAAAGGGGGAACTACTTTTTTAAATAAAGCTACTTCAGAATGTTTTCCAAAACTTGAAGTACTCAAAATTTTCACATTTTAAGAACTAATCAGGTCATGCCTATACGTCAGAGACAGTCAAAACTATTTTCCTATTAACACACAGGATGCCATGAATTGACGAGGAAGTCACATTGTTGAATGCTACTGAAGTTATCATTTTCTTATTCCTTGAGACAGAGTCTACCTCCTCCCTTCAGTAGCATGCTGTTAGGTTATCATAGCTAACTGCAATCTCAAACTCCTGGGCTCAATATATACATCTCTCTCTCTCAGTTTTATGTCCGGGGCCCACGTTGAAACCTGACACCTTCATTATATAGGACCAGCAACCTACTCATTTGAGCCACAGTTGAACCCAAAGGCTCAACATATCTTATTGACTCAGCCTCCTGAGCAATTTAGCAGTCCAGGTGCTCCCTGACAGTTCCCAGTTACTTTGGACCGCCTGCTTTTGCCTCCCAGAATTCTCGAATTACAGGGATGAGCCAACACTCCAGACCTTGAAGTGGAGAAATTTTTCATACTATGGTTTGTGGCCAGCGGTGGTGTTTCATGTCTGTCATTTTGGCACTTTGTGAGGTTGAGTCTGTGGATTCTCTCAGCTTCTGAATCGGTGACCAACCTGAAAAAAAGTGAGATCCCCATCTCTGAGGAATAAAAAACAGCTGATGTGATACAGGCAACAAGAGTCCCAGACAAGAGAATAGGTTCGTTTTTTGACAACACATGAAGATTGCTGTGAATTATAATACCAGGGCACATTATGGAGGGCAACAACATGAGACTATCTCTTAATACATTAATGGAGAAAAACATTGCTTGGGAATTTATTCATTATTTGTTTTCAATTTCATTTAGTTCTGCTCTAATTTCAGTTATTTCTTTTCTTCTTCTGGGTTTAGGCTTGGAATGTCATTCCTATACAGTTGCTTGAGATATCTCATTAAGTTGTTGACTTCTTCTTTTTCCCGTCTCTTGAGGAAGGCTAGAAATGCTATAAATTTTCCTCTTAGGACCCTCTTTGCTGTATCACAGATTTTCTGATAGTTCGTGTGTTCATTATTGCATTGTTCCAAAATTTTGGTAATTTTCTTCTTAATCTCATGTATCACCCAGCTATCATTCAGCATGAGGTTATTTAGTTTCCACGTTTTTGTATGCGTGTAGAGATTCCTGTTGTCACTGAGTTCAAATTTTGTTCCATATAATACAAGAAAATACTAGGAATGATTTATTTTCTTTTAAATTTGCTGAGGTTAGTGTTGTTACCTCAAATGTGATCAATTTTGGAGAATGATTCATCGCCTGATGAGAATAAGTGTATTCAGTTTTGTTAGGATTAAATGTTCTGTAGATTTCTGTTAGATGGAGATGTTGAATGATTAGGTTTAATTCTAATTCTAACCTTTCATTGCTTAGCTTCTTTTTGGAGGATCTATCCAACAATGCCAAAGGAGTGTTATAATGTCTGGCAATTATGGTGCTAGAGAAAATCAAGGCTCTCACGTATGTTAATGTCTCTCTTGTAAATTAAGACACATTCTTCTTGGGTGCATAAATGTTGACAATTGAAATCTCATCATGTTATATGTTGCCCTTAACAAATCTGAAATGACCATTCTTATCCTTCCTAAAATTGGTTGGTTTAAACCCTACTGTATCTGCTAATAAAATTGCAACACCTGCTTTATTTTTTTTTCCCATTTGCCTGAATTATAGTTGACAATCCCTTCACCCTGAGTCTATGCTTATCTTTTAAGGTAAGGTGAGATTATTGAATGCAGCAGATTTTTGGTCTAGTTTTTGTATCCAATCAGATAATCTGTGACTCTTTAAAAGACAATTTAAGTCATTCACACTAATTGAGTGTATGATATGTCAGATAGTATTTTGGGATTAGAGTTTTTCAAAAGTTTAGTAGAAAGTTTTTAATTTTTTTGCCATTGTGGAAGTTGGAATTTCATTAAAACTTTCTCAGTCCGTTTACTTTTGTGGTGGAGGATTGCACTGGTCATTATAGATGAGAGATCTGAGAATATGCTGGAGAGCTGGTTTAGTTATGGAAAATTTCTTCAACATGTTAATGTCATTAAAGTATTTAATTACTCCATCATAAATGAAACTCAGTTTAGCCAGATACAGGATAATGGGTTGAAAATTATTTTGTTTTAGGAGGTTAAAAGTTGATGACTACCCTCTTCTTGCTTGAAATGGTTCAGCAGAGAGATCTGCATTCATTCTAATATTCTTCCCCTTGTAGGTTATTGTTTTTTTTTTATGTCTGGCTATTTTCAGAATTTTCTCCATATTAACTTCAGTAAAGTTAATTCTTATGTGTCTGGGAGATGTTTCATTTGGGTTGACTTGTATTGTTGTTCTGAAACTGTCTTCTATCTGGATTTCAGAATCACTTAGCATGTCTGAAAAATCTTTGATTATTTCATGAAGTAAAGGTTCTGTATCCTTCACAACAACCTCATCACCTTCCTGTATTCCACTAAGGTGGATATTACATCTCTTTGAATTATGCCAGATTTCTCTGAGAGAATGGTCTATTTTATTCTCCATTTTTCTTTCCTCATTGAACATTTGGGAGCGTTCAAAAACTCTGTCTTCAATGTCAGAAATCATTTCATCCATTGTGTTACTGTGGAATCTCCTGTTTCATTGTGTTACTGAAGGATTCTACTGTGTTTCTCAGATCTGCAAATTCTTCATCAAAATGTAAAAAGCTTCAATAAAACCTTGAAATTCTAATTCCACCCTTACGTCCATTCTGTTGAACTTATATGCTGTCCAGATACTTTTTTATTGTTAAATCATAGCTGTATACATTAGTGCAATCAAGGAGTACAATGTGCTGGTTTCACATAAAAACTGAAATATTCTCATCAAATAGTTGAACATAGCCTTCATGGGATTTTCTTAATTATTGTATGTAGATATTTGTATTCTGCCTTTAGTAAATTTCACCTATATCCATTCTAAGATGCACCATAGGTGTGGCCCCACCCATTCCTCACCCTCTAAACTAACCTCCCCACTCCCTTCCCCTTCGTTGGACCTTTCCTTATACTCTTGTGCTATAGTTGGGTTACAAACTTCATGTGAAAGGTATAAATTAGCTTCATAGTAGGTCTGAGTACATATGATATGTTTTATTCCATTCCTGAGACATTTTGCTAAGAAGAATAGAGAGAGTGCTAGGACAATATGAATAAAATTAATATTCACCGTATGGGAAATTCTGAAACCAACAAAGTTGCTTCAAAAGGGCCAAATGCTCTACTTCAACAGATACTCAAGGAGAACTTGGGAAGAAATTCGAAAATCCAGATAGCAGACAGTTTAAGAAACCCAGCTTGACTCAAACAAAATAAAGCATCTCCTAAACCATTATGATTAACCTCTCCAAAATTATTGTGAAGGACAAATATTTGGCAAGTAGCCAGACCTAAGAAAATTATAACTTACAAGATGAGGAATATTAGAATGGCTACAGGTCTCTCTGCTGAAAATTTTGAAGGTTGAAGAAGGTGGTCATTGACCTTTAACTTCCTAAAACTAAATAACTTTCAATCCAGAATATTGTATCCAGGGAAACTGAGTTTCATTTATTATAGATAAATTAAGTACTTTAATGACATTCACATATTGAGGAACTTTACCATAAATAAACAAGAACTCCAGGACATTCTCAGATATATTCTTCATAATGAACAGCACCATCCTCTAACACCAGAATAAACTCACTCTGAAACTTTTGATCAAATTCCAACTTGTACAAGGGCTAAAAGATGAAAAATGTCCACAGGAGTTTCAGAAAAATCGAAACCCAAAATACTCCCAGAATTGCCAAAATTCTCAATTAATGTGAATAGTTTTAATTGTCTCTTGAAGAGGCACAGGTTGCCCAACAGAATACAAAATTTCAGGTCAGATATATCTTGATTAAAAGAATCTCATCTTACCTTATAAGATAAATAAAGACTAAGGGTGAAAGAATGGTCAACTATAATTCAGGCAAATAGCAATCAGAAAAAAGCAGAAGTTGTAATTTTATTCTCAGATACTATAAGCTTTAAACAAACAAAATTAAAGAAATATAAGTATGGGCACTTCATATTTAGTAAGGGTAACACTCAACATGATGAAATTTCAATTATTAACATTCATGCTGCCAACCAGTATGTGCCTCAATTTACAAAACAAACTCAAACATACATGAGCAACTTGATTTCCTCCAGAACTATAATGGAGAAGTATAATTGTTGGAGATTTTAACACCCCCTTGTTGCCAATTGCAACAAACACCACAAAAATGGCCAGGCTTTGTTTGCAGAAATATGTAGTCCTTGCTACTTGGGAAGCTGAGGCAAGATTATTACCTACGTCCAGGAGTTGTAGGTTTCTATGAGTTTTGTGATATCACAGCACTTTACCAAGAGGGATAAAATGAGACTCTGTTGAAAGAAAGAAAGAAAGAAAGAAAGAAGAAGAAAGAAAGAAAGAAAGAAAGAAAGAAAGAAAGAAAGAAAGAAAGAAGGAAGGAAGGAAGGAAGGAAGGAAGGAAGGAAGGAAGGAAGGAAGGAAGGAAGGAAGGAAGGAAGGAAGAAAGAAGAAGAAAGAAAGAAAGAAAGAAAGAAAGAAAGAAAGAAAGAAAGAAAGAAAGAAAGAAAGAAAGAAAGAATGAAAGAAAGAAAGAAAGAAAGGAAAGAAAGAAAGAAAGAAAGAAAGAAAGAAAGAAAGAAAGAAAGAAAGAAAGAAGAAAGAAAGAAAGAAAGAAAGAAAGAACTGAGCAAAGAAATATGTAAAAAATGAACAGTTCATAAAGTGAAAGAGGCCATTACAGCAAGCCCATTGCCAATAATGTATAGAATGGTGTTGAATTGAAATCATTTCCACTCAGATCAGGAACAAGGCAAGGTTGCCCATTTCTTTTACTGCCTTTTAACATTGTAATGGAAGTCTTACCTATTGCAAACTGGCAAAAAATAGCAATCATATATATACATAGAGGGTGAGAGGAGATCAAACTTATACTGTTCACAGATGATATGATTATATATCTGGAACAACCATGGTATTCAACTAGAAAATCTTAGAAGTGATCAAAAAATAAAAAAGGTCTCAGATTATAAAATCAATACTCACATATCTGTAGCCTTTATATACACCAACAAAATTCAAGATGAAATAACTGTCATGGACTCTATTCCTTTCACTGTGTTGCCAAAGAATATGAAATATTTGGGAGTTTTTGTAACAAAAAATGTCAAATATATTTATAAAGAGAACTATGAAACTCTAATAAAAGAAACAGCTGAAGAAGTTAACAAATGGAAAAACATAACATGCTGATAGTTGTGAAGAATGAACATTGTTAAAATATCCATACTAGGGGCGGCACCTGTGGCTCAGTGAGTACGGTGCCAGACTCATATGCCAAGGGTGATGGGTTCAAACCCAGAACGGGATAAACTGCAACAAAAAAATAGCTGGGTGTTGCAGCAGGCACCTGTAGTCCCAGCTGCTTGGGAGGCTGAGGCAAGAGAATTGCATATGCCCAAGAGTTACCGGTTGCTATGAGCCATGTGACATCATGGCACTCTACCCAAGGTTGTACAGTAAGACTCTGTCTCTACAAAAAAAAAAAAAAATATATATATATATATATATACATATCCATACTACCTAAAGTAAAATACAATTTTAATACAATCTCTATTAAAGCTCAACTGTCATACTTTAAAGATTGCAAAAAAAAATTGTTTTATATGGAATCAGAAAAAAACTCAAATAGCCAAGACATTTATCAAAAATAAAAATATATGCAGAATAATCACACATGGGATTCTACTAATCCCACTCTAGATTAGTAGAGTATAGCTCATACTATACTGTAAATCATTAATGATCAAAACAGTACGGTAGTAGCACAAAGATAGAGTTGTAGATGTGTGGAACCGAATAGAGAACTAAGAGATGAACCCAGCTAATTACCATCATTTGATCTTTGATAAGCAAATTAAAAACATTCATTTGAAAAATGGACTTCTAATTTAACACATGGTGATGGGTGAAATGGTTGGCGATCACAGAGAAAACTGAAACTGGACTCACAGAGAAGACTTCACTAATAAGGAAGATAGCCCTCAATGCAGTAAAGTTTTATTTTATTTTATTTTTATTTTTTATTGTTGGGGATTCTTTAGGCTACAATAAGCCAGGTTACACTGATTGCAATTGTTAGGTACAAAATCAACATTCATAAATCGTTAGCCTTTATATATACCAACAATAGTCAAGTTGAAAAAAGAGTTAAGGACTATATCCCATTCACAGCAGTGCCAAAGAAGATGAAATATTTGGGAATTTACCTAACAAAAGACATGAAAGATCTCTATAAAAAGAACTATGAAACTCTAAGAAAAGAAATAGTTGAAAATGTTAACAAATGGAAAAACATACCATGCTCATGTCTGGGAAGAATCAACATTGTTAAAATGTCCATACTACCCAAAGCAATATATAATTTCAACGCAATCCCCATTAAAGCTCCACTGTCATACTTTAACGATCCTCAGAAAACAATACTTATTTTAAATGGAATCAGAAAAAACCTCGGATAGCCAAGACATTACTCAGAAATAAAAACAAAGCAGGAGGAAACATGCTACCAGACTTCAGACTATACTACAAATCGACAGTGATCAAAACAGCATGATATTGGCACAAAAATAGAGAAGTAGATATCTGGAACAGAATAGAGAATCAAGAGTTGAATTCAGCTACTTACAGTAATTTAATTTTTGACAAGCCAATTAAAAACCTTCAGTGAGGAAAAGATTCCCTAGTTAACAAATGGTGCTGGGTGAACTGGCTGGCAACCTGCAGAAGACTAAAACTGGACCCACACATTTCACCATTAACTAAGATAGACTCTCATTGGATTAAAGATTTAAACCTAAGACATGAAACTATAAAAATACTAAAGGAGAGTGCAGGGGAAACCCTTGAAGAAATCGGTCTGGGCATGTATTTTATGAGGAGGACCCCCCTGGGAATTGATGCAGCTTCAAAAATACACTGCTGGGAATTGATCAAACTAGAAAGATTCTGAACAGCGAAGAACACAGTAAGTAAAGCAAGCAAACAGCCTTCGGAAAGGAAGAAGATATTTGCAGGTTATGTTTCTGACAAAGGTTTAATAACCAGAATCCACAGAGAACTCAAACGAATTAGCAAGAAAATAACAAGGGATCCCATCACAGGATGGACAAAGGACTTGAAGAGAAACTTCTCTGAAGAAGACAGGTGCACGGCCTTCAGACATATGAAGAAATGCTCATCATCTTTAATCATTAGAGAAATGCAAATCAAAACTACTTTGAGATATCATCTAACTCCAGTGAGACTAGCCTATATCACAAAATCCTAAGACCAGAGATGTGGCATGGATGCGGAGAAAAGGGAACACTTTTGCACTGCTGTTGGGAATGCAAATTATTACATTCATTTTGGAAAGATATATGGAGAACACTTAGACATTTAAAAATAGAACTGCCATTCAATCCTGTAATTCCTCTACTGGGCATATACCCAGAAGAATAAAAATCACATCATAACAAAGATATTTGTACCAGAATGTTTATTGCAGCCCAATTCATAATTACTAATTCATGGAAAAAGCCCAAATGCCCATCAATCCAAGAATGGATTAATAAACTGTGGTATATGTACACCATGGAATATTATGCAGCCTTAAAGAAACATGGAGACTTTACTTCTTTTATGTTTACTTGGATGGAACTGGAAAATATTCTTCTTAGTAAAGTATCTCAGTACTCGGGAGGCTGAGGCAAGAGAATCGCTTAAACCCAGGAGTTGGAGGTTGCTGTGAGCTGTGTGAGGCCACGGGCACTCTACCAAGGGCCATAAAGTGAGACTCTGTCTGTATTAAAAAAATAATAATAATAATAAAGTATCTCAAGAATTGAAAAAAAAGTACCCAATGTACTCACCCCTACTGTGAAACTAATTTAGGGCTCTCACAGGAAAGCTATAACCCAGTTACAACCTAAGAATGGGGGAAGGGGGAAAGAGAGGGGAGGGAAGGGTGATGTGGGTAGAGGGAGGGGGACGGTGGGATCACACCTGTGGTGCATCTTACACGGATATATGTGAAACTTAGAAAATGTAGAATGTAAGTGTCTTAGCCCAATAACTCAAAAACGCCAGGAAGGCTATGTCAACCAGTGTGATGAAAACGTGTCAGACAGTTTATGAAGCTAGTGTGTCATGTACCATGATCATATCAATGTAAACAGCTATAATTTAATAAAAAAATAAAAAAGCAATTGTTAGGTAAAGTCCCTCTTGCAACCATGTCTTGCTCCCATAAAGTGTGACACACACCAAGGCCCCATCCTCTCACTCCGTCCGTCTTTCTGCTTTTCCTCCCCCCCATAACCTTAATTGTCATTAATTGTCCTCATATCAAAATTGAGTACATAGGATTCATGTTTCTCCATTCTTGTGATGCTTTATTAAGAATAATGTCTTCCACTTCCATTCAGGTTAATACCAAGGAGGTCAAGTCTCTTTGTATTGAGACTAGTTGAATAGTATCCCATGGTATATACATACCACAGCTTGTTAATCCATTCCTGGGTTGGTGGGCATTTAGGCTGTTTCCACATTTTGGCGATTGTAAATTGAGCTGCAGTAGTGTACTACAAGTGTCCTTATGATAAAAGGATTTTTTTTTTTTCTGGGTAGATGCCCAGTAATGGGATTGCAGGATCAAATGTGAGGTCTAGCTTGAGTGCTTTGAGGTTTCTCCATACTTCCTTCCAGAAAGGTTGTACTAGTTTGCAGTCCCACCAGCAGTGAAAAAGTCTTCCTTTCTCTCCACATCCAAGCCAGCATCTACAGTTTTGAGATTTTGTGATGTGGGCCATTCTCACTGGGGTTAGATGATATCTCAGGGTTGTTTTGATTTACATTTCTCTAAAATATAGAGATGATGAACATTTTTTCATGTGTTTGTTAGCTATTTGTCTGTCTTCCTTAGGGAAGGTTCCAATCATTTCTCTTGCCCATTGATATGTGGGATTGTTGGCTTTTTTCATGTGGATTCATTTGAGTTCTCTATAGATTCTAGTTATCAAGCTTTTGTCTGATTCAAAATATGCAAATATCCTTTCCCATTGTGTACATTGTCTCTTTGCTTTGGTTATTGTCTCCTAAGCTTTTCAGTTTAATGAAGTCCCATTTGTTTATTTTTGTTGTTGTTGCAATTGTTATGGCAGTCTTCTTCATGAAGTCTTTGACCAGGCCATTATCTTCCAGTGTTTTCCCTGTACTTTCCTTGAGGATTTTTACTGTTTCATGGCTTAAATTTAAGTCCTTTATCCATCTTGAATCAATTTTTGTGAGTGGGGAAAGGTGTGGGTCCATTTTCCCTCTTTTACATGTAGATATTCGGTTCTTTCAACACCATTTATTGAATAGGGAGTCTCGTCCTCAAGGTATATTCTTGTTTGGTTTATTGAAGATTAGGTGGTTGTAAGATGTTAGATTCATTTCTTGGTTATCAATTCAATTCCAAGTGTCTATGTCTCTATTTTTGTGCCAGTACATTGCAGACCACTATGGCTTTGTCGTACAGACTGAAATCTGGTATGCTGATGCCCTCAGCTTTATTTTTATTACTAAGAAGTGCCTTAGCTATATGGGTTTTTTTCCGGTTCCATACAAAACGCATTATCATTTTTTCCAAATCTTGAAAGTACTATGTTGCTTTTGATAAGAATGGCATTGAATAGGTAGATTGTTTCGGGAAGTATAGATATTTTAACAATGCTGATTCTTCCCATCCATGAGCATGGTATGTTCTTCCATTTGTTAATATACTCTGCTATTTTCTTTCTTTTTTTGTTTTATTTTTTTATTAAATCATGACCGTATACATTGATATGATCATGGGGGATCATACACTCGCTTCATGGACCATTTGACACATTTTCACTCACAATGGTTAACATAGCCTTCCTGGCATTATCTCAGTTACTGTGCCAAAACATTTACATTATACATTTAACAAGTTTCGCAAATACCCCTGTTAGATACACCACAGGCATGATCCCAAAAATCCCCTTCCCTCTACCTACCACCCCCCTCCGTCCCCTCCCTTTCCCACTTACCCCTATTGTTAGGTTGTAACTGGGTTATAGCTTTCATGTGAGAGCCCCAAATTAGTTCCATAGTAGGGCTGAGTACATTGGGTACTTTTTCTTCCATTCTTTTTTTTCTCCTTTTTTTGTTAGTTTTATTAAATCATAGCTGTGTACATTAGTATGATCATGGGGCACAATACACTTGGTTCATAGATAGTTTTCTTTCTGAGGATTTCATAATTTTCTTCATAGAGTTCCTTCACCTCCTTCATTAGGTATATTGCTAGGTATTTGATTTTCTTTGAGAATATGGTGAATTATTTATGTCCTTAATTACCTTCTCATCTTGACTGTTATACGTGTATAGAAAGGCTACTGATTTGTGGACATTGATTTTATATCCTGAAATATTACTGTATTTTTTGATGACTTCTAGGAGTCTTGAGGTTGAGTCTTTGTGGTTCTCTAAGTATAAGATCATGTCGTCAGCAAAGAGGGAGAATTTGACCTCCTCTGCTCCCATTTGGATTCCCTTTATTTACTTCTCTTGATTAATTGTATTGGCTAAAACTTCCAGCACTATGTTGAATAGTAAAGGTGATAGAGGATAACCTTGTCTGGTTCCAGTTCTGAGAGAAAAGGTTTCAGTTTTACTTCATTCAGTAAAATATTAGCTTTAGTTTTGTCATAGATAGCTTCAATCAGTTTTAAAAATGTGCCACTTATGCCTATATTCTTCAGTGTTCTAAATAGAAAAGGATGTTGCATTTTAGCAAATACTTTTTCTGCATCTATTGAGAGGATCAGGTGATCTTTATTTTTGCCTCTGTTAATTTGGTGGATAATGTTTATGGACGTGCATATGTTAAACCAGCCTTGATCCCTGGGATGAAGCCTACTTGATCATGATGAATGACTTTTTTGATGACAAGCTGCAATCTATTGGCTAGGATTTTGTTGAGAATATTTGTATCTATATTCATGAGTGAGTTTGTTCTGAAATTCTCCCTTTTGTTTGGGTCTTTTCCTGGTTTTGGTATCAGTGTGATGTTTGCTTCATAGAATGTGTTGGGGAGGATTCCTTCTTCCTCAATTTTTTGGAATAAATTTTGCAGTACAGGAATAAGCTCTTCCTTGAAGGATAGATAGAATTCTGGTGTGAAGACATCTGGAGAAGGGCATTTTTTGGTTGGAAGATTTTTTATTGTTTCTTTGATCTCAGTGCTTGAAATGGGTCTGTTCAAGAGCTCTATTTTTTCCTAGATAAGTCTAGGGAGAGGGTATGATCCCAAATACTGATCCATTTCCTTCACATTGTCAAATTTCTGGGAATAGAGTTTCTGGTAGTATTCAGAGATGATCTTTTGTATCTCTGTGGAATCAGTTGTTATTTCCCCTTTATCATTTCTGATTGAGGTTACTAGAGATTTTACTTTTATATTTCTCCTTAGTCTAGCCAATGGTTTATCTATTTTATTTATTTTTTCAAAGAACCAACTTCTTGTTTCATTAATTTTCTGAATGATTCTTTTGTTTTCAATTTCATTGATCTCTGATGTGATTTTGGATATTTCTTTTCTTCTACTGAGTTTAGGCTTAGATTGTTCTTCTTTTTCCAATTCAATAAGATAGCTTGTGAGATTGTTGATGCACTCTCTTCTGTTTTTCAAATGTAGGCATCTAAAGTGACGAAGTTTCCTCTCAAAACTACTTTTGCAGTATCCCACATTTTTTGGTAGCTTGTGTCTTCATTGTTGTTATGCTCAAGGAAGTTAATAATTTTCTGTTTCATTTCTTCCTGCACCCATCTGTTATTCAACAGAAGATTGTTTAATTTCCATGCCTTTGTGTAGGGTCGTGTGTTTTTTTACAGATGAGTTCCACCTTTAGTGCCTTATGGTCTGAGAAGATGCAAGGTAAAATTTGAATTTTTTTGATTCTGTTCACATTTGTTTTGTGTCCAAGGATATGATCAATTTTGGAGAATGTTCCATGGGGTGATGAGAAGAATGTATATTCTTTATCTTTGGTATGAAGTGTTGTATATGCGTCTATCAAGCACAGTTTTTCTAGGGTCTCATTTAAATCTCTTATATCTTTGTTTAATTTCAGTTTAGGGGATCTGTCCAGCTCTTTAAGAGCTGTTATTATGTTATTATCAGATACATATTATTGTGTTATTATCAGATATCATATTGTTCAGACCGAGTAAGATCTGTTTCAAAAATCTGTGAGCATTTAAATTGGGTGCATAAATAGAATTAAAAGCTCTTCTTGATGTATTTTTCCCTTGACCAATGTAAAGTGACCATCTTTGTCTTTTTTGACTTTAGTTGCTTTTAATCCACATGAATCTGAAAATAAGATTGCAACTCCTCTTTCTTCTGAATGCCATTTGCATGAAAAATTGTCTTCCAACCCTTGACTCAGAGGTTTAATTTGTCTTTTGAAGCCAGGTTTGTTTCTTGCAGACAGCAAATGGATGGCTTGTGTTTTTTAATACAGTCAACAAATTTGTGTCTCCTCAGTGGGGAATTCAACCCATTAAAATTGTTTGAGATAATTAATAAGTGTAGTAGTATTCTATTCATATTATTTTGTGAGAGTCCATTGCTTAGTTTTATCTTTTGCATCAGTGTGGAGGTTAGGTTCTGTCCTTTAATTTCTTTATTTTTTATTAAATCATAACTGTATACATTGATATCATCATGGGGCATCATACACTCGCTTCATAAACAATTTGACACATTTTTATCACAGTGGTTAACATAGCCTTTCTGGCGTTATCTCAGTTACTGTGCCAAAACATTTACATTCTACATTTACCAAGTTGCGCAAATACACCTGTAATATGCACCACATGTGTGATCCCAACGATCCCCCTCCCTCTACCCACCCCCCCTTCCCACTTCCCCCTATTGTTAAGTTGTAGCTGGGTTATAGCTTTCATATGAGAGTCCCAAATTAGTTTCATAGTAGGGCTGTGTACATTGGGTACTTTTTCTTCCATTCTTGGGATACTTTACTAAGAAGAATATGTTCCAGCTCCATCCATGTAAACATGAAAGAGGTAAAGTCTCCATCTTTCTTTAAGGCTGCATAGTATTCCGTGGTATACATATACCACAATTTATTAATCCATTCGTAGATCGATGGGCACTTGGGCTTTTTCCATGACTTAGCTATTATGAATTGGTCTGCAATATGTTGTTATGTTGTGATTTTTGGTCTTCTGGGTATATGCCCAACAGAGGAATTACAGGATTGAATGGCAGATCTATTTTTAGATCTCTGAGTGTTCTCCATATATCTTTCCAAAAGGAATGTATTAATTTGCATTCCCACCAGCAGTGCAGAAGTGTTCCCTTTTCTCTGCATCCACGCCAACATCTCTGGTCTTGAGATTTTGTGATATAGGCTAGTCTCATTGCAGTTAGATGATATCTCAAAGTAGTTTTGGTTTGCATTTCTCTGATGATTAAAGATGATGAGCATTTTGTCATATGTCTGAAGGCCCCGCGCGTGTCTTCTTCAGAGAAGTTTCTCTTCAAATCCCTTGCCCAGCCTGCGATGGGATCCCTTGTTTTTTTCTTGCTGATGCATTTGAGTTCTCTGTGGATTCTGGTTATTAAACCTTTGTCAGAGATATACCCTGCAAATATCTTCTCCCATTCTGAGGGCTGTCTGCTTGCTCTGCTTACTGTGTTCTTAGCTGTGCAGAAGCTTTTTAGTTTGATCAAGTCCCAGTAATGTATTTTTGAAGCTGCTTCAATTGCCCAGGGGGTTCTCCTCATGAAATACTCACCCAGACCAATTTCTTCAAGGGTTTTCCCTGCATTCTCCTCTAGTATTTTTATAGTTTCATGTTTTAAGTTTAAATCTTTAATCCAATGAGAGTCTATCTTAGTTAATGGTGAAAGGTGTGGGTCCAATTTCAGTCTTCTGCAGGTTGCCAGCCAGTTCACCCAGCACCATTTGTTAAATAGGGAATCTTTTCCCCACTGAATGTTTTTAATTGGCTTGTCAAAAATCAAATAGCGGTAAGTAGCTGGATTCATCTCTTGGTTCTCTATTCTGTTCCAGATATCTACTTCTCTGTTTCTGTGCCAATACCATGCTGTTTTGATCACTATCGATTTGTAGTAAAGTCTGAGGTCTGGTAGTGTGATTCCTCCTGTTTTGTTTTTATTTCTGAGTAATGTCTTGGCTATTCGAGGTTTTTTCTGATTCCATATAAAACGAAGTAATGTTTTTTCAAGATCTTTAAAATATGACAGTGGAGCTTTAATAGGGAGTGCGTTGAAATTATATATTGCTTTGGGTAGTATGGAC
Organism: Nycticebus coucang; assembly: GCF_027406575.1. Lineage (NCBI taxonomy): Eukaryota > Metazoa > Chordata > Mammalia > Primates > Lorisidae > Nycticebus > Nycticebus coucang. Next base: position 9,656,699 of record NC_069805.1, read on the forward strand.
ATTTTGATAATGTTGATTCTTCCCAGCCATGAGCATGGTATGTTTTTCCATTTGTTAACATTTTCAGCTATTTCTTTTCTTAGAGTTTCATAGTTCTCTTTATAGAGATCTTTCACGTCTTTTGTTAGGTAAATTCCCAAATATTTCATCTTCTTTGGCACTACTGTGAATGGGATAGAGTCCTTAACTCCTTTTTCAATTTGACTGTTGTTGGTGTATATAAAGGCTACTGATTTATGATTGTTGATTTTGTAACCTGAGATGCTGCTGTATCCCTTGATCACTTCTAGGAGTTTTGTAGTAGAGTCCCTAGTGTTTTCCAGATACACAATCATATCTTCTGCGAAGAGCGAGAGTTCGATCTCCTCTGACACTATATGGATACCCTTTATCGCCTTTTCTTCCCTAATTGCGGTTGCTAAACCTTCCATTACAATGTTGAAAAGCAATGGAGACAATGGGCAGCCTTGTCTGGTTCCTGATCTGAGTGGAAATGATTCCAATTTAACTCCATTCAATATGATAGTGGCTGTGGGTTTGCTGTAGATGGCCTCTATCAGTTTAAGAAAAGTCCCTTCTAGACCAATTTTCTTGAGTGTTCTGATCATGAAGGGATGCTGGATATTATCAAAAGCTTTTTCTACATCAATTGAGAGAATCATATGTTCTTTGTTTTTTAATTTGTTTATGTGCTGAATTACGTTTATACATTTACGTATATTGCACCAGCCTTGAGACACTGGGATAAAACCAACTTGGTCATGATTTATAATTTGTTTAATGTGTTCCTGGATTCTGTTTGTCAGGATCTTGTTGAATATTTTTGCATCTATATTCATTAGTGATATTGGTCTATAATTTTCTTTTCTTGTTGGGTCTTTTCCTGGTTTAGGGATCAGGGTGATGTTTGCTTCATAGAACGTGTTGGGTAGTCATCCTTCTTTTTCTACATTTTGGAACAGCTTGAGTAATATAGGTACTAATTCCTCTTTAAAGGTTTTGTAGAATTCTGACGTGAAACCATCTGGTCCCGGGCTTTTCTTTTTAGGGAGGTTTTGTATAGTTGATGCTATTTCTGAACTTGCTATGGGTCTAGTCAACATTTCCACTTGATTCTGGTTAAGTCTTGGAAGGTGGTGCGCTTCCAAGTATCAGTCTATTTCCTTCAGATTTTCATATTTCTGAGAACAAAGTTTCTTGTAATATTCATTAAGGGTTTTTTGGATTACTGATGAGTCTGTGGTTATTTTGTCTTTGTTGTTTCTGATTGATGATAGTAGAGATTTTACTCTTTTTTTCCTGATTAGGTTGGCCAGAGGTTTATCTATTTTATTGACCTTTTAAAAAAAAACAGCTTTTTCATTTATTGATCTGTTGTATTATTCTTTTGTTTTCAATTTCATTTAATTCTGCTCTAATTTTGGTTATTTCTTTTCTTCTACTGGGTTTGGGGTTGGAATGTTCTTCCTTTTCCTGTTGCGTGAGATGTCCCATTAAGTTGTTTACTTCCTCTCTTTCCGTTCTCTTGAGGAAGGCTTACAGTGCTATAAATTTCCCTCTTAGAACTGCCTTTGCAGTGTCCCAGAGGTTCTGATAGTTTCTGTCTTCATTGTCGTTTTGCTGCAAAAAATTGGTGATTTCTTTCTTAATCTCATCTCTGACCCAGCTATCATTCAGCATAAGGTTATTTAACTTACATGTTTTTGTATGACTATGCAGATTCCTGTTGTTACTCAATTCAAGTTTTATTCCATGATGGTCCGAGAAGATGCATGGAATAATTTCTATTCCTTTAAATTTACTGAGGTTAGACTTGTGACCTAAATGTGGTCAATTTTGGAGTAAGTTCTGTGGGCTGATGAGAAGTATGTGTTTTCAGTTTTGTTGGGATGAAATGTTATGTAGATTTCTGCTAAATCTAAATTTGGAAGGTTAGGTTTAAATCTAAGATCTCTTTGCTCAGCTTCTTTCTGGATGACCGATCCAACACTTCCAAGGGAGTGTTGAAATCTCCGACGATTATGGAGCTGGAGGAAATCAAGTTGCTCCTGTCTGTTAGAGTTTCTCTTATAAATTGAGGTGCATTCTGGTTGGGTGCATAGATATTAATAATTGAGATCTCATCATATTGAGTATTACTCTTAACAAATATGAAGTGACCATTCTTGTCCTTCCTTACTTTTGATGGTTTAAAGTCTACTGTATCTGCAAATAAAATTGCAACACCTGCTTTTTTCTGATTACTATTTGCCTGAAATATGGATGACCATCCTTTCACCCTGAGTCTGTATTTGTCTTTTAAGTCGAGATGTGACTCTTTTATGCAACAAATATCTGGCTTTAGTTTTTATATCCAGTCTTCTAACCTATCTCTCTTTAGAGGACAGTTTAAGCCATTCACATTCATGGAGAGTATTGATAAGTCTGGTGCAATTTTGGGTATCGAGTTTTTCAAAGGTCCAATGGACATTTTTAATCCTTTCGCCATTGTGGAAGTTGGAGTTTGATCCGAAGTTTCTGAGTGAGTTTACTTTTATTGTATAGGATTGGGTTGGTCATTGTGGAGGATAGGTCTGAGAACATCCTGAAGAGCTGGTTTACTTATGGCAAATTTTTTCAACATATGAATGTCATTGAATTATTTAATTTCTCCATCATAGATGAAACTCAGTTTAGCTGTATACAAGATCCTGGGTTGAAAGTTTTTTTTGCTTTAGGAGATTAAAAGTTGATTACCAGCCTCTTCTGGCTTGAAAAGTTTCAGCAGAGAGATCTGCAGTTATTCTAAAATTCTTACCTTTGTATGTTATAGTTTTCTTTCGCCGGGGTGCTTTGAGAATCTTCTCTTTCATTTTGACTTTAGTAAAGCTAATTATGATATGTCTGGAGGATGACTTATTGAGGTTGAATCGTGCTGGGGTTCTGAAGCTGTCTGCTATCTGAATTTCAGATTCTCTAGGCATGTCTGGAAAATTTTCTTTCATAATTTCATGCAGAAGGGCCTCTGTGCCCTTGGAGGCGACTTCATCATTCTCAGAAATTCCTATAATCCTTATGTTGCTTTTTTTCGAATTATCTGAGAGTTCTCTGAGTGAGTGATCCGTTTTTGCTCTCCATTTCTCTTCCTCTTTGAGAGATTGATAGCGTTCGAAGACTTTATCTTCAATGTCAGAAATCCTTTCTTCTGCTTGCTCCATTCTGTTACTGAGGGATTCTACTGTATTTTTCATATCTTTGAGGGCTGTAAGTTCTTGCTTCAGTGTGTCTAAGTCTTTGGTGGTTTTGTCTTTAAATTCGGTAAATTCTTGAGACAATTTTTGAATTTCTCCTCGAATTCCTAATTCCATTTTATTAATCTTGTCTGCAATCCAAATTCTGAGTTCGATTGCTGACATTTCAGCCATTTGTTTATGAATGGGATCTTCAATCATATCTGCCGTATCTTTTCTTGGGGGGGGTTGATCTATTCTGGTTATTCATGTTACCAGAGTTTTTCCACTGATTCCGCCCCATGGTTATTTTACTCCCTTTGGTTTTTCCCCTGGGGTTTTATCGAGGGCCCGTACAATGTTGTGGCCTAAGAAACTGGGACCCTGTCTGGTGTGGTGGAGCAAAGTGATTCTGTCTTGCTTTCAGCTGGTTTCTGTTCGATCCTATTGCAACTTCTACTCTGGCTTGAAGTCTCAGCTGTGTGGAAAAATCAGCAATTAAGTCACCCCGCCTGCCCACCTCTGGCCCCAGTTGGAAAAGGAGAATCAAACCTTCCTACAATCGCACACCCAGGGCACCGCCTGAAAAGTCCTCAGTCTATTAGCCCAGTTCAAACAGTCCAAATCACCTGTCTCAATCGGCACTTGTCTCGGGTTGGAGAGTTCAAGAGGTCTCTTGGAACTGGATCACAGGGGCCTGGAGACTCCTCTGACACGGCTCACCCCAGTGCAGCGTGGAGTCAGGAGGAGCCACCCAGCAAACAGAGCAGTCTAGGAAGGTTGACGTCTCCTTCCCCACTTTGCCCCTCCATTGGACCCAGCCACTGGTATCTCTGCAGATGGCTAACCCAGTTGCCTGCAGTGAACCGACACTCCAGGGGTTTGCACCTGCAGGAATCAAAAGGAAGTCTGCCAGGCCCCCACAAACTGCCGCTATCTAGCAGGAGGAGATGGGGCCTGACATCTTTGAGTGTTTGATGCAGGTTATGGGAAGGAGGTGTTCACTCAGTCTTAGCCCTGTCCCCGATGGATGCTGCTAAAAGAACAGAACAGAACAGAACAGAACAGACAACTTTGTGGGGTTCTTTCTCTGTTCCTGTCGAAATCGCCTACAGAAGACGGGCTGTTTTGAATTCAAACGTCTTTGCTGCTGGAGATTTGTGTTCGAACACCTCTCTGGGTCGTCCCCGCCCAGGAAGTTTCCCGGGTTTGTGAGCCGTGTCAGGAAATCCCCCGCTCACCGGTGGCCTCCTCTGGTTGCCCAGGGAGACAGTGGGTGTGGCCTCAGAATATCCAGAAGTGAGCGTTCTGCCATTAAAGAAAAAACGGCTGTTGATCTACCTCCAGCGAACTGCTGCTGTGGTGTGGGCACTCAGGCGACCCTTTTCTCCTCTGTCCCGCGCCCCAGAGTCAGCACTAAGCGGCCGCAGTTTGTGCTGGGTCCACACCCCTCAAGAGATCCCCCAAGAATCAGAACTCTTGGGGGATAGGCCCCCAGACCCTGCTTGTTAGTGGGGGGGGAGCTAGAGTTTCATTCAGTTTTACGCAACACTATGGCCCGGGGAGGCTCCCGCACTGCACCACAGAGCAGGAGCCGCCAAGGCTTGATTTCCCCTCAGCAGAGGGCCCTCTCCTCGCTCACGTGTCCCAGAGTCGGCGCTGACCTGACGCGGCTCAGGCACTGTGCACTCCCCTTGAGAAATCACCCAAGGATCCGAACTCTGGGGGGATAGGCCCTCAGACCTCGAGTGAGAGTAGGGGCTCTCAGCTCTCAGCAGGGAAGCTAGAGTCTTATTCAGTCTTGTGCCCCGTAATGTTGCCCGGGGAGGGTTGGTGCACTGCACCGCAGGGAAGTGCCGCCGAGGCGTGACTCCCCTTCAGCCCGGTGCCCTCTCCTCACTCGTGTGCCTCAGAGTCAATGCTGACCAGTCGCAACTCGGGGACTGTCCACTCCCCTTTAGAAATCACCCAAGGATCCGAATTCCTTGGGGACAGGCCTCCAGACCTCAGTGGGCGGGAGGGGAGTGCCGGGGATTCAGGGTTGCCGGCAAAGGATTCCCAAAGTTTTATTCAGCCCTATGTCTGGCAGGAGAATGCCACGGCACCCCAGTAGGTGAGGTAGGTCCAGTTTTTAGAAGGTCTCTCCCTGGAGTGTAGTGGGAGGGCCTTTAATTTCTGCCCGCTTATTCAATTGTGGGGCTCTTGAGTCGGTCTCATGGGGGAGGGGGACTCCCGTCTGCCTGGTGGTGGATTTTGTACCTTTTGTTTGCGTCCTTGTGATCACAGCTTGCCTCATCCGTGTTGATGTATGTTCTTCAACCTTCTCTCTTGGTGAGGCTCAAGTCCACCAGTACACCTACTAAATTCCTGTCCCTTAACTCTCCTTCTGGACGGGAGCCTCTGTTGAAAGCTGGCTTTAGTCCGCCATCTTGTCTCCCTCCTCCTTTAATTTCTGAGTTCTTTGCTGCTGATCCATTGTGGTGGTCAGTGTGCAGAACAGGTTGAATTATTTCTTGTAGAGCTCGACTTGTGCGAATTTTCTCAATGTTTGAATATCTGTAAATGATTTGATTTATTCTTCAATTTTAAAGCTTAGGTTAGCAGGGTACAGAATTCTGGGCTGGAAATTGTTCTGTTTAAGTAGATTAAAGGTAGATGACCATGGTCTTCTTGCTTAGAAATGGTAAAATTGTGAGAAGAAAGTTCAGGGAAAACACTTGAATCAAGTGGGCAGGGTGAATATTTTATGAGAAGGCCCCCCTGGGAAATAAAAGCAACTCCAAAAATAAATTACTGGAATTTGACAAAATATAAAGCTTCTGCATAGCCCAGAACACAGTAAAAGCAAGCAGACTGCCCTCAGAATAGGAGAAGATATTTGCAGTGTATTTCTCCACCAAAGTTTTAATAACCTGAATCTGCATAGAACTCAAACTTATTAGCATGAAGAGAACAAGGGATCCCATCTCAGTTTGGGAAAGGGATGTGAAGAGAAAATTCTCTAAATAATAGAAGTGCATGGCCTACAGACACATGGAAAAATGTTCTTCATGCTTAATCAACAGAGAAATGTGAATCAAAGTACTTTGAGATATCATCTAACTTCAGAAGTTGAGTCCACCTCAGAACTTCCAAACCATAGATTTTTCATGAATATGGAAAAAAAGAACCACATCTGAACTGCCAGTGGGAATGGAAACTAATGTGATCCTTTTGGAAAGATGTTCATAGATCAGACCTGCCATTCCTCCTTCTATTCCTCTATTAGTCATATATTCAGAGGAACAAAAATCATGATAGAACAATGATATTTGCAACAGAATGTTGTTTGTAGTCCAATTCTTAATTTCTAAGTCATGGAAGAAACACAAGTCCCATCAATGCAAGAATAAATAAATCAATACTGGTTTATGTACACCATCAAATATTGTGCAGCCTTTAAATAAGATGAACACTTTACCATTTCATGATTACATGGATGGACCTGGAACATATTCTCTGGAGTAAGTGGAGCTAAAGGCAAGGGCCACAATGCTTGACTACCTTTTCTATTTCAGTGACAACTTGGTGAGAGATTGAGGATGAGGTTGTCTTTCTGTTTCTCAGCCTTGTGTCCAACACATGAGCTTAGGATATCAACCCATCTTGGCCTCCCAGATTATCCAAATATTGTATTAAATTGTGGCAAAGTCATTGATCTCTAATTAAGAAATGACCTTACTAGGGGCTATGGGGGGTGTCCGATCCTCAGGCCCCAATGTCATACATGAACTATTTCAGGAGTATTTGTATATCTGCAGTAGATATCTCCACAATTATGCACAAATCGCTTTTTAGCATATCAGGTTTCATTAATGATTATGTATTGAACTTGTGTTTCAACATAATTCTACATTCTACATGGCCAAGAAGACAAAAGTTTGACAAACCTGGTCCAGATGTCAGGAATGGTGGAACTTTCCATATAGGTGGATATCTTCCATGATCATCATAAATAACTGCAGTTATGGTGTACAATACTGGACACATTGCCTAACTGGATTTAGAGAGACTACTTTTAGTTAGAGGCATACCATAAAAAAAAGCCTATTCCAGATAAAGAAGTAAAATTTCATGCAAAGTTTAAAAGAGAATTGTGTGATTTCAGGTCTATGAAATCACTGTCTGAGCTTTGGGCTTAGGTTTTTCTTCTGTAACATCCCAGGCAAGCACTAGTTATAGCCCATGCTCTTTCACATGATTACAAATAAATAATGTGAAAAGGAAAGGAAGGGATGTTGAATCCCTTGGTTAGACATACAAAATTTTGGAACCAGGAATTTAGTTTGGAGAAAAGAATCTCTTACAATTGATGTCCATGAAGGGGGTGTATGGCATCATAGTTGCTTGTCTTTCTCCACAACCAAGACTACACACTAGAGTCACTGATCCACTAAGATCAGACAAAAAAAAATCTTAATTTTGAAAACCTACCCCACCACACCAAGGTTTCCTCAGCCTTAAAATCTGAATACAAAACAGAGCCACCTACCCCACCACACCAAGAAGGTTTCCTCTGACATCATAATATTGTGCGAGTCATATGCAAAGCTGTAGGAGAAAAAGCTGCACTCATCAGATCCTTAATATAGGGTTAGTTAACCACAACTACAGAATCTCCCAATATAATTTCAACTTATATGATTATCTAGCCACCCAGTAAAAAACAAACATGAAGGGAAATCATTGAAAAAACTCTGGCAACATAAATAATCAGAGTAGATCAACTCCCCAAAGGAAAGATATGTCAGACACAGCATAAGATCCCTTTCATAAACACATGGCTGTGTAGGCAGAAATCAAGTGCAGAATTTGGATAGCAAATAAGATCAACAGAGTGAAGATAAAGATGAAATTAACATTTCAAAAAGTAATTGAAAATATGTCTTAATAATTCAATGAATTTAAAGACAAAATCACCTAAGATTTTTAGACATTGAGGAGAGAACTTGCAGTCCTCAAAGATCTGACACATACAGTAGAATCCCTCAGTAACAGAATATAGAAGGCAAAATAAAGGATCTCTGACATTGAAGTCAAAGCTTTTCAATGCTCCAAAATGCTCAGAGGAAGAGAAGTGGAGAGCAAAAATGGATCATTCTCTCAGAAAGCTCTGGGATAATTTGAAGGGATCTAATATTTGCCTTATAGGAATACCAGAAGGCATGGAGATTGATATGAAGGATATAGATGCTCTTCTTCATTAAATAATAGAAGAGAATTTCACAGTGATGCCAAGAGATTCTGAAATTCAGATAAAAGACAGTTTCAGAACACCAGCACGACTCAACCCAAATAAGAAATCTCATAGATAACATTATAATGAATAGTAAGAAGGGGAAAATACTGTAAGCAGCCAGATGTAAGAAAACCATAACCTAGAAGAGGATGAATATTAGAATGACTGCAAATCCATCTGCTGAAAATTTTTGTGCTAGATGAGGGTGGACATCAACATTTAACCTCCTTAAACAAAATAACTTTCAACCCAAGATCCTCTATTCAAATAAAATGAGTTTCATTTATAAGGGAGAAATAAAATACTTTAATGACATTCACATGTTAAAGAAATTTGCAATAACTAAACCAGCTTTACAGGATATTTTCAGACCTATCCTCCATAATGATTAGGACAATCTTCTTCCACCAAAGTAAACTCACTCAGAAACTTTTGATCAAATTCCAATTTCCACAGTGGAAAAAGGATTAAAAATTTTGACTGAATTTTCAAAAACCTAAATACCCACTATAATCTCAGGATTATAAATAATTTCAATTCATGTGAACAGCTAAAATTGCCCTTTAAAGAGGCATATGTTGAATAACTGGATACAAAAACACAGACCAGACATCTACTGCATTCAAGAATTTCACCTTACCTTAAAAGATAATCATAGACTCAGGGTGAAGGGATGGTCGTTAATAATTCAGGCAAATAAAAATCAGGGGTTACAGTTTTATTCACAGATACAATGGGCTTTAAAGCACATGGGTAAGGAAATATAAGGATGGTAACTTCATATTTGTTAAGTTTAACAATCAACATGATGAGATTTTAATTATTAACGTTTTTGCTTGCAACCAAAATGCGGCTAAATTTATAAGACAGATGCTAACAGACAAGAGCAATGTGATTTCCTCCAGCACCATGATAGAGATTTTTTCTTTTTTTTTATTGTTGGAGATTCATTGAGGGTACAATAAGCCAAGTTACACTGATTTAATTTGTTAGGTAAAGTCCCTCTTGCAATCATATCTTGCCCCCAAAAGGTGTGACACACACCATGGCCCCACCCCATCCTTCTTTCCCTTTCTCTGCTTTTCCTTCTCTCCCCATTACCTTAATTGTCATTAATTGTCCTCATATCAATATTGAGTACATAGGATTCATGCTTCTCCATTATTGTGATGCTTTTTAATAATAATGTCTTCCACTTCCATCCAGGTTAATACAAAGGATGTAAAGTCTACACTTTCTTTAATAGCTGAATAGTATTTCATTGTATACATATACCACAGCTTGTTAATCCATTCCTGGGTTGGTGGGCATTTAGGCTGTTTCCACATTTTGGCAATTGTAAATTGAGTTGCAATAAACAGTCTAATACAAGTGTCCTTATAATAGTAGTGTAAAAGTGTTCCCTTCTCTACAAATCCATGCCAGGATCCACAGTTTCGAGATTTTACCATGTGGGCCATTATCACTGGGGTTAGATGGTATCTAAGGGTGCTTTTGATTTGCATTTCTCTACTATATAGAGATCATGAACATTTTTCATATGTTTTTTAGCTTTTCGTCTGTCTTCTTTAGAGAAGGTTCTACTCGTGTCTCTTGCTCACTGATATATGGCAATGTTGGCTTTTTCCACGTGGATTAATTTGAGTTCTCTATAGATCCTAGTTATCAAGCTTTTATATGATTCAAAATAAGTGATCAGAATCCCAGAAGGGGAAGAAGAATGCCCCAAAGGAATGGAAGCCATACTAGAGAATATTATAAATGAAAATTTTCCAAATATCACCAAAGATTCCAACACACTGCTTTCAGAGGGATTTCAAATCTCAGGTCACCTCAACTCTAACAGAGCTTCTCCAAGAAACATTGTGATGAACCTGTCCAAAGTCAAGTCAAAAGAAAAGATTCTGCTAGCTGCCAGGAGTAAGAGCCAGTTGACCTACAGGGGCAAACCCATCAAAGTGACTGCAGAGTTCTCTAATGAAACTTTCCAAGCAAGAATACAATGGTCATCTACTTTTAATCTACTTAAACAGAACAATTTCCAGTGCAGAATTCTGTACCCTGCTAAACTAAGCTTTAAATTTTATGGAGAAATCAAATCATTTATGGATATACAATTATTGAGGAACTTTGCCACATCCTGCTCTACAGGAAATACTTAAACCTATTCTACGCACTGATCATCACAATGGATCAGCAGCAAAGTAAGAACTCAGAAATTAAAGGACAGAACCTAACCTCCACACTGATGCAAAAGATAAAACAAAGCAATGGACTCTCACAAAATAAGATGAATAGAATACTACCACACTTATCAATTATCTCAATAAATGTTAATGGCTTGATTTCCCCACTGAAGAGATATAGATTGGCTGACTGGATTAAAAAACACAAGCCATCCATTTGCTGTCTGCAAGAAACACACCTGGCTTCAAAAGACAAATTAAGACTCCGAGACAAGGGTTGGAAGACAATTTTTCAGGCAAATGGCATTCAGAAGAAAAGAGGAGTTGCAATCTTATTTTTAGATACATGTGGATTAAAAGCAACTAAAGTAAAAAAAGACAAAGATGGTCACTTTCCATTGATCAAGGGAAAAATACAACAAGAAGACGTTTCAATTTTAAATATTTATGTGCCCAATTTCAATGCTCCCAGATTCTTGAAACAGACCTTACTCAGTCCGAGGAATATGATATCCAATAATACCATAAAAAAGGGTGCTTTAACACTCCTCTTACGTAATAGAGACTTTAACACCACTTTGGTCTTGTTGGATAGCTCCTCCAATAAGAAGGTAAAAAGAATATTTAGACTTAAATTTAACCTTTCAACAATTGCATTTTAACAGATATCTGCAGAAAATTTCATGCTAAAAAAAAACTGAATACACATTTTTTCCATCAGCCCATGTATGATCCTCCAAAATAGGTCATATCTTAGGTCACAAGTCTAACCTGAGCAATTTTCAAACAACAGAAGTAATTTCTTGTATTTTCTCAGACCATCATAGAATTAAAGTTGAACTCAGTAACAACAGAAATCGGCACCATATGGTTATACAAAAACATGCAATTAAATAAGCTACAACTGAATGATATCTGGGTTATAGATGAGATTAAGATACTACAAAATGTTTGAAACAAAACAACAATAAAGACATAAATTAGCAGAAAGTTGTTTATACCACAAAGGCGTCATGTGGTAAATTTATAGAGTTCCAAGCCTTCCTCAAAAGAATGTAAAGGGAGGAAATCAACAACTTAATGGGAAATCTCAAGCAAACGAAAAAGGAATAACTTTCCAAGCTTAGACCCAGCAGAAGAAAAATGACTAAAATTAGAGCAGAACTAAATGATATTGAAAACAAAAGAATTGCACAACACATCAACCAAACGTAAAGTTGGTTTTTGAAAAGTTCAATAAAATAGATACATCTTTGACTAAACTAACCAGAAGCAAAAGAGTAAAATCTCCAATTGTCTCAATCAGAAATGATGAAGGCCAAATAACAGACTCCTCATAAATGCACCAAATCTTTAATGAATATTCCATAAATCTCTATTTTAAGAAGTTTGAAAATCTGAAGGAAATAGTCCAAAATTTGAAAACACGCCACCGTCCTAGACATAGCCAAAAGAAGTTGAAATGTTGAATGAGCCTATAACAAATTCTGAAATAGCATCAACTATAAAATATCTCCACCAAAAGAAATGCTAGGGACCAGATGCCTTTGAATCTGAATTCTACCAAGCACTTAAACAGGAAATAGCACCTATATTACTTAACTTTTTGCAAAACAAACCAAAAATCAGTAGGAATACTTCCCAACACATTCTATGCTGTATATATCACCCTGTTTTCCAAACCAGGAAAAGACCCAACAAGAAAAGAAAATTATAGACTAATATCCGTAATTAAATTGATGCAAAAATATTCCATAACATCCTAGCAAACAGAATGCAACAACACATCAAAGAAATTATATATCATGACTAGGTGGGTTTCATCCCAGTGTTCCAATTATGGTTCAATATACGTAAGTCCTGAAATATAATACATTGCATAAATAAATTTAAAAGCAAACACCATCTGATTTTCTCAACTGATGCAGGAAAAGCTTTTGATAATATCCAGTATGTTTCTTAATCAGAATGTTTAAGAAAATTGGTATATAAGGAACATTTTTTAACTAATAGAGGCCATGCACACCAAATCTAAAGCTAATATTATATAGAATGGAGTACAATTGAAATCATTTACAATAAGAGCATGAAGCAGGCAAAAATTCCCGTTGTCTCCACTTCTTTTTAACATTGTAAAGGAAGTATTGCCATTGCAGTAAGGCAAGTAAAGGCAATCAAGGCGATTCAAATGCAACAAGAGAAAATGAAACTGTCAGCCTTCACAGTTGATATGATTGTGTATCTGGAAAACCCAGGGACTCAGCTATAAAACTCCTAAAAGTGATCAAGAAATACAGCACTATCTCAGGATACAAAATTAACACTCACCAATTTTTAGCCTTTATAGATTTCGATGATAGTCAAGTGGAAAATAACAATCAAGCACTTTACTCCCTTTACAATAGTGCCAAAGTAGATGAAATTTCTGGCAGTGTATCTAACTGAGGACGTGAAAGAGCTCTATAAAGAAAACTATGAAACTGAGAAAATAAATAGCTGAAGATATTACCAAAAGGAAAAATATACTTTGCTTATGGCTTAGAAAAATCAACATGTTAAAAATATTTATAGTACCTACAGAAATCAACAGATTTAAATTGATCCTTATTAAAGAACCTCTTTCATAATTTGAAGACCTTATAAAATTAGTACTTTGATTTATATAAAAACAAACAAACAACAACAAAAAAACCCTCACATAACTAAGTATTACTCTGTAATAAAAATAAAATAAAATAAAATAAAAACGGGAACAATCAGGCTTCCAGACTTCAGGCTGTTCTATACATCAATAGGGATAAAAACAGAATAGTACTGGCACAAAAATGGAGACGTAGACGAATGGAATAGAATTGAAGACCAAGAGCTGAACCAAGACACTTATCATCATTTGATATATGATAAGCCTATCAAAACATAAATTGGGGGAAATAGTCCCTATAACAAATGGTGATGGGTGAATTGTCTAGTGAATTGTAGAAAAATAAAACTGTACCCACAACTTTTTCCTCTAACAAAAATTGACTCTCACTTGTTAAAAGACTTACACTTAACACATGAAACAAGAAAAATTTTTAGAGAGAGTTCAGGGGAAACTTTAAAAATTTACCCCGGATAATATTTTATGTAGAGCTCACCCCAGGTAATTAATACAACATCAAAAATACATTACTGGATTCTGATCAAATTAAAAGCTTTCAGCACTGCCAAATACACACTAAGTAAAGCAAGTATATAGCCCTCAGAATGGGAGAGAATTTTTGCAAGTTATATTTCTGACAAATATCTAATAACCAGAATCCACAGAGAAACCAAACTTATTAATAAGAAAAGAACAAGTAATCCCATTTAATTGTGGTCAAGACACATGAACAGAAGATTTTATGAAGAAGACAGACATAATCTACAGACCAATGAAAAAAGGGCTCATCACCTTTAATCATCAGAGAAATGCAAAACAAAACTAATCTGATATACCATTTAGCTCCAGTAAAAGTAGGCCACATCACAAAATTCAAAAATCACAGATGGTGGCATGGATTTGAAGTAAAGGGATCACTTCTGCAGATCTGGTGATAATGCAAGCTAGTACTTTCCTTTAGGAAGGAAGATTAGAGAACACACAGTGATCAAAATGTAGACCTGTCATTTGATCCTGCAATTTCTGTACTAGGTGTATATCCAAGACACCAAAAACCATTTTGCAACAAAGATATTTTCAGAAGATTATTTATTCAGAATTGAATTCTGAATTGCCAACTCATGGAAGAAACAAAGTGCCCATTGACCCATGAATGTATTAATAAATTATAGTACATGTATACCATGAAAAACTATGCAGCGTTTAAAAATTGTAAACTTACCTCTTTTATGTTTACATAGATTGAGTTGGAAAATAATCTTCTTTTTTTTTATTTTTATTAAACCATAGCTGTGTACATTAGTATGATCATGGGGCACCATACACTTGGTTCATAGATCGTTTGACACATTTTCATCACATTAGTTAACATAGCTTTTGTAGCATTTTCTTAGTTATTTTGCTAAGACCTTTACATTCCACATTTACTAGGATTCACATATACCCTTGTAAGATGCACTGCAGGTGTAATTCCATTAATCCCCCTCCTTCCCCCTCCCTCCCCCCTCCCTCCCCTCCCTTTCCCCTTTCTGCCTATTCTTAGGTTATAACTGGGATATAGCTTTCATGTGAAGGTCATAGTAAAGTATCTCAGGAATGGAAAACAAATATCCAATGTACTCAGTACTTCTATGAAACCAAATTATAAGCACTCACACTTTCTTATGAAAGATGAATCACAACTATAGCCTAGAAGGAAGGAGAAAAAAGAGGGGTAAGAGAAAGGAAGGGGGTGAATCAATTGAGGGAGGGTTTATGGGGGAACCACACTATGGAGTATGTTCCAAGTACAAGTTGTATCTATGATGTGTAGAACACAAATGTCTTAACAGTGTAATTTGGTAAGTGAAATGAAGGCTATGTTAATTAGTACGATGTAAGAACTCCAATTAGTATAAATAATCAACCCATTGAATCCCATGACATAAATGTATTCATGATCTATGTATAAATGACTTAATAAAAAAAATGACTGATGCTGCAAAACTACAGGCAAAGTCTGCTAGCATAAAAAAAAATATTGTATGCACTTATCCAAAATGGGAATTATTACAAGGATTGCCATTCCACTTCAATATGGGAAAATCAACTAATAGAATACACTAATAGAATCAATTAGGAAAAGCACACCTCAAGAGACACAGACAAGGCTTTTGACAGAGGCAATATAATTTTTTTATAAAAACTTTTAAAAATTTTAGATGAGGGGAGGTGCCTGTTATTTTGAGAATGAGAGCCAGCCCATATACTTTGGGTGGCAGGTTGAAACAGCCCCAGAGAAACTGCAACAACAAGAACAAAATTTTTATATCAGAAGAGATGTCTTCAGTGTCTAATAGGATTTACAGATGATTGGATACATATAATGTGCTATATTCACATGATGGAATCTTTTTCAACAATCAAAAAGAATTAAGTGCAAATTTATGTTACAATAGGAATGAACCTTAAAATCATGATGATAAGAGAACAATGCCACTCACTTACAAAACACACAGACGATGAATGAACTCAAAGGAAAACATCAGGACAATTTCTTTTTTTTTATTAAATCATAAATGTATAAATTGATATGATCATGGGGCATCATACACTCGCTTCATAAACCATTTGACACATTTTTATCACAGTGGTTAACATAGGACAATTTCAATTGTCTGCTATGAGTAGGGGGCAAGCAAGGGAGGGTGAAGGGGAAGTGAAAGGGACTGCTAGTAGTTATTGACATTCTTTGTGTGGGTGGAGAAGACAAAATTCTACAAGTTGATTGTAAAGATAGCTGTACAATTGTGTGATTATACAAAGGAGCACAGAATGTTATCCTTTCAAAGGGTGAACTATTTATATCAATGAAGCAACTTGAAGATATTTCCAAAATCTTGAGGTGCTCAAAAAGCTCACACATTAAAATATACCCAGGTCGTAACTTTACTTTAGAGACAGTCACCTCTATCTCCTAGTTCACACAAAGAATACCATGAATTGACATGGAATGCACATCGTTTCCTCTTACCGAAGTTGTCATTTTCTTTTTCCTTGAGACAGTCTGACAACTTCTCCCTGGATAGAGTGTCCTGAAGTTATCATAGCTATCATAGTCTCAAAATCCTGGGTCCACAGCTCCTATTCCCTCAGCCTACTGAGCATCTGAGAGTCTAGGTGCTCCCCAGCAGTTCCCAGTTAGGTTGGACAACCTCCTTTTACCTCCAAGAGTATCAGCATTACAGGTGTAAGCCACCAGACAAGACCTTGAATTTAGGATATTTTTCTAACTGTGGTTGGTGGCTAGTGTTGGTGCTTCATGCCTTTAATATCGGCACTTTGGGAGGCCCCATCAGTTGAATGTGTGAATTCTTGAATTGAGCACTAATGAGAACCCCATCTCTGAAAATGAAAAATGGCCAGATGTTATGCAGGGGCCCAGAGTCCCAGCTGAGGGACTAGGTTCACTTTTGCTGTGAGATATACCAGTGCACTCTACAAAGGGCAACAAATTGAGGCTCTCTCTCAATACATAAATGAAGAAAGTCTTGGATAGGAAACTTAACCCTCATTTATACTTTTAGACCACAGATTTAGAAATTTTGAAAATTTTTCCCTAGATTAGATTTCAAGTACACAAATTTTTCTCTCTTAGGGTGATTGTTTTGTTACAACCTCTATTATGAAACCTTTGGATTTGATGTAACTCTGACCATTTGATATCCTAGATTCTTGTAATCTCTGCAAACTACACACACAAAGAATTACTGACTCAAATCAGGCTTTCGCTATGCATAAGTAAAGATCCAGAGGACAACCTCCATCACTTCTCTTGAACACCTTCAATTTGGGACAATACGCCCTTGCACCAATCAGTCTGAACTCATTTTAGCATGCCAGAGTACTGGGATTATAGGCATGAACCACCAAGTTTGGTCATATTGTCTTTCTTTGTTTCCCTCTGTCCCTACCTCCCTTGACACCCCCCACTTTATAATACTTTCTTCCAATTGTCTCTCTCTCATTCCCTTGCTCTCTCCATTCTTTTATTTCTTTCATTCCTTACTTTCCTCTATCTCAGTCCTCTACACCTTAAGGGAAACATCTTTAGTAATAAACAAACTATACAAGTAATCCTTGAATGTGCAGTCTTGAAGTCTATACTTTAAATGAGTGAAATGTAGTGTGTAAATTATATCTGAATAGAGTTGTTATTTTATAATCTATGGCCTGTTATCTATGAGAATTATGGAGAAAAACCTTCCATAAACAAAAGCATGGTCTACCACCATAGCTTACACCTATAATTCCAGCAATTTCAGAGGCTGACAGAAGAGGTTTCAGACTAGATTGAGCAACATAGTTCAACTTCTCTTTTCCAAGAAAGAAGTGTGAAATTTCCCCAGCAGTGGTGGCATGGGCCTTTACTCTCAGATGCTGAGAACAATAAACTCAGGAGGATCACTTGCCCATAGAAGATTTCAATTCCTTGACCTATGAAGATCACAATGAATTTTTCTAGGGCAGGCATAGGGGAAACCACAGTACCAAATCTGTAACAGAGATACTGTATAGGTGCAGGAAAATTTGGTAGCATACAAAATATTTTATGCACATATCCCAAATGGGATTTATTACCAGGATTCCTAATCCTTTTAAAAATGGAAAAATTAACTAATAGAATCAATAAGAAATACCACACGGTTAGCTCAATAGACAGAAATTAAGTTTTTGACAGAGGCAACATATTTGTTGATAAAAACTTAAAAAAAATGTTAGATGAGGGGAGACGCCTGTTGCTCAGTGTTTAAGGCCCAGGCCCCATATACTGAGGGTGGTGAGTTCAAACTGGGTCCTAACCAAACTGCAGTAAATACAAAAAAAATCTTAGAGAAGATGTTAACATCTTCAGAGATACTAATGGGCTTGACAGATGAGAGGATACATACAGTGTTCTTTGATCACACAATAAAATATTTTTCTTTTTATTTATTTTTCTTTTTTATTAAATCATTGCTGTGTACATTGATATAATCATGGGGCATCATTCACTAGATTCACAGACCGTTTACCAAGTTTCACATATACCTTGTAAGATCCACCACAGGTGTAATCCCACCAATTCCCTTCCCTCTACCCACATCCTCCCTCACTCTCCTCCCTTTCCCCCTTCCCCCTATTCTTAGGTTGTAACTGGGTTATAGCTTTCATGTGAAAACGCTAAATTAGTTTCATAGTAGGGCTAAGTACATTGGGTAATTTTTCTTCCATTCTTGAGATACTTTACTAAGAAGAATATGTTCCAGTTCCATCCATTTAAACATGAAAGAGGTAAAGTCTCCATCCTTCTTTAAGGCTGCATAATATTCCATGGTGTACATATACCACAAGTTCTTAATTCATTCGTGGATCGATGGGCACTTGGGCTTCTTCCATGACTTAGCAATTATGAATTGGGCTGCAATAAACATTCTGGTACAAATATCTTTGTTATGCTGTGATTTTTGGTATTCTGGGTATATACCCAGTTGAGGGATTACAGGATTGAATGGTAGATCTATTTTTAGATCTCTAAGTGTTCTCCATACCTCTTTCCAAAAGTAATGTATTAATTTGCATTCCCACCAGTAGTGCAAAATTGTTCCCTTTTTTCCACATCCCCGCCAACATCTCTGGTCTTGGGATTTTGTGATATACGCTACTCTCACTGGAGTTAGATGATATCTCAAAGTAGTTTTGATTTGCATTTCTCTGATGATTAAAGATAATAAGCATTTTTTCATTTGTCTGAAGTCCGCGTACCTGTCTTCTTCAGAGAAGTTTCTCTTCAAATCCCTTGCCCAGCTTGCAATGGGATAACTTGTTCTTTTCTTGCTAATGCATTTGAATTCTCTGTGGATTCTGGTTAATAAACCTTTGTTGGAGACATAACCTGCAAATATCTACTCCCATTCCAAGGGCTGTTTGCTTGTTTTATTTACTATGTTCTTTGTTGTGCCGAAGCTTTTTAGTTTGATCAAGTCCCAGTAACGTATTTTTGAAGCTGCTTTAATTGCCCAGGGGGTCCTCTTCATAAAATACTCGCCCAGTCTGATTTCTTCAAGGATTTTCCCTGCACTCTCTTCAAGTAATTTTCTAGTTTCATGTCTTAAGTTTAAATCTTTGATCCAGTGAGAGTCTAGCTTAGTCAATGGTGATTAGTTAACGGTGAAAGGTGTGGGTCCAGTTTCAGTCTTCTGCAGGTTGCCAGCCAGTTCACCCTGCACCATTTGTTAAATAGGGAATCTTTTCCCCACTGTATGTTCTTAATTAGCTTGTCAAAGATCAAATAATGGTAAGTCTCTAGATTCATCTCTTGATTCTCTATTCTGTTCCAGACATCTACTTCTCACTTTTTGTGCCAATACCATGCTGTTTTGATCACTGTCTATTTGTAGTATAGTCTGAGGTCTGGTAGCGTAATTCCTCCTGCTTTGTTTTTATTTCTGAGTAATGTCTTGGCTGTTTGAGGTTTTTTCTGATTCCATATAAAACAAAGTATTTTTTTTTCAAGATCTTTAAAGTATGACAGTGGAGCTTTAATAGGGGCTGCTGAGAAGTATAAACTCAGGAGGATCACTTGAGGTTAGCAACTTGCACTTCTTTGAGCTCTGATTTTACCAATGTATTTTTCTGGGGCAAAGGGAGCAAAAAGGTATCCAATCTAACTGATATATACTGGTATAGGTACAGCAAAAGTCCAGTCACATGCAAAATATTTTATACTGGTATCTTAAATGTCATTTACTACCAGGATTGCAAGTGTAGCTATATGTTGGATAATCAAGCTATAGAACACACTGCACTAATAGAACCAATATGAAAAACCACTCGGTCCCATCAAGAGACACAGAAAAAGATTTTGAAAGAGGCAACATATCTTATTGATAAATCATTTTTAAAATATTAGATGAGGGGAAGTGCATGTTTCTCACTGAGTTAGAGCACCAACCTAATATACCAAGGTTTGTGTGTTCAAACCCAACTGCATACAAACTGCAACAACAAAAATAATCTCAGATGCAAAGGGAACATCTTCTGGATAACTAAAGTTATTTACAGATTAGTGGATACATATAACGTGCTATATTCACATGAGGTATTATTTTTCAACAATTAAAAGGAATAAAGTGCACATTTATCTTACAATAGAAATGAACCTTAAAAGTATTATGATAAAGGAATAAGGACACTTACAAAAGACCACAAAGAGCAACATTGAACTCATAAGAAAACATTAAGTGAAAGCCAATTGTCTTTTAGGAGTAGGGGACAGGTAGAGAAGGTTGATGTGGAAGATGAAAGTGATGGCGAAAATATATTGATGTTATCGTGTGTAAGGAGAAGACAAAGTTCTAAAATTAGATTGTGATGATATCTATACAATTGAGTGACTATACTAAGAAAAACAGACTTGTTCTCTATGAAAGCTTGACCTTCTTATTTCAAAGAAACTACTTGATCTCATTCTCCCAAACTTGAGATGTAAAAGGTGCACAGCATAAGAAGTACCCAGGAGGTGAGAGGACTTTAGAGACAGCCAATCTTGTCTCCCTGCTCACACACAGATTAGCATGAATTGACATGGAACACAAATTGTTCCATCCTACACAAGTTGCCATTTTTTTTTCCCTTGAGACACAATCTGATTCCTTTCCCTTGCGTAGAGTGCCTTGACGTCCTCCTAACTAACCACAATTTCATACTCCTGGGATCCACAGTTCCTATTGCCTCAGCCTCTTCTGCATCTGGATGCCCAAGAACTCCCCCACAGTGCCCATCTCTGACACCCAGAGTGTTATCATTACTGAAGTGAGCAAGTACTTCAAACTTTGAAGTTGAGATATTTTTCAAACTATGTTTCTTGCCCAGCTTTGTTGTTTAATTCCTGTCATCATAGAATTGGAAGGCCCCATCAATTGGATTGTCTGAGTTTCTTAAATGTAAACCAGCCTGAGCACTAGTGAGATCCACATCTCTTAAGAATACAAAGGGGCGGATGTTATACAGGCCCCTAGAGTACTAGATCAGAGAATGGGTTTTCTTCATGACAACTTTAAAGTTTGCTCTGAGTTATGATACCAGGAAAATCTACCGAGGGCAAAAAAATGAGACTCTGCTGTAATATGTAAATGGATAAAAGCATTGGTAGGGAACTTACTTCTCATTTTTACTTCTGAGCCAGATATAGTGTTGAATTTTTTCTCTAGATTAGACATCAACTAGTGGAATGATTCTCACATTGGGAAATGATTATCCTACAACCTCTATTAATCAAACCTTTGGATTTTATGTAACTCTGATACTTTGATATCCTAGATTATCATACCCCCCTTCGTATATGGGGTAGGTGCCCTACTATTAAGCCACAGGTGTGGCTAAATCACTGTGAATTATTGACTAAAATAAGACTTTTCATATGCACATTATAAAATACAGAGTATGCCCTCCATCTGTTCTGTTGGGCTTCTTCAATTGAGTCAAAATTTTCTAGCCTCAATCAGTCTTGGCCCAGGGAACAGACATCTCTGGAGAAACCCTATCCATCAGATCAACTGACAATATACTAATGAACGTATTCTAAAACTGCTTGTCCTAACTATTCCACCTCCACCCCCGGACCACAATAAATGTCCTCCTTAAGGTAGTCCATTATTTCATCTGTATACTGACATCTCTTTCTACTTCAGCTTTCGAAACTGTACCTAGCAAAATTTCTTTTCTTTTCTTTTTTCTTTCCATTCTCTTCTCTTCTCTTCTCTTCTCTTCTCTTCTCTTCTCTTCTCTTCTCTTCTCTTCTCTTCTCTTCTCTTCTCTTCTCTTCTCTTCTCTTCTCTTCTCTTCTCTTCCCTTCCCTTCCCTTCTCTTCTCTTCTCTTCTCTTCTCTTCCCTTCCCTTCCCTTCCCTTCCCTTCCCTCCTCTTCTCTTCCTTTCCCTTCTCTCCTGTCCTCTACTCTCCCCTCCCTTCTTTTCTTTTTCCTTCCCATCTCCTTCCTTCCTTCTTTCTTTCTTTTCTATTTGTTTCTTTCTTTATTTGCTTCTTTCTTTCTTTTATTATTGTTTTTGACACAGGCTCTCACTATGTAGCCCAGGGTAGAGTGTCAAGGCATCACCTAGTGCTCAGCAACATTCAACACTTGGGTTGAAGGAATTCTCCTGTCTTGCCTCTGGAGTAGCTGCATCTACTGTCAATGTCCACAATCCTTCACAACATTTTTTTTTTTTATTACAAGCAGGGTGTGGGATCGAGGCTGAGGTTACCTTGCTGATGCTCAGTCTTGTCTCCAAACCCACAGCACAAGGGATCAGCACACCTTGTGCTCCAAGAACAACCAAATATTGTACTTTGGGATCACTAAAGTCATTTAGCTGTGCTTAAGATATGACCTTATCAGGGTAGTTGAGAAGTGTCCAATTCTCAGTCCCCAATGACACACGAGGAATATGTCAGCAATGTTTTGCCTATCTGTGGTGGCAGACATCATAACAATTATGCACACATCTCTTTTTTGCTCAACAGTTTGCATTAGTGATTGTGTATTGAACATGTAACTCAATATAAATCTTCTACTTCCTGTGTGGCCAAGATGCCAAAAGTTTTGACACACCTGGCACAGAGGTCAGGAATATTAAAACTTTCTTTTTCTTTTTTTTTTTTGTAGAGACAGAGTCTCACCGTACCACCCTTGGGTAGAGTGCCGTGGCGTCACACAGCTCACAGCAACCTCTAACTCTTGGGCTTACGCAATTCTCTTGCCTCAGCCTCCCGAGCAGCTGGGACTACAGGCGCCCGCCACAATGCCCGGCTATTTTTTTATTGCAGTTTGGCCGGGGCTGGGTTTGAACCCGCCACCCTCGGCATATGGGGCCTGCGCCCTACTCACTGAGCCACAGGCGCCGCCCAGGAATATTAAAACTTTCAATATAGACTGACATTTACCTGAATTATAAATAACTATAGCTATGAAGTATACTACTGGACACATTACATAACTATATTTTGAGAGAGGAGGTTGACTATGACACCTGCAGTCCGAAATAAGGCTATTCTAGAGAAAGAATTAAAATCTCATGAAAAGAAAAACTGAGAAATGTGTGACATACCTACCATGCCTGGGAAATCACTGTCTGATTTTTGGGCTTGGGTTCATGTTCTGCATCATTCTAGGGCAGCACTAGTTGTAAACCACACAATTTCATTTAATGACAAATCCATGAATTGAAATGGAAAGGATGAGTTGTTGAATCTCTTGGACAAAGACACAAAGAAAATTTAGGAAGCAGGAATTGAGTGCAGAGAAAAGATTCCACACCTTGCAAAGGTTTGGAATCAACAACATGCTATGAGAGCCACTATACATACTTAGTAGAAATAAGGTTAATCTTAAAAATGGTAACCCATGACAACACCCATTGTGATGGCATTCATGGTGACCATGAAGTGACTTCATCCTTTAATGTGTAGGGATCCAGGCTTATGGTCAAAGATACTAAGTGGCCTTTTTCGTTCACTTCAGCTGGTGTCCCTCAATAGTCCCTGTTTGAACTATGAAACTTCTTAGTCTTCCATGCACAGACATAGAAGTGAGCTTCCATTTGTGCCATATTAATTCTATTGAAAATTGATTTTCCAAGGAGTAACTAGGCTTAGACAACATGTTAGAACAGTTGAGAATTTGGACAGCATAGGGAATCAAGCTGTATCACAGCTGAAATTTAAAAAAAAATGCAGGAAGTCACTTCAGTAGGACCATATTCTGTTCTTTTTTTTTTTTTTTTTTTGAGACAGAGCATGAAGCTGTCACCTGGGTAGAATGCTGGTGACATAACTGCTCACAACAACATTCAACTCCTGGTCTTAAGTGATTCTCCTCCATCCATCTCCTAAATAGCTGGGACTATTGGTATCCTCCAGAAGATATATATATATATATATATACATATATACATATATATACATATATATATATATATATATATATATATATATATATGTTTTTTTTTTTTTTTTTGCAGTTTGGCCAGGGCTCGTTTTGAACCAAACACCCTCGTTCTATGTGGCCCATCTACCCATGGAACCACAATCACCTCTCCTGAGATGCTATTTCAAGGACCTGTATTGACACCTATTACATAACATCCATTTGAGAGAATCTTTCAAATTTCTTATGACTGGCTACATCCTCAATTTGTTCGTAGTTTCACAGGTCTTAAACATGTTCAATTTGCTTGAATCATCAAGGAAACTCTGGTCTTTTTAGATGAAGAAAATGTTTGTTGGTTGGTTTGTTGTTTTGTTGTGTAGGGATATTTTTGAGATACTATTTCTATATGTGGCCCAGGCTACTCTGTCGTGAGTTCAGCCTAGATCATAAAAATATCAAACTCCAGAATTCAGGCAATTCTTCTGCCTGAGACACCAAGGACACAAGAACTATAGATGCCTGTCACAATGTGTAGATAATTTTTTTTTAATTTGTAGTAGAGAGAGGTTCTGGCCCTTGATCAGTTCATTCTAAGAACCCCTGCAATCAAGAACTCCACTCATCTAAACCTTCAAAGATCTAGGATTATAGGTGTGAACCATCAAGTTTTGTCATCTTCTCTTCCTTTGTTTACTTCACTCCCAGCCTTCACTCCTCCTTACCTTATCCTTCCTTCTTCTAAATCTCTTCCTTTCATTCTCTTGCTCTCTCCATTCTTTTATTTCCTTCATTACTTTCTATCCTCTATCATTCTCTTCTACAACTTAAGGTAAACTTTGGTAGTAATAAACAAAGAAACTGCACAAAGATTCCTGAATGTGAAGTCTTCAACTCTATATTTGAATTGAGTGAATTGAGCTGTATGTGATTTATATATGAATAGAATGGTTATTTTTTAAGCTATGGGCTATTATCTATAAGGGCAATACTCCAAAAAAAAATTCACCAGAAAATGTGCATGGATGAGCTCCATATTTTACACAGCAATTTTAGAATCCGAGGCAGAAAGATCACTGGAAACAAAGGGGTTTTAGACCAGACTGAGTAACAACTTGTCCCCAAAATCAGTGAAACATTTTCAAAGCAGTGTTGTCATAGGCCTGTACTCTCTGCTACTGAGAAAGAGAAAGTCTGGTTAATCACTTCAGGTCAACAGTTTGCATTGCCTTGAGTTATGATGGTACCAATGTATTATTATTAGTAGTAGTAGTAGTAGCAGTAGAGTATCACTTTATTGCATTCGGTTGAGTGCTATGGCATCATACAACTCAGAGAAATGTACAAGTCCTGGGATTAGGTAATTCTTTTGTTTCAGCCTCTCCAGTAGCTGAGACTACAGGCACCTGCCAAAACATTTGGCTATGTTTTTGTTGCAGTTTGGGCAATGCTGGATTTGAACCCTCCACATTCAGTATAAAGGGCTGGCTCCCTACCCACTGAGCCACGGGCACCGCCCAACCAATGTATTTTTTTGGAGGGGAGCAAAGGAGTAAATGCAGTGTCAAATCAATAAAAGATATACTGTATAGTTAAAGGAAAATTCCAGTAGCATATAAAATATTTTATATGTGTATTCCTTGTCAGATTTATTAGCAGCCTTCCTAATCTATCTCAATATGGGTAATTCAACTAATACAACACACTATATTAATAGACTAAATAAGAAAAACCACATGGTGACCTCATCAGACACAGAAAAGGGTTTTGACATGGGCAACACATCTTGATAATAAACTATTTTAAAAAATCTTAGATGAGAAGGGAACATCTTCAGGAATACTAAAGGTATTTACAGATGATTGGATACATATAACATGCTATATTCACATGATGGAAGAGTTTTCAACAATTAAGATGAATAAAGTGCACATTTATGTTACGATAAGAATGAATCTTAAAATCCTTATGATAAGGGAAAACAAGGGGAAAAGACAAGATGGCTTCCTGGAGCCAGCTTTTCACAGACGCTCTAGTTAAAAGACAGTTTATCAAGTAAGCTGATAGCTTGGAGCCAAGGCAAGGGAGAAGGTTGAAGAAGTCACCTCCTAGGGCAAACTTCAACTCCCCAAAACAAAAAATAGGTATAAAATCTATTGCCAAGTGTTTGAGAGTCTCTCTCCCCTATGAGAAAAAAAAAAAAAAATCACAGTATACTTTCTATAAACAAGCAGTGGAGTTCAGATCTCTTCCTATTTTATCCCACAAAAGAGAACCTCTAAAATCCTTCTTACAGAAAAGACACATGATTGTGCCTTGGTACTCTCTCACCAGGCATAAAACTGAACATAGAGTCTGCCCATCTTTCT
Organism: Nycticebus coucang; assembly: GCF_027406575.1. Classification (NCBI taxonomy): domain Eukaryota; kingdom Metazoa; phylum Chordata; class Mammalia; order Primates; family Lorisidae; genus Nycticebus; species Nycticebus coucang. Next base: position 9,683,325 of record NC_069805.1, read on the forward strand.
GAACTCCCAGCAATTTCCTCCACTATGACACAAGGTCTAGAAGCTTGTCCCCTGTGGAGTACAGCTTCTTGGGAATTTATTTGAGAGGTGTGGCTGGAGTGTGGGATGTTCCAAGTCTGTGCAGGGTCTGTGGCACGGGTGTGGTACTGGGAATGTGTAGTGAGAAATCCAAAAGGAAGAGGAAGAAGTGCTTTTCCATGGCACACTGAAGCAGAGGCACTGTCAAAAACAATGGAGCTCACACACTTGGGGATATTTTGAGAGACACTTCCCACCTCTCTTTGCAACTAGAGGGTGCTGGGCCTCTACTCTGATGAAAGCCATTGGCAGAATAGATCTGGGATGGAAAATCATACATCTTGAGCAAAGGGTATGTCTGAGGCAGTACCTGTCCTTGAGAGACGGTGGGGATGAATGATAAAATTGGCGGACACAGAGACAGCATGCTACCCAGGCAGAGGTGAGTCTGAATTGCTGCTTTTGTGAGACCAAGATGCCACTGGCTCCCAGGGTAGTATAGTGGAATCAAAAGAAGACATGGCAGCAGCACCAGCTCAGGGAGAGGTATAATATGAGAGCTGCTTCTGATCTCTAATAGTGCCCGCCTCATCACAGTGTGCAGCGGAGCATGAGATATTAGTCCAGTGAGAACTGGTGCAGTGTCAGCAGTACAAGGTGGGGCTGAGTGGCAGTTTTTGTGAACTCAAAGTGTTTCTGACCCAAAAGTGAATATTACTGGGAGAGAAATACCAATACTGCGAGAATACAAGTGTCAGCAAAATCAATCTAGGGTGGGCCTGGAACTGAGTCATATTCCCGAGCTTCCATTAAGCACCCAAGGTTGTCAGGCGTCAGCTCCCCCTGCCAGGTGGAGACAGAGTGTGTCGGCCTGGCCAAGGAGACATTGATCTACCCGTGACTCAGTTAGTCACAAACCCTGGACGCATCAACTCACTAGAGGGAACTGGGTCACAGCCCTAGTGAATGGATCTGACAGAGGTGTAAGGTAGTGAAGGAGGCATCAACCTTTCCATAATAATTCATTTGCTGGTTGGGTCTATCTAACTTCATGAAGCACCAGAGTAATTCATACTCCTGTCAGCAGATGCCAGCTATTTGCTGTTGACAATTTGAATTCTGGATCTTGAAACTGTCTGCTGACTCTGAAAATTTATTTAAAACTCTTGGCCTTGGCTAATCAATTGAGGACTATCCAAGTTTGTACCTTGGTTGTGTTGTTGGGGGAAGGTTTGATTTTCTTTTTCCAGTTCTTGCCTATGGGACATGGTGTGTCATAGTTGCTTGTATTTCTCCACATCTGAGTTTTCAACCAAGAATTGTTGATTCCCTAGAATTGCACAGAGACCATATGACAACAAGAAATAACCACTTAGCACCACCACGTCAAGTAGGTTCCCAGTGTCTCAGGCCATAGTACTTTATGGATCCTTGGCAATGGCATAGGAGAAAAGCTGCAGTCACCAGTCCCAGTTCTTGGGTAATGGGCTGATTAATCACTACTCAAGGGGTGTATTGATCAATCACTACCCCCTGACATTTTCACCATATCTGCTCATCTAGCCAAATGGTTAAAAATAATTATGGGGCAGAATCAGTGGGAAAAATGGCAACATGAATCATCAAAGTGGATCAACTCCCCAAAGGAACATCAAGGTCTACCCAAGAGAAGATCACATTCATAAACAAATGGATGAGATGACAAAAATGATATTCATAATTTGAATGGCAAATAAGATTCACAGAATGGAGGTTAAGTTGGAATTAGAAATTCAAGGTGAATTTCAAAACTTGACTCAAGAATTGAATTAATTCAAACACAAAGTCACCAAAGATTTTGACATATTGCAACAAAAAATTGCAGCCCTCAAATATCTGAGAAATACAAAAGAATCCCTCCTTAACAAAATGGAACAGGCATCAGAAAAGATCTCTGATATTGAAGATAAAGCTTTTGAATGCTCCCAAATGCTCAAAATGGCAGAGAAGTGGAGAACAGAAATGGATCATTCTCTCAAAGAGCTCTGGAAATTTTTGAAGAAAAATAATATTCATTTCATTGTAATTTCTGAGGCTAAGAAGGTTGCTTGACAGAACCAGATGCTCTACTTCAACAGACAATCGAGGAGAACTTCTCAAACATGGCAAGCAATTCAGAAATTCAGATAGCGGACAGTTTCAGAATTGTATCAGGACTCAAACCAAATAAAGCATCTTCCAGAAACATTATAATTAATGTCACCAAAGTTAATATGAAGGAGAAAATTCTGCATAGAGCCAGATATAAGAAAAACATAAACTACAATAGGAAAAATATTAAAATGACTAGAGATTCTCTGCTGAGATATTCAAGCTAGAAGAGGGTGGTCATCGACTTTTAACCTCCTAAAACAAAATAACTTTCAAAGCAGGATCCTGTATCCAGCTAAACTGAGTTTCATTTATGATAGAGAAATCAAATACTTTAATGACATTCACATTTTGAAGAAATTTTCCATAACTAACCAGCTCTCTATGATATTCACAGACCTATCATCTATAATGACCAGAACAATCATCTACCACCAAAGTAAATTTATTCAGAAACTTTTGATCTAATTCCAACTTCTACAGTGACAAAAAAATTCAAAATTTCTAGTGGACTTTTGAAAAAATCAAACCCCAAAATGCTACCAGAATTGTCAATATTCTCAATTAATGTGAATGGCTTAAATTGTCCTCTGAAGAGGAACAGGTTGCCTGACTGTATAAAAAGACTCAGGTCAATTATCTGATGAATACAAGAATCTCATCTTGCCTCAAAAGATAAATATAGACTCAGAGTGAAGGGATGGTCATCTATAATTCAGGCAAAAGGCAATCAGAAAAAAAAGCAGGTGTTTCAAATTTATTTGCAGATACAATAGCCTTTAAATCAATAAAATAAGAAATATAAGTAAGGACACTTCATTTTTGTGATGGGGAGCATAATGAGGAGACTTCAATTATTAACATTTATTCTACCAACCAGAATGCATCTCAATTTATAAGAGATGCTACCAGACATGAGCAACTTGTTTTCCTCAAGCACCATAATAGTTGGAGGTTTTAACACCACTTTGGTAATATTGTATAGATCCTCCAACTAAGAAACTTATCAAAGGGTGAATCCTATGGCTCATTGGGTATGGCGCTGGCCTCATTTACCAAGGGTAGTGGCATCATTCATGTCCCTGGCATCAGGAATGTCCCTGGCCAACAACAACAAAAATAGCCAGTCATTGTAGCAGGCATTTATAGTCCCAGTTACTTGGGAGGCTCAGGCAAAAGAATCACATAAGCACAGAAGTTGGAGGTTGCTGCAGGCTGTGTGATGCCATGGTACTCTACCAAAGGTGAAAAAATGAGACTCTTTCACTGAGGCCAAGCACAGCACATCCACTGCAAATATCAAAGAGAATGGAGTTAAATTGAAATCAGTTCCAGTCATATTTTGAAGAACGCAAGGTTGCCGATTGTCTCCACTGCTTTTTAACATTGTAATTGAAGTCTTAGGCATCACAATCAGAAAAGAAAAATGATCAAGCATATACATATAGGGTCAGAGGAGACTGACCCTAACTTGCACTCTTCACAGATGATATGATTTATATCTGGAACGACTCAGAGGTTCAACTTTGAATCTCTTAGAAGACATCAAGGAATACAGCAGGGTCTCAGGTTACAAAATCAATAATCACATCAGTAGCCTTTATGAACAACAATAGTCAACCTGAAGAAAAGTCAAGGACTCTATTATTTTCAGAGTAGTGCCAAAGAAGATGAAATGTTTGAGATTGTATCTAACAAAGGACTTGAAAGAGCTCTATAAAGCGAACTATGAAACTCTAAGAAAAGAAATAGCTTAAGACATTAAGAAATGGAAAAACATACCATGCTCATGGCTGGGAAGAATCAACATTGTTAACATATCCATACTACCCAAAGAAACATACAATTATAATGCAATCTCTATTATAACTCCAATATCATACTTTAAGGATGTCAAAAAAATAGACATAGTTTCACTTTGTCACACTTACTACAGTTCTGTGGCATCAAAGTTCACTGCAATCTCCTACTCCTGAGCTAAGACAATTCTTTTCCCTAAGTCACTCGAGTAGCTATAATTACAGGCATCCTCTACAACAACCAGACATTTATTCTTGCAGTTTGGCTGAGGCTGTGTTCAAACTCACAACCCTCATAATATGAGATCAGTGCTCTATCCACTGAGCTACAGGGAATGACCATGGGATACTATTTCAAGAACCCATTTGACATTTACCCCAAAATATCCATTTGAGAGAATCTTATAGATTTATATGTGTGGCTACAGCCTCCAATTGGTCATAGCTTTACAGGTTTTAAGCATTTCTACTTTGCTTGAGTCATCAAGGTAATTCTGGTCATTTGGATGATGAAAATGTTTTTTGTTTGGTTGGTTTGCCTGTGCATGGCTGTGTGTATAGATATTTTTGAAATACGATCTTTTGTGAACTCTGCCCAGATCATAGCAACATCAACCTCAAGGATCCTGGCCATCCTCCTGCCTGAAACTCCAATGTGGCTAGGAATACAGACATGTGTTGCAATGCTTAGGTAATTTTTCACTTTTTGGAAGAGAAGTGGTCTAAGGATTGCTCTGTTTGCTCTCAGCACCCACTCATTCAAGACTTCCTCTCATCTCAGCCTGCAAAAAGGCTAGGATTATAGGTGTGGGCCATGAAGTTTAGTCATTTTATCTTTCTTTGTTTCTCTCCATCCCTTTCTTTTCAACCATCAAAAGAAATTAAGTCCATATTTATGTCACAATAGAAATAAACCCTAAAATGATTCTGTTAAGGGAACAAGACCAATTACAACAGACCACACGGAGTATGACTGAACTCAGAAGAAAACATCAAGACAAAGCCAATTGTCTGCTAAGACTAGGGGGCAAGTGGAAGAGGGTGGTGGGGAAATCAAAGTGACTGCTAGTAGGTATTGATGTTCTTTGTGTCGGGGGAGAAGACAAAGTTCTAAATTTAGACTGTTATGATAGCTGTAGAATTGTCTGACTATACTAAAAAAACAAAAAAAAATTGTGTACTCTATGAAAGGGTGAACTACTTATTGCAATGAAACTACTTGACAATGTTCTCCAAAAATTGAGGTGCTCAAAAGCCACATAGAATAAGTACCCAGGAGGTGAGAATACTTGAGCAACAGCCCAACCTATTTTCCAGCTCACTTACAGGTTACATGAATTGACATGGAAAACACATTGTTCCATCCTACCAAAGCTGTAATTTTCTTTTTTCTTTAGACAGAGTCTGACTCCTTTCTCCTGAGTAGAGTTGCTCGACGTCATACTAGCTAACCATAACCTCAAACTCCTGGGCTCCACCGTTCCTATTACCTCAGAATCCTCACTATCTGGGAGATCAAGGACTCCACCACATTGCTCACTTATTTGGACCACCCACTTCTGCCTCCAATATTGTTAGGATTACAGATGTAAGCAACCACTCCAAACTTTAAATTTGAGGATATTTTTCAAAATATACTTGGTGGCCAGTGATGGTGTTTCAACATGGATCTTTGGGAGGTCCAGTCAGTTGGATTGTCTGAGTTCATTAATTAGATAACAGCCTGACAACTAGTGAGATCTCTGTCTCTGAATAAAAACAAACAAACAAAAAAAAAAAAAACTGCCAGATGTTATGAAGGTGCATAGAGTCCCAGGTGAGAGAATAAGTTTGCTTGATGACAACACTTGAAGCTGTGATATCAGGGTACTCTACTGAGGGCAAGAAAATGAGACTCTGTTGCAATACACAAATGGAGATAACCATTGTAGGGAACTTAGACCTCATTTTAACTTTGGACTGAGGATATAGTGTTGATATTTTTCTTCTAGATTATATGTCAACTTGAGAAATTATTCTCACATTAGGAAATGTTTTTCGTACAACCTCTACTATTAGTCGCTTGAGTTTTTATGTAACTGTGATGCTTTGTTATTATTATTAGGTGATTATTGTAGTCACTGGAAAATTACAAAGACAATTAATTCTTTTTTTCTTTTCTTCTGTTCTTTTCTTTTGTAGAGATAGATTCTCTTTTTATTACTTTATTGTTCTTGGTAGAGTGTAACGGCATCACACTACTGACAGCAACCTCCAACTCCTGGGCTTAGGTGATTCTCTTCCTTCAGTCTCTCAAGGAGCTGGGATTAAAGGCATTGGCCACATTGTATGGCTATTCTTAGGCTGTGGATTGGCTGTGGCCAAGTTTGAAATTGCCACCCTTGGTATATGGGGTGAGTGCCCTACCAACTGAGCCACAGAGATTGCCACATCATGCAGTGAATTCTTGACTCAAATAAGACTTTTCATATGCACATTATAGATCCAGAGTACACTCTCCACATCTCCTTTTGGTTTTCTTCAATCTGGGCCAATATTCTTTTCCCCCAATCAGTCTGAACCCAACGACCAGTCATCATTAGAGAATCCTTGACTATCAGATCAACAAGCAATATTCTAATGAATCTATTCCAAACCCACTTGTCCTGACATTCCATCCACTCCAGGGACATAATAAATCTCCTCCTTTATTTAGTTCCATATTTCTTCTGCCTAGTGACTTCTCCTTCTACTTCAGATCTTGGGAAAAAGCCTAGCAAATTTCCTTTCTTTTTTGTTTAATTATTTTTCATGAGACAAACACTCACTATATTGCTCAGGCTGGAGTGTAATGGCATCAGCTTGGCCCATAGCAACATCCAACCCTTGGGTTGAAGGAATCCTACTGCCTCAGCCTCTGGAGTAATTGAAACTAAAGTCAAGGTGCACAACACTTGACAATCTCTTCTGTTATAGTACACATCTGGTGTGTTCAAAACTGAGGGTATCATGCTGTTGCACGACTTTGTATCCAAACCCTGAGCATAGTGGTTTAGCCCTCGCTGATCTCCCAGATAAACCACATATTGCAGTCTTCCATGGCCTACATCATTTACCTGTGCTTAATTTATGAAATTATCAGGGCATTTATGGAGTGTCCAATACTCAGGGCCAGTGACACATGTGGCCATCAAACTCTTGAGATGAAAATATCCTCCCACCTCAGCCTCCAGAGTAGCTGGAAGTAAAGACAAAAGACAGAACCCTTGACCCATTTTCTATTTTTGTAAAAACAGGTGTGTGAATGAGGCTAAGGGTATATTACTGTTGCTCAGCATTGTTTCCAATCCATGAACTCAGGGGATCAGCCCAATTTGGCCTCCCAAAGTAGCCAAATATAGTCATGTGTGTCAAAAGTCATTGAGTTCTACTATATGGGCGTTGAGGTGCTTTGATGAGTGTGCAATCCTCAGGCCCCGTGTGACACACAAGGATTGTGTCAGGACTGTTTTGAATATCTCTGCTGGCAGATATCACCACAATTATGTCCAAATCTCTTTTTTAGCTTATCAGGTTCCATTAGTGATTGTGCATTGAACATGTGGCAGCCATAGAAATAAACCATACACTTTCCACATACTTACAAATCCATGACATGAAAAGGAAAGGAAAGGTTGTTGAATACCTTGTCTAGATTTACAAACAGTTGGAAGAAGTAATTGAGTGGAAAATAGAACCTCACTCTTTTGTAACAGTTTGAACCCAACAACAAACCCAAATAGCCACTACACATGGTTTGCAGGAATAAGGTTAAGTATAAACGTGGTAACCCAGGGCAACATGCATTTTGATGTCATCCACGGTGACCATCTAGTGACTTCATCCTGCAATATCTTGAGATCCAGGCTTCAGGTCAAAGATACTAAGTGGCCTTTTCTGCTCACTTCAGCTGGTATTTGAACCAAGGGTTCAAACCAAGGGTTTGAACCAAGACACTTATGTGCCCTCCATCCACAGAGAAGTTATCTCCCATTTGTGCCTTATTGATTCTATTGTCAGTTGTGATTCCCAGAACGAGGCTGACACTACAATTGAGATTTTGTACAGCAGTGTGACTCATGCTGCGTCACAGCTAACAGAACTTCATGGACGTACTTATGTAGGATGTTATTATTATTATTATTTGCTGTTTTCTTTTTCTTTTTAGGAAACAGAATTTCTCTTTGTCACCCTCAGTAGAGTACGGTGGCATCACAGATTATGGCAAACTCCTACTTCTGATCTTAGGTCATTCATTTGCCATTTGCCTCAACCTTCCAAGTAGCTGAGACTATAGGAACCCATCAGAACACCTCCTATTCTTTTTTGCAGTTTGGCTTGAACTGTGTTCAAACTCTCCACCCTCATTAAATTGGACCGACACCCTACCCACTTCTCCACAGGAAATATCTCTGGAAGGCTATTTCAAGCATCTGTTTAACACCTACCCTCAAACTTCCTTTTAAGAGAAACTTAAAATATATACTCTGCCTGGCTATAGCCTCAATTTCATCAAAGTTTCACAGTTCTTAAGCATGTCTACTTTGATTGAACCATCAAGATGATTTTGGTTTATTTATTTATTTGTATTAAGTCTTTTGTACATAGATCATAAATCCATTTATGCTCACTTCGGTTTGTTGATTATTTGTACAAATAAGAGTGCTCACATCATACTAATCAGCATAGTTTTTACCTCGTTTACCCAATTATAGCATTAGGATATTTGTGCTCTACACATGAGCGAACCAATTTGTCCTTACAATGTTCTCAATAGTTGTGGTCCCCCTGCAGTCCCCTACTATACCTCCACTCCTTCCTCATCCTTCTCCCTCCCCTTTCCTCCTTCATCCTAGGCTAAAGTTATGTTTCATTTTTCATACGCAAGTATGAGTTATTATAAATTGGTTTCAAAGTACTACTGAGTACATTGGATACTTTTTATTATCATTCCTGAAAAAATATTTTCCAGCTCCATCCATGAAAGCATAAAGGAGGTAAATTCTCCATTTTTTTTTACTGCTGCATAGTATTCCATGGTATATATTTACAATTCATTAATACATTCATGGATCAATGGGCACTTGGGATTCTTCCATGACTTGGCAATTATGAATTGAGCTGCAATGAAAATATCTTTATTGCTAAATGATTTTTGGTCCTTTGGATATACACCTAGAAGAGGAATTGCAGAATGATAGAACCATGTTGTCCTTGCAATGTTCCTGATAGTTGTGGTCCCACTACAGTCCCCTACTATCCCTCCACCCCCCCATACCTCTCCCTCCCCTTCCCTCCTTCATCCCAGGCTAAAGTTGTGTTTCATTTTTCAATTTGCAAGTATAAGTTATTATAAATTATTTTCACAGTATTACTGAGTACAATGGATACTTTTTTTTGTTCTTGGAAAAATATTTTTCAGCTCCATCCATGGAAACATAAAGGAGTTAACATCTCCAACTTTTTTTTTTTACTGCTGCATAATATTTCATTGTATATATTTATCACAATTTATAAATCCATTCATGAATCAATGGGCACTTTGCTTCTTCCATGACTTGGCAATTATAAATTGAGTTGCAATGAAAAATCTGGCAAAAATATCTTTATTACCTAATGTTTTTTGGTCTTTTGGATATATGCCTAGAACAAATGGTAGGTCTACATTTAGATCCCTAAGTGTTCTCCAATCTTCCTTCCAAAAGGAATGTACTAGCTTGCAGTTCCACCAGCAGTGCAGAAGTGTTCCCTTTACTCCACATCTACACCAACATCTTTTGTTTTCATCATCTAAAAAGACCAATATTTTGTGATGTGGGCTACTCATCTAACTCTAGTAAGAGTAGCTAGCCCATAGCACAACATTTTGTTTTTTTTTTTTTTTTTTTTAGATACTGAAAATCTTTGTTAGTTAATTTGTTGGTTTGTCTTTTCAAGTGTGTGTGTATGGGTATTTTGAGAAATGGTTCCTGTATTTGGCCAAGGCTAGATTTTTCTGGCCTAGGCCTAGATCATAGCGACCTCAACTCCAGGATTCTGGCAATCCTCCTGCCTGAGATTTCCATGTAACTATGACTACAGGTGCCTATTGTATATGTGTAGATGATTTTTCCATTTTTAGTAGAGGCTATCTCTGACACGTGTTCAGTGTGTTCACAGAACCACCTTGTTCAAGAACTCAATTCATCTCAGCATGCCAGAGGGCTGGGACTATAGGTGTAAGCCACCAAGTTTGGTCATGTACTCTTTCTTTGTTTCCCTCTGTCCATCCTTTATTCTTTTTTCCTTCTATTCTGTCTCTCTTATTCACGCTTTCTCTTCATTCCTTTCTTTCCACCATTCCTTTCTTTCTTCTATCTCTTTCCTCTACCACTTAGCAAAACTTCTCTAGTAACAAACATTCAAACTATACAAGTCTTTACTGAATGTGTGATCTTGAACTCTATACTTGAATTGGGTGACTTGTGGAATGTGTAAATTATATGAATAGAGCTGTTACTTTTTAATATGCTGGGTGTTATATTTGAGGAATACCTTTACCAAAACATAAGCATGAATGAGCACAATTGCGCACACCTATAATACAAACAATTTCAGAGGCTGTGGCAGAAAGATCACTGGAAGCTAAGGGGTTTCAGAACAGACTGAGTAACATAGTAAGACCCAACTTGCCAAGAAATAGGTGGAAACCTTCCCCAGCAGTGGTAGCATGGTCATGAACACTCAACTGCTAAAAACCATAAAGTAAATAGGATCTCTTGAGCCAAGCACCTTGTATTTCCTTGAGGTATGATGGTACCAATGTATTTTTCTGAGATAAAGGGGGAAACACAGTATCCAATGTATGAGAGGTACTGTATAGTTGAAATATAATTCCAGTAGTATAGAAAATATTTAATATACGTATCACAAAATGGATTTAATTCTAGGATTGCCAGTTCAGATCGATATGGGAAAATCAACTAATGAAACACACTACATTAATAGAATCAATAAGAAAAACCACAAGGTTACCTCAAGAGACACAGTAAATTCTTTTGACAGAGGCAAAATACCTTGTAGACAAAAATCATTTAAAAATAGTATATAAGGGTGAGTAGGGCACCTGTATGCAGGAAACACAATGAGTCTCCTTCTTTATGTACTCCTATATTCCTTCTACATACTGACCTCTCCTGGTATCTTGGCTCTTGAGAACTGTTTCTAGTAAATTTTATCTATCTCTCTTTTTCTCTCTCTCTCTTTCTTTCTCTTTCTTGCTCTCTTTCAATATGTTTCATGAGACAGATTGTCACTCAGTTGCCCACGATAGAGTGTCATGGAATCAGCCTACCACATAGCAACACCCAACTTTTTGGATGAAGGTATCCTCACGACTCAACCTCTGCAGTAGCTAGAACTAAAAACATAAGCCAAATCCCTTGACAACCTTTTCAATTTTTGTACAAACTACTTGTGTGATCAGTGCTGATGGTATTTTGCTGTTGCTCAGGCTTGTCTCCAATCCCTGAGCTCAGGAGATCAGTCCACCTTGGCCTCCCAGAGAAACCAAATATTATAGTTATAGGTGGCAGAAATCATTGAACTCTACTAAAGTAGCTTTGTGGGGCTTTGAGGAGTGTCAGATCACAATAGCCCAGTGACACATAGGGACTACGTAAGGACTGTTTTGCATATCCGTGGTGGCAGGTATCATCACAGTTTTTCCCACATATCTTTTTTCTTTATCAGGTTTCATTAGTGATTGTGTATTGAGTGTGTGGCCCCCCAAAACTCATCTACTTTGTGCGTGGCCAAGAAGCCAAAAGTTTGTACACACCTGGCAGGAAGGTTAGGAATGTTGGAAATTTCCAGATAGGCTAATATTTTCCATGATCAGAAGAAATAACTGCAGGTATGGAGTACACTTCTGGACACATTGCCTAACTATATTTCAGGAGAGGTCCTTCAGTAGAACACCTACCGTTTGAATCAAGCCTATTGTAGACAAGGAAATATAATCTCAGTAATAGTAGAACTGAGACTTGTGTGGCATACTTGTCAGGTCTGTGAAATCACTGTCTGATCATTGGGCTCAGATTCAGATTCTCTAACATCTCATGGAAGTTCTAGGTATAAACCATACTCTTACACTTGCTTACAAATCCATGAAGTGAAAAGGAAAGGAAGGGTTGTTGAATCTCTTGGCCAGATATACAGGCAAAGTTTTAGAATCAGGAATTCAGTGTGGAGAACAGAACCCTAATCTTTTGTAACAGTTTGAACCAAATGACAAAGCCACATACGCACTTTACTTGGTTTGTATTTTTTGAATGTTTTTTTTTGGTTTGTCTGTGCCCGTGTGTGTCTATGGGTATTATTTTTTGGATATGTTTTCTACATGTGGCCCAGGGTGGTTTTTGTGATCTTACCCTAGGTCATAGGAACCTCAACTCCAGGATACAGGCAATCCTCCTGCCTGAGACACCCATATAGCTAAGAATACATGTGCCTACTGCAATTCCTAGATTATTTTTTACATTTTAGTAGAGACAGTGTCTGACCCTTGCTCAGTGCATTCTCAGCATACCCATATTCAAGAACTCCATTCATCTCAGCATGCAAGAGGGGTGGGAGCCACCAAGTTTGGCCATTTTCTCTTTCTTTTTTTCCTCTCATTCCTTCCTCCCTTTGTACCTCACTTTATAATACACTTTTCCAATTGTGTTTCTCTCATTCCTTTGCTATCTCCATTCTTTCCTTTCCTTCATTCCTTTCTTTTTTTTTTTTTTTTTGTAGAGACAGAGTCTCACTGTACCGCCCTCGGGTAGAGTGCCATGGCGTCACACGGCTCACAGCAACCTCCAACTCTTGGGCCTATGCTATTCTCTTGCCTCCGCCTCCTGAGCAGCCGGGACTACAGGCACCCGCCACAATGCCCAGCTATTTTTTATTTGCAGTTTGGCCGGGGCTGGGTTTGAACCCGCCACCCTTAGTATATGGGGCCAGCGCCCTGCTCACTGAGCCACAGGCGCTGCCCTCCTTCATTCCTTTCATTCCTCATCTCTCTTCTCTAAATATTAAGATAAACTTTTCTAGTAACAAACAAACAAACAAAAAACGATACAAGTAATCCCTGAATGTGTAGTCTTGAACTCTATACTTGAAATGTGTGAATTGTGGATTATGTACATTATATATGAATAGAGTTTTATTTTTTAATCTATCTGCTGTTATCTATGAAGATAATTGAGAAAAACATTGACTGTAACATAAGCATGGATGAGTATCATACCTCACACCTATAATCCCAGCAATTTCAGAGGTCGAGGCAGAAAGATCACTAGAAGCTGAGGGTTTCAGACCTGACTAAGCAACACGGTAAAACTTTAGTTGTCCAAGAAATAAGTGTAAAACTTCTCCAGGAGTGGTGGCATGGGCTTGTACTCTCAGCTGCTGAGACGCGTAAACTCAGGAGGATCACTTGAGATTAGCAACTTGCATTTACTTGAGTTATGATTGTTCCAAAGTATTTTTCTGAGACAAAGGATGAAACGCAGTATCTAATCTAGAAGAGAGATACTGTATAGGTGTAGGAAAAGTCCTGTAGCATAAAAAATATTTTACACATGTATCCCAAGTAGAATTTATTACTGAGATTGCCAGTCCAGCTCAATATGGGAAAATCAGCTAATAGAATGCCCTACTTTAAGTCTCAGCATCTGTGGCTCAAGCAGCTAAAGCAGCAGCCACATAACCTGATTGGCAGGTTTGAATCCAGCCCGGGCCTGCCAAACAACAATGATGGCTGCAAGCAAAGAACTACCCAGGCATTGTGGTGAGTCCCTGTACTTCCAGCTACCTGGGTGGCAGAGGCAGGAGAATTACTTGAGTTAAGGAGTTGGAGGTTGCTGTGAGCTGTGATGCCAGACACTCTACCCAGGGCAAGAGCTTGAGGCTCTGTCTCATAAAGAAAAAAAAAAATTCACTACCTTAGTAGAATCAATAATGAAAGCCATATCGCACCTCAAGAGACACAGAAAATGCTTTTGACAAATGCAACATATCTTGTTAATAAAATCTTTTAAAAATATGAGATGAGGGGAGGCGCATGTTACTCAGTGAGAAGAGCACTGGCCGAGGGTGGAGGTTTCAAATCTGTCCCTAGACAAACTGTAAAAACAACAACAAAAATCTTAGATGATAAGGGAATGTCTTCAGGACTATTAGTGGGATTTACAGATGAATGAATATATGTATCCTGCTATATTCACACGATGGAATATTTTTCAATAATCAGAAGGAATGAAGTGCACGTTTATGTTACAATAGGAATGAAAATTAAAATCATTCTCATAGGGGAACAAGTCCACTTACAAAAGACCACACAGAGCATGACTGAACTCAGAAGTAATCATCAAGTAAATTCCAAATGTGTACTAGGTGTAGGGGGTGGGTGGGGGAGGATTGTGGGAAAGTGAAAGTGACTGACAGTAGGTATTGACATTGGTGTTTTGAGGGGAGAAAAGAGATTTGTAAAATTACATTGTGAATGTAGCTGTGCAATTATGTGACTATACTAAGAAACACAGAATTGTATCAATGAAGCTACTCGATGATGTTTTCCAAAATTTGGGGTGCTGAAAAGTCACACAGCATAAGAAGTACCCAGGTCATAAGAGTACTTGAGAGACAGTCAACCCTGTCTCCCTGTTCACACACAGGTTTCCACAAATTGAAATGGAAGGCACATTGTTGCATTCTACCGAAGGTGTGATTTTCTTTTTCCTTGAGACAAAGTCTGACAACTTCCCCATGCATAGAGTGCACTGACATCATCATAACTAACCACAATCTCAAACTCCTGGGTCAATAGAACATATTGCTTTAGCCTCTTGAGCATCTGAGGGTCCAGGTGATTCCTCACTCTATACAATGACTTTGAACCACCTACATCTGCCTGCCAGAGTGTTAGCATTAGAGGTGTGATCAATCAGTCTAAATTTTGAATTTAGGATAATTTTTCAACTACAGTTGGTGGCCAGAGGTGGTTCTCCATGTCTGTCAACTTGGCACTTAGGGATCCCCGATCATTTGGATTGTCTGATTTTCTGAATTGGAGACCAGCCTGAGCACTAGTGAAAGCCCCATCTATGACGAATAAAAAATGGCAGGATTCTATGCTGGGACCTAGAAACCCAGCTGAAGGAATAGGTTCACTTGATGACAACACTTGAAGTTTGCTATGAGATATGATAATAGGCCCTCTACGGAGGGGAAAAACTAGACTCTGTCTCAATACTTAATAAGAGAAAAGCATTTATAGGTAACAAACCCTTCATTTATATTTTGAACACGGCGGACCTGGAGTTGAAAATTTATCCTAGAGGAGATTTAACTAGAGAGAAATTATTTTCTCATAGGAAAATTGTTTTCCTAAAACCTCTGTTAATCAACCCTTTGGATTTTATGTAACTGTGACCCTTTGATATCCTACATTCTTATAGTCACTAGAAACTCCACACACAATGAGTTCTTGATTCAAGTAAGGCTTTTCCTATGCAGACTAAAAGATCCATAAGATACCCTCCACCTCTTCTGTTGAAATTCTTCAACATGGCCCAATATTCCCTTCCCCTAATCGGGATCAGGGTGAAAACAGGGACCAGACATATCTGGAGAACACTTACCCACCACATAGACTTTCATAATTTTTAGGAACAAATCACAAACCTGCGTGTCCTGACCCATTATTCCTCCCCCGAGGGCCACAATAAATCTTCTCTTTAATGTAGTCCCACATTCCATCTACCTTCTGCTCTCCCCCTCTGCCTCAGCTCTTGGAAACTGTGCATAGAAAACATTTCTTTCTTTCCTTTCCTTTCCTTTTTCTTTTCCTTCCTTCCTTCCTTCCTTCCTTCCTTCCTTCCTTCCTTCCTTCCTTCCTTCCTTCCTTCTTTCCTTCCTTCCTTCCTTCTTTCCATCCTTCCTTCCTATTTTCCTTCCTTTTTCTTTTCTTCTTTCTTTATTTCACTTTTTTCTTTCATTATTTTTCATGGGACAGACTGTCACAAAGTTGCCTAGACCAGACTGTCATGACATTATCCTAGCACACCACAACATCCAACTCTTGGGAGGAAGAGATCCTCCTACTTCAGCTTCTGGTATAGCTGGAAGTAAAGGAACGGGCTATACCCTTGACAACCTTTTATATTTTATTACAAACTGGGTTGTGTGATTTGTGATGAGGGTATCTTGTTTTTGCTCAACCTTGTCTCCAATACCTGAGCTCAAGGGATTAGCCCACGTTGGCCTACAAGAGCAACCAAATATTTCATTCATGTGTGGCAAAAGTCATTAAGATCTACTTAAGAAATGACCTTATTAGGTTCGTTGAGTAGTGTCCAATCCTCAGGTTCCAGTGACCCATAGAAATTATGTCAAGACTGTTTTGCATATTCAAGGTCCAGATGTTACAATTATGCCCACCTCTCTTCTTTGCTTATCAGGTTTCATTATTGATTGTGTATTGAATATGTGCCCCAAAATAATTCTCCTACTTCCTATGTGGCCAAGAAGATAAAAGTTCAACAGACCTGGCCCATAATTCTGGAATGTTGAAACTTTGCAGATAGGCTGATATTTCCCATGATCTGAACAAATAACTTCAGGTATGGAGTACACTACTGGACACATTGCCTAACTAGGTTTTGAGAGAGGATCTTCAGTAGGACACTTACCATCTAAAAGAAGCCTATTCTAGGGAAATAAAAAAAGAAAATCTCAGTAAATTTAGGATGGAGGATTGTGTGACGTACGTTGCAGGTTTGTAAAATCACTGTCTGATCTTTGGGCTTGAGAACTTGGTCTGTAACATATCAAGGCAGCACTACATATAAATTATACTTTTATACTTGCTTAAAAATACATGATATTAATACTGGAATTTTGCTTTTAGGTAGGTTCTTGGTATTGGGGCTTGAAAGAATGAACCCACCAACCACAGATCATTGATAAAATAGGACTTTTATTAGAAGTTAGAAAGGAATACAGAAGTAAAAAGCACTAGAGTTTCTGGATTGGAAAGAAATGAAGAACTCCATTGGAAGTCTCCACGTGGACAGTTTAAGCTAGGTTCTTAAGTCTAAAGGATTACACATGGCTGGCAGCTCATCCTTTACAGTTTTTGTCCCTGAGAAGAGATTAGCACTTGTCCTTGTATCAAGGTTGACCCATGCAAAAAACATACAACTGCTTTGTTCATGATCTTATGAGAGCCCAGATGGTGTGCCCTAAAAAAGGCGGTCAGCTTATGCCTGGAAATGGGGGTCAGACCTCCGAGCTCACCTGGGCCAAGACAATGGGTGGCTGCTCCCTGTCTATTATTAATCATAGAAATTAACATCAATGTGAACAGAAAATGAAAGGTTGTTGAATCTTTTGGTTAGGTACACAAACAAGCATTTGGAAGCAAAAATTGAGTGTGGGGAACAGAACCCCAATCTCTTATAACAGTTTGTACCCAAGGAAAAACCCAGATAGCCACTGCACATGCTTAGTAGGAATAAGGTTAAGCATAAACATGGTATAAGCATAAACCCAGGGAAACATGCATTGTGATGCCATCCATGGTGACCATGTGTTTACTTCATCCTGTAATGTCCTGGGAGCCAGGTTTCTGGTCAATGATAGAATGTAGCCTTTTATAATAACTCCAGATAGTATCCCTCAAGGGTTTGAACCAGGACAATTCTTAGCCCTCCACCCACAGACAGATAAGTGATTTCCCATTTCTGCCCTATTGATTCTATTGATGTTTGAGATTCTCAGCACTAAACTGAGGCAAAAGTAATTTTGTACAGCAGTGTGACAAAGGCTGTGTTACAACTGATATAACTTCATGATGTCACTTAAATAGGACACTATTTGTTTTCTGTTTTATTTATTTATTTTTTTCTTTAAGACAAAGTTCACATTATCACCCTTGCTGGGGTGCTGTGACATTACAGCTTACAGCAAGATCCTAATCCTCAGTTTAGGTGATTCTTTGCCTCCTGAGTAGCAGGAAATACAGGAGCCCACCACAACACACAGCTATCTATTTTGTGCAGTTTGCTCATTACTGACTTCAAAATCACCAGGGTCTTTATATGGGGCCAGTGCCCTACCCACTTTGCCACATGCAAAGCCCCTGTGATGCTTTCAAGGACCTGTTTGACACAGAGCACAAAATGTCTATTTGAGAGGTTACAAATTTATTATGCCTGGCTAAAGCCTCAATTTGGTCATAGTTTCACAGGTCCTAAGCCTGTCTGCTTTGCTTGAACCATATATTTAATTCTTGTGTTTTTAGATGATGAAAATATTTATTGGTTGGTTTGATGGCTAGTCTTTGCATGTGTGTGTCTATGGGTATTTTCGAGATATGTTTTTTGTATGTGGCCCGGGTTAGTTTTTAGTGGCCTCAGCCTAGATCAGAGCAACCTCAAATTCAAGGTTTGGCAATCCTCCTGACTGAGACTCCCAGAAGCCTAGGACTACAGATACCTGTTGCAATGCTTAGATGATTTTTCACATTTTAGTATACAGTGGGACAAACATTTTCTCAGTGTATTCTCAGCACCCCCTCATTCAGCAACTCCAGTCATCTCAGCATGGCAGAAGAATAAGATTACATATGTGAGCCACAACATTTGGTCATTTTCTCTTTTCTAATGTCCTTCCATCCCAACCCCCTTTGTCCCTACCTCATGTTATCTTTCCTTCTTCCAAATCTCTCTCTCTCTTATTCACTTGCTCTCTCTAATTATTTATTTACTTCATTACTTTCTTTCCTCCATCTCTATCCTCTACATATTAAGTGAAACTTCTCTAGGAAAAAACAAACAAGCTATAGAAGTGATCCATAAATGTGTATTCTTGAACTCTGTGCTAGAAATAGATGAATTGTGTAAATTAAATATGACTAGAGCTGTTATTTATGAGAACATTTGAGAAAAACCTTCACCAAAACATAAGCATGAATGGGTACCATAGCTCACACCAGTAATCCTAAAAATTTCATAGGCAGAGGCAGAAAGATCACTAGAAGCTAAGGATTTTCAGACTAGAGTGAGAAACATAGTAAGACTCCACTTGTCCATGAAAAAAGAGCAAAACTTCACCAGTAGTGGTGGCATGGGGCTGGTACTCTCAGATGCTAAGAAACAAACTCTTGAGGATCATTTGCATTTAGCAGGTTGTATTTCCTTGACTATGATGGTACTGATGTTGTTCTGAGGGGCAAAGGGGGAATAACAATATCCAAATGTAAGCAAGGTACTGTATAGCTAAAGGTAATGTCCTGTAGCATACAACATGTTCTGTAACAAGGATCCTAAATAAGATTTATTACCATGATTGCCAGTTCAACAAAATATGGGAAAATTAACTAATAGAAAATAATATATTAATGGAATCAATAAGGAAAACCACACAAAAACCTCAAAAGACACAGAAAAGATTTGAGATAGGTACCAAATCTTGTTGATAAAATATTTTTAAAATATTAGATGAAGAGAGGTGCCTGTTTCTCAGTGAGTAGGGATCCATCTCCATGTCCCAAGGGCAGTGGGTTCAAACCAGGCCTCAGACAAACTGAAAAATAACAACAAAAAGTCTTACATAAGAAGGACACGTCTTCAGGACTACAAATTGGATTTACAGATGGGTGGACACATATAACATTCTATATTCACACGATGGAATATTTTTCAACAAACAAAAGGAATTAAGTACAAACTTATGTTACAATAGGAATGAACTTTAAAACCATTATGATGAGGGGACAAGGCCACTTATAAAAGACCACACATAGCATGACTGAACTCAGTAGAAAACATCAAGACAAGGCCAATTGTCTGCTATTTGGAGGGGGCAGGCAGGGGATGGTGGTGGGAAAGTGAAAGTGATGGCTAGGTATTGACATTTTTTTGTGTGTGGGGACAAGACAAAGCTCTAAAATTAGATTGTTATGATAGCTGTACAATTGTGTGACTATAATAAGAAACACAGAACTGTATAGTTTCAAAGGGTGAACTACTTATTTCAATAAAGCTACTTGAAGACATTTTCCAAAAGTTGAGGTGCTCAAAAGACTCACAGCATAAGAGGTACCCAGATCTCGAGAGTACTTGAGAGACAGTCAACACATTATCTCCCTGCTCACACACAGAATATACCATGAATTGATATGAAAAGCACATTGTTCCATTCTACCAAAGTTGTCATTTTCTTCTTTCTTGAGACAGAGTCTGACAACTTCCCCCTGGGTAGAGTGCCCTGACATCATCATAGCTAACTGAAATCTCAAACTTCTGGGTCCACATATCTTATAGACTCAGCCTCCTAAGCATCTAGAAGTCCAAGTCCTCCCCCACATTGCCCAGTAACATTGGACCGCCTGTTTCTACCTCCCAGAGTATTAGGTTTACAGGTGTGAGCCACCATTCCAGACCCCGATTTTGTGATTTTTTCAAACTATGGTTGGCGGCCAGTGGTGTTGTTTCATGCCTGACATCTTGGCACTTTGAGAGACCCCGCCAGTTGGATTGTCTGACTTTGTGAATTGGAGACCAGCCTGAGCACTAGTGAGATCCCCATCTCTTAAGAATAAAAAATGTCCAGATGTTATGCATGGGCTGAAAGTCCAAGCTATGGGAAAAGGTTACGTTGATGACAATAGATTAAATTTACTGAGATATGATACCAGGACACTCTACCAAGGGCAACAAAATGAGACTATATTTCAGTACGAAAATGGAGGAAAACACTGGTAGTGAAATTACCCCTCATTTTTATATTTTGATCTCAGATCTAGGGTTTAAAAATTTCCCCTAGACTAGATGACAAATAGAGAAATTATTTTCTCATAGGGAAATTGTTTTCTTACCACCTCCATTAATCTACCATATAGTTTTTATGTAAATCTGACCCTTTTTTATCTTAGATTCTTGTAATCACTGGAAACTGCACACACAATGAATTCTTGACTCAAATCAGGCTTTTCCTATGCACACTAAAAAATACAGAGGATACCCTCCACTCTTCTGTTGAACTCCTTCAATCTGGAAACATATTCCCTTTCCCCAATCAGTCAGAACCCAGGGAGCAGATATCTCGGGAGAACAGCTACCCAAAAGATTAACTATGAAAACCCTAATGAACCAATCCAAATCCCACTTTTCCTGACTCATTCCCCTCCCCCCCACCAGGGGCCACAATAAATCTTAACGTTGCCCCATATTCCATCTTCATACTGACATCTCTTGGAACCTCAGCACTTGGAAACTGTACCTAGCAAATTAATTTCTTTCCTTTCCTTTCTTTTCTTTTCATTTTCCTTTCTTCTATTTTCTTTCTTTCTTTCTTTCTTTCTTTCTTTCTTTCTTTCTTTCTTTCTTTCTTTCTTTCTTTCTATCTTTCTTTCCTTCTCTCTCTCTTTCTCCCTCTTTCATTATTTTTCATGAGACAGCCTTTCACTATGTTTTCCCTGCTAGATTGTCACTTCATCAGCCTAGCACAAAGCAACATCCAATTCTTGGGATGAAGGAATCATCCTGCCTCACAGTCTGGAGTAGCAAGAAGTAAAAGGAAGGGCCACAAAGCGTGACCCTTTTCTATTTAAGTACAAATCTGTTGTGCGATCGGGCATAAGGTATCTTGCAATTGCTCAGCCTTCTCTGCCATCCCTGATTTCAGGGATCAGCCCACCTTGGCCTCCCATAGCAAGCAGATATTATAGGAATGTGTGGCACAATTCATTAAGCTCTATTTAAGAGGGTTTTAGATGCTTTGAGTAGTGCGCAATCTGCAGGCCCTGGTGACACAGAGAGATTATGTCAGGACTGCTTTGCATTTCCTTGATGACAGGTATTAACACAGTTATGCCCACATCTCTTTTTTGCTTATCATGTTTCATTAGTGATTCTGTATTGAACCTGTAGTCTCAAAAAACTCTTCTACTTCCTATGTGCCCAAGAATCAAATTTTTGGACATGGAAGTCTTGGATGTTGAAACTTTCAAGAGAGGCTGATATTTACCAGGATCAGAAGGAATAAGTGCAGGTATAGAGTACACTAATGGACACATTACCTAACCAGATTTTACTTATTTATTTATTTACTTTTTTGTGGTTTTTGGCCAGGGCTGGGTTTGAACCCACCAACTCTGGCATATGGGACCGGCACCCTACTCCTTGAGCCACAGGCGCTGCCCATACCTAACCAGATTTTGAGAGAGGGCCTTCTATAGATCATATAACGTCCAAAACAAGCCTATTCAAAAAAAGAAAATAAAATCACATGGGGCCAGTGCCCTACCCACTTTGCCTTAGGCAATGCCCCTGGTATGATATTTCAAGGACATTTTTCACACTTAACCCAAAATATCCATTTGAGAGAAACTTACAAATTTACTCTGCCTATGCCTGACTACAGCTTCAATTTTGGCATAGTTTCACAGGTCTTAATCATGTTTACTTTTTTTGAATCATCAAGGTAATTCTGGTCTTTTTACATGGTGAAAATAATAGTTTGTTGATTTGTCTGTGAATGTGTGTATAGGTATTTGTGAGATATGGTTTCCATATGTGACCCACGGTAGTTTTCCGTGGCTTCAGCCTAGGTCATAGCATCCTCAAACTACATTATTCAGGCAATCCGCCTGCCTGAGAATCCTATGTGTCTAGAACTACAGGTGCCGTTTTCAAAGCCTAGATGATTTTCTCCTTTTAAGTAGAGACAGGGTTTGACCCTTGCTCAGTCCATTCTCAGAACTCATTAACAAACTCCACTCATCTGAGCCTGCCAGAGATCTGGGACTATAGGTGTGAGCCACCAAGTTTGGTAATTTTCACTGTCTTTGTTTCCCTTCATTCCTCCCTCCATTCGCCCTTCCCTCACTTTATCTTTCCTTTCTTCAATTTTCTCTCTCTCATCCCCTTGCTTTCTCTATTCCTTTCTTTTCTTCATTAGTTTCTTTCCTGAATCCCTCTCCTCTACAACTTAAGGAAAATTTCTCTACTAACAAAGAAACAAACTGTATAAGTGATCCCTGATTCTGTAGTCTTGAACTCTATACCTGAATTGGCTGAATTGTGGAGTGTGTAAATTATATCTGAATAGAGTTGTTATTTTTCAATCTATGGGCTGTTATTTATAAGGATTATTGAGAAAAACCTTGAACAAAACATAAGCATGGATGACCACCAGAGTTCACATCTATAATCCCAGAAATTTTAGAGGCTGGGTCAGGAATATCACTGGAAGTTAAGGTGTTTCAAACCACACTGTGCAAGATAGTAAGACCCCACTTGTCCAAGAAATAAGTGCAAATCTTCCCCAGCAGTGGTGCTATGGATCTGTACTCTTAGATGCTGAGAAGCATGAACTCAGGAGGATCACTTGACCTTAGCAACTTGCATATCCTTGAGCAATCATGGTACCAATGTATTTTTCTGAGGGAAAGGGGGAAACACAGTATCCAAAATATAAGACAGGGTGGCACCTTTGGCTAAAAGGGGTAGAGCGCTGGTCCCATAGGCTAGAAGTGGCGAGTTCAAACCCAACCCTGGCCAAAAACCACACACACACACACAAAGAAAACAAGTATAAGACAGATACAGCATTGGTGAAGGAAAAATCTGTTAGCATACAAAATATTTTATACATGTATCCCAAGTGTGATTTATTTCCAGGATTTCCAGTCCAGTTAAATATGAGAAAATCAATAAATAGAACACACTACATTAATCAATCACTAAGGAAAACCACACGGTCACCTCAAGAAATGCGGAAATGTTTTTTGACAGAGGCAACATATCTTGTTCATAAAATCTTTTAAAAATATTAGATGAGGGGCAGTGCCTGTGACTCAATGGAGTAAGGTGCTGG
Organism: Nycticebus coucang; assembly: GCF_027406575.1. Lineage (NCBI taxonomy): Eukaryota > Metazoa > Chordata > Mammalia > Primates > Lorisidae > Nycticebus > Nycticebus coucang. The sequence continues at coordinate 9,707,201 of NC_069805.1, forward strand.
CCCCATATGCTGGAGGCAGGATCAAACCCAGCCTGGCCAAAAACTGCAGAAAAGAAAATTAGATGAATGTTGTTGCCTACTGTTCAGTCAGTAGTGTTCCAGCCCCATATACCAAGGGTGATGGGTTTAAAAATGGCCCCAGCCAAATTAGAACAACAACAAACAATCTTACTTCATTTTTAGAACAACATGATAATGAAGCATGAATTACAAGAACCTCTGGGGTAGCACAAAGGCAATTCTAAGAGGAAAACTTATAGCATTGAAAGCCTTCGTCAGGGAAGCAGAAATTGAAGAAGTTAAATATTTAATAGGACATTTCAAACAACTTGAAATGAAAGAACCTTCCAATCCCAAACCCAGCAGAAGAAAATAAATAATCAAAATTAGAGCAGAGTTAAATAAAATTGAAAAAAAGAAAAACATTATACAATGGATCAATAAATCAGAAAGTTGCTTTCTTTAATAAAATAAATAAAAAAAGAAAAGGTCAATAAAACAGAAAAAACTTTGGCAAACTTAACAAGGATAAAAATAGGAAAATCTCTAATTTCATCAATCAGAAAAGACAAAGACAAAATAACAACTCCTCAAATACTCAAAAAATTCTTAATGAATATTAAAATAAAGTCTATTCTTGCAAATATGTAAATCAGAAAAAAAATAATCAAATACTTGAAAGCACACCACTTTTCTACTACTATAGAAAGTCTCCCAAAAATAAAAAGTGTGGGAGCAATGGTTTCATGTCAGAATTCTACCAAATCTTTAAAAAGGAACTAGTACCTATATTACATGACATTTTCCAAAATATAGATCAACAATGAATAATACCCAAAACATTCTAGAAAAAAAAAAAAATCACCTTGATCTCCAAATCAGAAAAAGATCTAATAAGAAAAGAAAATTATAGACCAATATCTCTAATGAATATTGATGTAAAAATATTCAAGAATATCCTAGAAAACAGAATCCAGCAACAAATCAAAAAAATAATACACCATGATCAAGTGGGTTATACCCTAGGATCTCAAAGCTTCTTCAATATACATAAATCTATAAATAGAATTCATCACATAAAAAAAAAAACATGTGATTTTATCAATTAATGAAAAAAATGCTTCTGGTCATATCCAGATCCATTCATGATCAGAACAATTAAGACAATATGTACAGAGCGGCACATCTGTCTCAAAGGCATGGGGTACTGGTCACATATACCAGACTTTGCAGGTTCACAAGTGGTTCTGGCAAAAAAAAATCAAAAAATAAAAATGAAATTGTTACACAAGGGAAATTTATTTTTTTTCCAACATAGCCTTCATGGCATTTTCTATTTTCTTAGTTATTGTGTGTAGACATTTGTATTCTGCATTTAACAGGTTTTGCCTTCACTCATTCTAAGATGCCCTGTAGGTGTGGCTCCCACCTATTACCCTCTTTCCATCCTGACTTCCCCGCTCCCTTTTCCTCCCTTGGCCCCCTTGGCCCTTTCCCCATATTCTTTTGCTATAGTTGGGTTATAGCCTTCAATGAAAACTATAAATTAGCTTCATAGTGGGGCTGAGTACATTGGATACTTTTTATTCTATTCACGAGATACTTTGGTAAGAAGAATATGTTCCAGCTCCATCCATGTAAGAATAAAAGAGGTGAAGGCTCCATCTTTATTTAAGGCTGCATAATATTTCATGGTACTCATGTATCACAATTTGCTAGTCCATTTGTGGGTAGATGGGCACTTGGACTTCTTCCATGACTTAGCAATTATGAATCAGGCTGCGATAAACATTCTGGTAAACATATCTTTGCTATATTGTGATTTTTAGTCTTCTAGGTATATACCTAGTAAAGGAATTATAGGATTGAATGGCAGGTCTATTTTTAGATCTCTAAGTATTCTCCAAACATCCCTCCTAAAGGAGCATATTAGTGTGTATTACCACCAACAGTGTAGAAGTGCGTCCTTTTCTGAACATCCATGCCAATATCTCTGGTTTGGGGATTTTGTTATGTGTGCTACTCTTACTGGGGTTAAGTTATATCTCAAATTAGTTTTGATTTACATTTCTCTGATGATTAAGGATGATGAGCTTTTTTTCTTGAGTCTGTAGATAGTGTGTCTATCTTCTTTAGAGAAGTTTTTCTTCAAGCCCTTTGCGCACCCTGAGATGAGATCACTTGTTCTTTTCTTGTTAATACATTTGAGTTCTCTGTGAATTCTGGTTATTAAAACTTTATTTGAGGTATAACCTGCAAATATTTTCTCCCATTCTGAAGGCTGTCTGCTTGCTTTACTTACTATGTTCTTGGCTTGGCAGAAGCTTTTTAGTTTGTAAGATCCCAGTAAGGTATTTTTGATACTGCTTCAATTGCCTGGGGAGTCCTCCTCATAAAATATTTACCCAGGCTAATTCCTTCAAGAGTTTTCCCAGCACTTTCTTCAAGTATTTTTACAGTTTTATATCTTAAGTTTAAATCTTTTATCCAGTGAGAGTATATCTTAGTTAATGGTGAAAGGTGTGGGTCCAGTTTCAGTCTTTTACAGATCGCCAGTGAGTTCACCCAGCACCATTTGTTAAATAGGGAATCTTTTCCCCACTGAATGCTTGTCAAAAATCAAATAACGGCAAGTGGCTGGATTCATCTCTTGGTTATCTATTCTGTTCCAGACATCTACTTCTCTGTTTTTGTGTCTCTCCTAAGCTCCATTTCCACTTCTTTTAATTCTCTACAACATGCTTCTTTAGAAGCTCCAGCCCTCCACCTTCCTGATCTTTCTTGCCACTTCCTTCCATATGACACAAAAAACGCATGGATTTATTCTCAGCGTGCTTGTACATCAGCTAGACACCACCTTTACTCCAGTTACTTCTCTCTCAAAGAGTTAGAGCACACTATTCGAGATTAGACCCCTTATCTCAAGACATTGGCAGTCGCAGTTACTCTAATACAAGAATCAAAGAAACTCACTTTCAGTTTGCCTACTACTGTCCTGTCCATTCATTCTCTATCTTATCTTTTGACATACAAAAATCTTCAAACTCTGGCACCATGCCACATTGTTAACCTTCAAACCTTTCTCTTCTCTGAACCATAATTATCTTTTAACACATGTCCCACACTAAATCCTACATTTCTCTTGCCTACTCCCTCAGAGTCATCACCTACTCACCATTACTTTCAAACACTAGACACTCTTCTCCCTTACCTCTCCAACATACAAAAAAGACCTCTTCCAAATTCTAGTGACCTCTAATTTTCAAATGACAGTTTTTTATTTATTAAAAAAATTTGTAGACCAGGCTATGCAATTGTGTCCTCCAAGAAATCATCGAGGCACACTCTTTTCCCTCTTCCACTGCTAATCAACAAAATGGCAACTTATAATACCCCTTAATGTTAGTAGATAACTTCTCAGATTAAATTACCTCTATCATACTCAAAAAATATTATTCCCTACTTTGAAATACCCTGTTCTTTACAGTCTGACAATAAAACTGAACTCACCTTTACTATTTCTCAAACCTTAACCAAAGCCTTAGGTAGCCCATGACACTTCCATGTTCCTTTCAATACTCAATCTTTAGGGAAAGTTAAAAGGTCTCTTACACACTAAACTTTAGGCTGCCTCAGTCATGATTACTAACATTTGATCTTTCAACCTTTCAGAGCCTGAATTTTTTAACTTAACAAATTTCACACACAAAACTAAACATTTTGTGCCCTCACTCAATCAAGTCACTTAGACATACTCTCTTTATTTCAACTTTACTGGCATCCCTCCAGAATTGGGTCTGATCCCATCAATGTACCCAAATATAGTCACTTTTCCTCCCAAGCCAAAAAGGAAGTTACACAGAAAGTGCCATTTTTCCTTTCAGTTTCTCTGCAGGAAAATATGATACCGAATCACCCCTGTCAATGTTCAGAGTCTCTGATATATAGTTATAATTACCTGATATGTGAAACTTGGTAAACGGTCTGTAAAGCTAGTGAATGATGCCCCATGATCATATCAATGTACACAGCTATGATTTAATAAATAAATAAATAAATAAATAAATAAATAAATAAATAAAAATTATTGAAGGACATGAACCTGTTCCATTGCCTCCTCTTTCTCTTTATCCAAAACCTATATGAAATGTATCACCCAAGTTGCCATATTTCCCTTACTGACAGCTGAGGAAATCACACCTGACATAGGCACAGAAACAGCTGACATTTCTTTTTTTGTGTGATTTTTGGCCGGGGTTGGGTTTGAACCTGCCACGTCCAGCATATGGGACCAGCGCCCTAGTCCTTGATACACAGGCGCCACCCCACAGCTGGCATTTCTTACTCAATAACTCGTTTTATTGAAACTCAACTGTCAAAGTTGTCTCAATAGGTAAATATTCAGTTGAAGCTCCAAACCTACACCCACATACATCTCCAAACACACAACAAAAATAAATTGTTCTTCTTGAATGGCCTACACTGTACTCCAGGCCACAAGACTTTCATGAACACCACTATAAAAAGCCACTGCTACAAGAGCAGTATAAAAGCAGAAACTTACATCATCCCAGTGAAAAAGATCATAATCACCCTCTAGTTCACCAATTACAACTAGGATTCCCTCTCAGCAGGAAGAAACTACAGAAGAGAAAACTCAGTGTCCCCTATCCTAAGGTCAACCCCTTTCTTAACATATCAAGAAGGGAAAAAAAATAGGTAATTGCCCCAGTGGCAAAATTTACTTCATCTCCCTGTACCGATTACCCAATAAAAATTTCAAACTTATTTCCTGCCCCTAACAGCTCTTCCAGACAGAGGAGTAACGCCTTATTTACTCTTCTTTCATCCCATCACCATTCTAAGACTTCCTCTAACCAAACTTATATGAAGAAACTTTCTCTCTCTCTCTTTCCCTTCTCTCTTTATTTTCTTCTCTATCTCTCTCTTCTTTTTGCTCCTCCTGGTGCTTCTCTACAGCATCCCTCCCTCACCAATAAAAACTTGTTGTACAAGCCTTGGTGGTCTGTGAGATCTCTTCCGGTTGAGTGCCATGCTTTCTAGACCTCTGTTGGAGACATAAACTCCAAATATCTTCTCCCATTCTGGGAGCTGTCTGCTTGATTTCCTTACTGTGTTCTTTTCTGTGAAGACATTTTTTACATTGATCAGATCCTTGCAATGTGTTTGTGGTGTTTCTACAATTGGCAGGGTGTCCTTCTCATAAAATATTTGCCCAGACCAATTTCTTCAAATGTGTTCTTTACACTTTCTTCTAGCATTTTTATAATGTTTTTTTTTTTCTTTTTGTAGAGACAGAGTCTCACTTTATGGCCCTCGGTAGAGTGCCAAGGCATCACACAGCTCACAGCAACGTACAACTCCTGGGCTTCAGAGATTCTCTTGCCTCAGCCTCCTGAGTAGCTGGGACTACAGGCACCCACCACAACGCCTGGCTATTTTTTGGTTGCAGTTCGGCCGGGCCGAGCCTGAACCCACCACCCTCGGTATATGGGGCCGGCACCCTACCGACTGAGCCACAGGTGCCGCCCGCATTTTTATAATTTTATGTCTTAAGTTATAGGCTTTAATTCAGTGAGAGTCTATCTTATTTAATAATAGAAGTGTGGGTCCAGTTTTAGTCTTCTACAGGTTGCCAGCTAGTTCAAAAAGCACAATTTTTTAAATAAGAAACTTTTCCCAAGTAATGATTTTTAATTGGCTTATGGAAGATCAAATGACAGTAAGTAGCGGGGTTCATCTCTTGGTTTTCTATTCTGTTCCATACATCTACCTCTCTGTTATTGTGCCAGTACCAAATTGTTTTGATCACTAACAATTTATCGTATCGTGTGTGGTCTGGTAGCATGATTCCTCCTGATTTGTCTTTATTTCATAGTAATGACTTGGCTTTTCAAGTTTTTTTTTTTTTTTTTTGGTGATTCCATACAAAAACAAATGTTATATTTTTGAGGTCTTTAACGTATGACAGTGGTGCTATCATAGAGATTGCATTAAAATTGTATATTAATTTAGGTAATATGGACATTTTAACAATGTTTATACTTCCTATGCATGAACATGGTATGTTTTTATAATTGATAACATCTTCAGCTATTTCATTTGTTAGAAAAAAAGTGTAGAAACTTATAGAGTTTGATAGTATTCTTTATAGAGATCTTTCACATACTTTATTAGGAAAACTTTCATATATTTCATCTTCTTTGGCTCTATTGTAAGTGGAATAGAGTCATTCATTATTTTTTCAGTTTGACTATTGTTGGTATATATAAATACTACAGATTCGTGATTATTGATTTTGTAATCTGAGATGCTACTGTATTCTATGATCACTTAAAAGAGTTTTGTGGTAGAATCCCTGGCATTTTCCAGAAATACAATCATATCATCTGTGAAGACTGCAAGTTTGATCTCCTCTGACCCTCTATGGATACCCTTGATCACCTTTTCCTGCCACATTGTGAGGGATAAGACATCCATTACAACGTTGAAAAACATTGGCTAAAATAGCACCCTTGCCTTGTTCATGATCTGAGTGGAAATGATTTCAATTATACCCCATTCAACACGATATTAGCAGTGGGTTTACTGTAGATCTGAATCATTTTAAGAAATGTCCCTTGTGCCAGTACCATGCTGTTTTGATCACTATCGATTTATACTACAGTCTCAGGTCTCATAGCATGATTCCTCCTGCTTGGTTTTTATTTCTGAGTAATATTTTGGCTACTCAAGGTTTTTTCTGATTCCATATAAAACGAAGTATTATTTTTTCAAGATCATTGAAATATGACAGTGGAGCTTTAACAGGGATTGCGTTAAAATCATATATTGCTTTGGGTAGTATGGACATTTTACAATGTTGATTCTTCACAGCCATGAGCATGGCATGTTTTTCCGTTTGATAACATTTTCAGCCATTTCTTTTCTTGGAGCTTCATAGTTTGCTTTATAGAGATCTTTCACATCCTTTGTTAGATAAACTTCCAAATATTTTATCTGGGTGAGTATTTTATGAGTAGGACATCCCAGGCATTTGAAGCAACTTCAAAAATACACTACTGGGACCTGATCAAACTAAAAAGCTTCTTCACAGTCAAGAACACATTAATTAAAGCAAGCAGTCTTCAGAATGGGAGAAGATATTTGCAGGTTATGTCTCTGACAAAGATTAAATAACCACAGAGAACTCAAAAGTATAAACAAGGAAAGAATAAGTGATCCCATCGCAGGCTGGGCAAGGGACTTGAAGAGAAACTTCTCTGAAGAAGACATGCTCATGGCCTACAGACATATGAAAAAATGCTCATCATCTTTAATCATTAGAGAAATGAAAATCAGAACTACTTTGAGATATCATCTGACTCCATAAGATTAGCTCATATCACAAAATCCCAAGACTGGAGATGATGGTGTGGATGTGGAAAAAAAGGGAAAACTTCTACACTGCTGGTGTGAATGCAAATTAATACATTCCTTTTGGAAAGATGTTTGGAGAATGCTTAGAGATCTAAAAATAGACCAACTATTTAATCCTATAATTTCTCTGCTAGGTATACACCCAGAAGACCAAAAATCACATTATAACAAAGATATGTGTACCAGAATGTTTACTGCAGCCCAATTCATAATTGCTAAGTCATGGAAAAAGCCCAAGTGCCCATCCATCCATGAAATGATTAATAAATGTTGGTATATGTACACCATGGAATATTATGCAGCCTTAAAGAAAGATAAAGAGTTTACCTTTCATGTTTACATGGATGGAGCTGAAATATATTCTTCATAGAAAAGTATCTCAACAATAGAAGAAAAACTGTTCAATGTACTCAGCCCTACTATGAAACTAATTTATGGCTTTCACATGAAAGCTATAACCCAGTTATAACCTAAGAATAAGGGGAAGGGGAAGAGGGAAGGCAAGGAGCAGGAAGGATAGTTGGAGGGAGGGTGTTTGGTGGGATTACATCTGCAGTATATCTTACAAGGGTACATGTGAAACTTAGAAAATGTAGAATATAAATGTGTTAACATAATAACTAAGAACATGCCAGGAAGGCTATCTTAACCAGTGTGATAAAAATGTTTCAAACTCTCTCTAAAACCAGTGTATGGTGCCCTGTGATAGCACTAATGTACACTGGTATGATTTAATAATAATAGTAATAATAGTAATAAAGACCCTCTACCTTGACAATAGAGGTGGGCAACTGGGGTGTAGGACTGCTGAACATTTTAATAACTTAGAAGCTAGCTCCTTTGTGTAGTAAGAAGGCCATAATCCTACCTACCAACATCATGGATAACATTGCCTCTGCAGAAGTGATCTGCATCAGGTGAGAGAAGCTAGGGTCCTGTCAGTCTTCAGAAAATGAAAGCCTCAACAATTCTGCTTTAGGTGCCCAAGTTTGGCTGGTCCCATGTCTTCTCTGGGCCAATGGGCAGTCAGCCTTCCAATAGCCTTTTCTTTCGCAGAGAAGGCATGGCCCTGGTGGGGGTTAGGATTGGGACAACATCAAACCCATTGGTCTTCTCCAATGCATTTGTAGCATGGTCCACGTGGTTGAGTCATGAAGTGGCCTTTAGCTCCTAATGACTTTGTTAGGTTATGAATTATGGCATTAGTGATACTGTTTGTAATGTTGTGAGCCAGCATTTAATAATATTGGGTTTGAGATTTTTTATTTTCCCTTTGGAAAATATCATCACTCTCCGTGTAAACCTTAAAGGGTATGTCTAAGATCACACTCGTGGGTGTTATGAGTCCATGCTCCAAGTGCTTTAATTTAAAATTTATGTTGGGGTAACTTTATTTAAGTAAATAAATTATGAGAACTTTATTTCATCTATTGTTTTAGGATCTATGTTAGTATATTTAACAAAAGCCTCGGTAAGGCATTTCAGGAAAGCTGAAGGATTTTAGATTTATCTTGTATGTCTTCTCATAATTTATTATAATTGATAGCTTTTTGGTGGAAGTTCTAACTTTGCAAAGTAATAAACTTTGCAGGTAATAAAAATGTCTCCACTTTATGTCCCAGCATTATCATTATAATTCCAATTTGACTGAGAATTAGGGACTGTGGTGTCACCAATAGGATTTATTGTTTGACATATGAAATTTATTTGTTGCCTCTTTTACCCTCTCTCAAACTGACTTGCACTCGTTAGAGGTTAGGGTATTGGCAAAAATGATAAACAACATCATGTGTGGTAAGTTGATAGGACATAGGGGTCCAGAAGTGTTTCTTGGAGCATCCAGTGGTGGACTGAGAGACAACAAGGAAGAACTCTGAAGGCTTTTTGGAGGGGTCAGCTAGGAGATGAGCATAGATTGGTTTACAGGGAAGTAGGAGGAATAGAGGGTAAAAGCAAATGTGTGCTTGAGAAAGTAGTCGAATATGATGGGCCAGAACAAAATTTACTCTGGTTTTGAAACTGGTGGCCACTTCCCTTTATCATGGAGGTTCAACTGCCAGGTAAAATAGGTATGGTTTAGGGAGATTAGAGAGTAGAAAACCCTTGCTACAAGAATTTTGGAATTACTTCAACATAAATTATGCTCGTTTCTAAGATCTGAGAATCCAAGAACATAGGGGACCTCACTCCATTTCCCAAAAAGTTCACGATAGTTGTATTAGTCTTGAATTAAAAATAAATAAAAAAATAAAGTGTCTAAACATGGGTAGAGATTTTCCTAATTCTACCACGTGGTGCAATAAGCACCCAGAGGTGGAGTTAAATTGGATAGAATAGCTTGAACCCATGGCAAATAATCACCAGAATAAAGCCTGAGCAGAATCATGTGAGGACCAGGACAAAGGGCCAATGTCTTCCCTGCTTTGTTACTGGCCATGAAGTTGAGATCACAGTCTAGAACAGCTGGCACTATACCTAGATCAAGGTCAGACACTTTGGTCTGAGGAGAGCTTGAGACCTGGCTCAAGGAATTTTTGTGAGAGGCATGGAAGTTCTGGGCTAAGCTATGCCTGGCCAATGGGAATAGGGAACTCAAGCCTCGAGAAATTAGTGAATCACCAGGAATGTAAGAAACCCAGCCCACAATTAGGGAAAACTCACTCCATATGGGTACTCACCAAGTCTGGATGAGGCCGGTGTTGAGTGCTGGCTGGAGCACCTTGGTGAATGAATACAAGCTGATGAGGTGTTGAGTGCCAGGTTTGCCAAGAAAAGGATAGGGAGTCCCCAAAAGTTAAAACACCATAGAAGAGTTGGAAGCTACCCTTGGGAGCATTCCCTAATTACATCCCACGTCTGACATCAGATTAAAGTGTGGAAATTTATGGGCATATATCTCACAGACCACCACGGCTTGTACAGAAGATTTTTATTGGTGAGGGAGGGATGCTGCAGAGCATCAACAAGGACTAGAGAAAAGAAGAGGTGGGGGAGAAAAGAGAGATAAAAGAGTGAGGAGGGATAAGGGGAGAGAGAGAGGAGAGACTGAGGGAGAGAGAGAGCAATGGAGAGAGAGCATGCCTCTTTGTATAAGTTTGGTTAGGTGAAGTCTTAGAATGGTGACGAGATGGTAGAATAGCCAATAAAGAGTTACTGCTCTGACCACAAGAGTCATTACAGGCGGGAGATAAGTAACAATTTTTTAAGTATGAAGCATACAAAATATTTTATTCATGTATCCTAAATGGGATTTATTACCAGGATTGCCAGTCTAGATCAATATTGGAAAATAAACTAAAAAGCAAACTACTTCAATAGAATCAATAAGAAAAACCACACTGTCATCTCAATAGAAAGAGAAGAGGCTTTTGATAGAAGCAACATATCTTTTTGATAAAATATTTAAATAATCTTACATAAGAAAGGAACATCTTCAGAACTACTAAGGGCATTTACATATGATTGGATGCATATAAAGGCCTATATTCACAGGACACAATATTTTTCACATGTCAAAAGGAATGAAGTGCACATTTGTGTGGCAATAAGAATGAACATTTAAATCATTATGATAGTGGAATAAAGCCACTTACAAAAGACCACATAGAGAAAAACTGAGCTCAGAAGAAAACATCAAGACAAAGCCAAAAGTCTGCTAGGAGTAGGGTGCCAGTATTGGAGGGTGGTGGGGAAGGTGAACATGACTGCTAGTAGGTATTCATGTTCTTTGAGTGCAGGAAGACAAAGTCCTAAAATTAGATTGTGATGATAGCTATACAAATCTTTGGCTATACTAAGAACACAATTTTGTACACTTTCTTTTTTTCTTTTTCTTTTTCTTTTCTTTTTTTTTTTTTTTTTTTGTAGAGACAGAGTCTCACTTTACCGCCTTCAGTAGAGTGCCATGATTTCACAGGACTCACAGCAACCTCTAGCTCTTGGGCTTCCACGATTCTCCTGCCTCAGCCTCCCAAGCAGCTGGGATTACAGGCGCCTGCCATAACGCCTGGCTATTTTTTGGTTGCAGTTCAGCCGGGACTGGGTTTGAACCCGCCACCCTCGGTATATGGGGCCAGAGCCCTACTCACTGAGCCACTGGCACCACCCTAATTTTGTACACTTTCAAGGGGTGAAATACTTATTTCAATACAGCTATTTGACAACGTTTTCCAAAACTTTAGATGCTCAAAATGCTCACAGGATATGTCGTACCCAAATAATGAGAGTATGTGAGAGACAGTCAAACTTATTTCCATGCTCACACACAGGTTACCATGAATTGACATGGAAGGGACTTAGTTGAATTCTACACATGTAATATTTTCTTGTCCTTTTTCTCCCCTTGAGACAATGTCTAACTCCTTTCCCCTGGGTAGAGTGGCGTGATATCATCATAGCTAACCACAATCTTAAACTCCTGGGCTCAATATATCTTATTGCGTCAACCTCCTGAGAATCTAGCAGTCTAGGTGACCAATGCCGTTCCCACTTCTTTTGGATCAATAACTTCTGCCTCAAAGACTGTTAAAATTACAGGTGTTAGCCACCACTGCAGATCTTGAAGTTGAGATATTTTTCAAAATACATTCTGTAGGCAGGAATGGGGATTCATGCCTTTCATCTTGGCATTTTGGAAGGCACAGCAGTTGGATTGTCTGAGCTTCTGAATTAGAGACCAGCATGAAAACTACTGAAATCCCAATTTCTGAAGAATAAAAAATGTCCGGATATTATGCAGGTCACTGTATTTCAAGCTGAGGGAATACTTTGGCTTGATGACAACACTTGATGATTGGTGTGAGCTATGATCCCAGGGCATTCTACCAAGGGCAACAAAATAACATTCTGTCCCAATACATAAATGGAGAAAATCACTGGTAGGGAACTTACACCTTATTTTCATTTTTAACCACAGATGTAGACTTGAAATTTTACCCCTAGATTAGATGTCAAGTAGGAAAGTTATTCTCTCATAGGGAAATTGTGTTCCTGAAGACTGTATTAGTCAAGACTTTAGATTTTATGTAGCTCTAAGCCCTCGATATGCTAGATTCTTGTACTCTTTCTGAACTGCCCACATAGTGAATTTTTGACTCCAATAAGGCTTTTCATATCCCCCTAAATGATCCAGAGTACACACTCCACCCCTGCTCTTGGGGTCCATCCATCTGGGCCAATATTCCCTTGCCCCAATCAGTCAGAGGCCATGGACTAGACATCTTTGGACAACCTCTACACATGAGATTAACTGCCAATATCCTAAAGAATCAATCACAAATCTATTTTTTCTGCCTCATTTTCCTCCTCCCAGGGGGGCCTAATGTATCTCCTCTTACATGTAGTCCCCTATTTCATCTGGCTACAGACCTCTCCTTGTACTTTGTTCTAGAAAGAGATACCTAGCATATTTTTTCTTTCTTTCTATCTTTTATTACTTCTCATAAGACATACCCTCAGTCTGTTGCCCAGGAAAGAGTGTAATGGCATTAGCCTTGACACAGAGGAAAATCCATCCCTTATGTTGAAGGGATCCTACTGCCTGATTGTCTGGAGTAGTGGATACTAAAGACAAAATTTTCTATTTCAGTAGATACAGGGTGAGAGATAGGGGCAAAAGATTTACTGCTGTTGCTCAGTCTTGTCTTCAACACATGAGACAAGAGGTCAGCCCACCATGGCCTCTCAGAGCATCCAAACATTGCAGTCATGCACAGCAAAAGTCATTGAACTCTAACTAAGAAATGATCTTGTCAGGGTCTTTGAGGAGTGTCCAATTTTTAGGTCCCAGTGACACACGGGAATTATTTCAGGAATGTTTTGTATATCAGTGGTGGTATATATTACCATAATTATAATGGATCTTCGTTTTGCTAATTATGTTCCATTAGTGATTGTGTATTCTAATTGTGGCCCAAAATAACTCTTCTACTTTCTTTGTGTTCAAGAAGCCAAAAGTTTGGACACAAACTTGTCCAGAATGTTGGAACTTTCTAGATAGGGTGATATTTTTCATGATCCTAATAAATAACTAGATATGGAATACGTTGATGGACACGTTACTTAACCAGATTAGGGAAGAGGACCTTCAGTGAGACCCCTACAATCCCACACAAGCCTATTCTAGAGAAAGAAATAAAACTTCATGAAAAGTACAAGTGAGAATTGTGTGACATACCTGTCAAGTCTGTGAAATCACTGTCCGATCTTTGGACACAGGTTCTTTGTTGATAACATCCCTGGGCAGCATTAGGTATAAAGCAAAGACTTCCACTAACAATCCATTATTTGAAAAGAAAATGAATGGTGGTTGCACTCCCTTGGCCACAGATAAAACAAACTGTAGAAATCAAAAATTTTGTGTAGAGGAAAAAAAAAACTTTTTTTACAGTATGAAGAGTATTAGAGATATATTCCATAGATGCAGGAAAAGACCAGTAGCAAACAATATATTTATTCATGAATCTCAAATGGTATTTATTATAAGGATTGCCAGTCTACCTAAATATGGAAAAATCATCTAGCAGAAAACACTATCTTAATGGAATTAATAAGAAAATCCACACTGTCACCTCTATAGACACAGAATAGAATTTTGGCACAAAAACATACCATGCCAATACAAAATTTTAAAAATCTTAGATGAAAAGAAACATCTTAAGGAATACTAATGGAATTTACAGATAATTGGATTTATATATAACATGCTAAATTTACATGATGGAATATGTTTCAGCAATCAAAAGAAATAAAGTGCATATTTATGTTCCAATAGGAATGAATCTTAAGATCATTATGATAAGGGAACAAGTCCAGTTATAAAAGACCACAGAGTATTCAGAGTATTACTAAACTCAGAAGAAAATATCAAGACATTAATTAGTTCAGAAAGTTTGATGCATCCTTTCCCAATACAAAGTGTAGAATATAAATGTCTTAGCACTGGGCGGCGCCTGTGGCTCAAGGAGTAGGGCACCGGTCCCATATGCTGGAGGTGGTGGGTTCAAACCCAGCCCCGGCCAAAAAAAAAAATAAAATAAAAAATAAATAAATAAATAAATAAATAAATAAATGTCTTAGCACAATAACTAAGAACATGAAGTGAAGGCTATGATAACCAGTTTGATGAATATATTTCAAAGGGTATATAAAACCAGCACATTGTACCACATAATTGCTTTAATGTACACAACTATGATTTAATAAAAAAATTAATTTAAAATAAAATAAAAACATGTAGACAAGGCCAGTTGTCTCCTAGGAGGAGGTAGCACATGCAGGAGCATGGAGAGGAAGATTAAAGTGACTGTTGGGAGGTATTGAAGTTCTTTGTGTGAGGGGAGAATATAATGCTTTGTAATTCAATTGGGATGATAGCTGTACAACTCTGTGTCTATACTAAGAAACATAGAATCATACGCTTGCAAAGGGTTATTATTAAACCCTCATTTAAATAAAGCTACTTGGGAATGTTTTTCAAAACTTGAGGTATCCAAAAGTCTCACAGCATAGGTAGTACCCAGGTCATGCATATCTATACAGGCTACCATGAATTGACAATAAGACACATTGTTCCATCCAACCAAAGCTGTCAATTTGTTTTTCCTTGATATAGAGTCCACCTCATTTTCCTGGTTAGAGTGCTGTGGCATCGTCATGGATAATCACAATCTAAAACTCTTGGGCTCAAAAGATTTTTTTCTTTTTTTTTTCTTTTTTGGTAGTTTTTTGACTGGGGCTCATGTTGGAATCTGCCAATTCTGGTATATTCGGCTGGTGCTCTACCCCCTTGGAGCCACAGGTATGTGCAAGGGATCAACAGATCTTCTTGCCTTAGCTTCCTGAATATCTAGGAGTCCAGATGCCTCCCCCCACAATGTCCAGTTTCCTTTGATCACACGCTTCTGTCTCCCAGACTGCTAGGATTCTATGTGTGAACCAACACTCTGGACCTTGAAGTAGGGATGTTTTTCAAATTATAGTTTGTGGCCAGTGGTGGTGCTTCAAACCTGTCATCTTGGCACTTTGGGAGGCCCAGTCAGTTAGATTATCTGACCTTCTGAATTGGCGAACAGTCTGGAAACTAATGAAATCTCCATCTATAAAGACTAAAAAACAGCCAGATGTTACGCAACATGAGTCCCACGGAGGGAATAAGATTTATTTTTTGACACACGTGAATATTGCTGTGAGTTATGACACCAAGACATGCTACTGAGCCCAAGAAAATGAGACTGTCTCAATAAATAAATGGAGAAAGCCATTGGTTGGGGACTTATCCCTCATTTTTACTTTTTTCCATGTTTGTAGTTTTGAAATTTTACTGATATTTTAAATGTAAACTAGAGAAATTATTCTCTCAAGAAAATTGTATTCTTAAAACATGTATTAGCCAAGGAGTTGGATTCTATGCAACTGTGACCATTTGATGTTCTAAATGCTTGTAGTTATTCAAAACTCCCCTTGCAGTGAATTATTGACTTATCAAGGTTTCTCATATGCACACTACAAAACCCAGAGTACTCCCTGTATCACTTCTCTTTGAGTCTTTAAATTTGGGCCAATATTCCCTTTTACCAATCATTCAGATGCCACGGACAAGACATCTCTGAAAAAAAAACCTACCCATGATATCAACTGGCAATATCCTAAGAAAACAATTCCAAACCCGCAGATCCTGACTCACTGATTCTCCCCATAGAAGCCACAACAAATCTTCGCCTTCAGGTAGCCCCTAATTCCACGAGCCTACTCATATCTCTCCCTATTTTTGCTCTTGAAACTGTGCCTAGCAAATTTTCTTTCTTTCAAATTTTTATTATTTTTCATAAGGCAGAATCTCACTCTATTGACCAATCTAAAGTGTCATGGCCTCAGTCTAGCACACAGCGACATCCAACTTTTTGATTGAAGAGATACTCTTGCCTCAGCCTCTGCAGTAGTTGGAACTACATGAAGGTCCCACAAGGATGGGCTACCTTTTCTATTTCAGTAGGAACTGGGTAGGAGATAGGGGCTGAGGGTGTTTTCTGTTGCTCAGCCTTGTCTCCAACACATGAGCTCAGGGATAAGCTCACCTTGGCCTCCTACAACACCCAAACATTATAGTCATGCTTGCCAACAATCATTGAGCTCTACTTAAGAAATGACCACGTCCAGTGATTTGACAAGCTTCCAGTCCACAGGCCCTGGTGATTATGTCAGGACTGTTTGTCATATCTGTTATGGCAGATATCTAAAATTTCATCCATAAATATCTTCTTTGCTTATCAGATTTCATTAATGTTTGTGTACTGAATGTCTGTCCCAACATAACTCTTTTACTTCCTTTGTGGCCAAAAAGCCAAAAGTTTGGGCACACCTGGCACTCAGGTCAGGAATTTTTGAACTTTCAATATAGAATATTAACCTTGATCATCATAAATAACTGCATATGTGGAGTATTCTACTGAACACATTGCCTGACTATATTTCAATAGAGAAGGTTGACTGAGGCACCTACCATCTGAGACAAGCCTATCCTTGTGAAATAATTAACTTCTTACAAAAAGTAAAACCGAGAACTGTGTGATGTACCTGTCAGGTCTCAGAAATCAGTGTCTGATCTTTGGGCTCTGGTTCATGCTCTACAACATCCCAGAGCAGAACTAGCTGTAAACCATACACTTTCATTTGCTTAGAAATCTATGAATTGAAAAGAAAAGGAAGGGTTGTTAAATCCTTGGCCACAGCCACAAAGAAACATTAGGAAGCAGAAATTGTTTGCACAGAAAAGAACCCCACTATTTTGTAAATATTTACACGGAATAAGATACCTGGAGGAATCACTACACAACTTAGCAGTAATAACTTTAAGCTTGAAAACCAGCGGTGCATTTTAGAAGGGTATATGTGAAACTTGGTAAACAGTCTGTGAAGCTAGTGAATGATGCCCCATGAGCATATCAATGTACACAGCTATGATTTAATAAAAAAAAAGAAAAGAAAATTGTAAAATTGTAACCCATGAAAACATCCATTGTAATGTCATCCACGGTGACCATGTAGTGACTTCATCTTTGAGTATCCTGGGATACAGGCATCTGGTCAAAGATACTAAATGGTCAAAATGCCACTGGCTCCCAGGGGTGCATAGTAGGGACAAAAGCAAGTGTGGGAAAATCATCAACCAAAGAAGAGCTAAAATATAAGTGCCATTTGTGAGCTTTAACTGTGCCTGCCAAACACAGTATGTACTGGAGCATGAAAAACCAGCCTCATAACCATTAGTGCAGTGGCACAACATATGGCAGGGCTGAGTCACAGTTTCTTTGAATTCAAATAGCTCCTGGCTAACAGGGGAATATAACTGGGACAGTAACATCAAACCTGCGAAAATATAAGTGGAAAAAACAGCAATGTGCGGAAGGGCTGGTATTGAATTAAACTCCTCAGCTTCCATTTAGCATTCGAGGTTATGAGGCTTTAGCTCCCACTGCCAGCTACTGGCAAAGGAAGTAGCCGGGACAAGGAGACATAGATCTCCCTGTGACTCAGGCAGTCACAAATCCCCTAAGCATCTGCTAATTGGAGGGAATTGGATCACATTCCTGTGTCATTACAAAGGACTAGGTGTGACAGAGGGACAAGGTGGGGAAGGAGGCATCGACTATCCCGAAATTATACATTTGCTTTGTAGGCTTTTCTGACTCCAAAGAGCAGAAGAACAATTTATACTCCTGTCAGCATATGCCTGCTTATCTAGTTGCTATGACTTTTTGAACTCTCCAGCTTGAGACTGTGTGCTTGCTGAATGTAACAATTGATTTTGAATACTTTAACTGGGCCAATCACCTGAGGACCATCCAAGGTTGTACCATGATTGTATTTTTTTTTTGTTTTTATTTTGGCCGGGGCTAGGTTTGAACCTGCCACCTCCAGCATATGGGACCAGCGCCCTACTCCTTGAGCCACAGGCGCCGCCCACCATGATTGTATTTTTGTGGGAAGCTTTGATTTTTTGTTCCAGTTGTTGCCAATGGGGGCCAGGTATCTTATTTCCTGGCATTTTTCCACAGCTGAGACTTCAACCAAGAGTTGCTGATTCACTAAGATTACACAGAGACCAGATAAAAACAAGATAGAGCCACTTAGCCCCAACATACCAAAGAGGTTCCCAGTGTCTCAGGCCATAGTACTCTACAGATCCTTTGCAAAGCTGTAGGGGAAAAGCTGCAGTTACCAGTCCCAGCTCTTGGGCAAAAGGCTGGTTAATCACTACTCTAGGCATCCCCAACCCCATTTCACCTCATCTATTCACATAGCCAAATGGTGAAATGCAATCATCTAGCCAAAAGGGTGGAAACAGTGGTAAAATCCTAGCGACATGAATAAGCAGAGTATATCAACTTCCCCACAAAACAAGTTGGACACACCAGAAGATCCCATTCATAAATAAATGACTGAGATAACAGAAATCAAATTCAGAATTTGAATGGCAAATAAGATTATCAAAATGGAGGTAAAGTTGGAATTAGAAATTCAAGGAATGCTTCAAAGATGTCTCAAGAATTCAATAAATCCAAATACAAAGCTACTAAAGATTTTGACACATTGAGTGAAGAACTTGCTTCCCTCAAAGATCTAAGAAATACAGTTGAATCCCTGTAACAGAATGGAGCAGGCAGATGACAGGATCTCTGACATTGATGATAAAGCTAGGCTTCCAAACACCCAAAAAAGAAGAGGAGTGAAGAGCAAAAACGGATCACTCTCTGAGAGCTCTTGACAACTTGAAGAAAACTAACATTTGCCTAATGGTAATTCTTGAACCCAAAAAGGTTGCTTTGAAAGGCCCAGATACTCTACTAAAAGAGATAATCATGAAAAACTTCGCAAACTTGGCATGAGATACAAAAATTAAGACAGCAGAAAGTTTCAGAAACCCAACATGACTCAGCCCAAATAAAGCATCTCCCAGATACATTATAATCTATTTTGCCAAAGTTAATATGAAAGAGAAAATTCTGCAAGCAACCAGACATAAAAAAGCATAACCTACAAGAGGAAGAATATTAGAATGACTGTAGATCTCTCTGTTGAAACTTTTCAAGCTAGAGTAGGGTGGTCATTGACTTTAACCTCCTTAAAAAAATAACTTCAACACAGGATCTTGTATCCAGCTAAATTGAGTTTCATTTATGATGAGAAATTAAATACTTTAAAAACATTCACATGTTGAAGAAATTTGCCATAAGTAAACCAGCTCTCCAGGATATTCTCAGTCCTATCCTCCATAATGACCAGCACAATCTTCTACCACCAAAGTAAACTCACTCAGAAACTTTAATCAAAGTCTAATTTCTGCAGTGCTAAGAGGATTAAAATTGTCCATTAGAATTTCAATACATTAAATACCCAAAACACTACCCGACTTGACAATATTCTCAATTAATGTGAATGGCTTAAATTGTTCTCTGAAGAGGCACAGGTTGCCTGACTGAATATAAAAACTCAGGCCAGACATCTGGTGTGTATAAGAATCTCATCTTCCCTTTAAAGATACATAAAGGCTCAGGGTGAAGTGAAAGTCATTTATAATTCAGGCAAATGGCAATCATAAAAAAGTCGGTGTTGCAATTTTATCTGCAAATAAAACGTCTTTTTTTTTTATTAAATCATAGGTGTGTACATGAATGTGATCATGGAGCACCATACTCTCATTTCATAGACCGTTTGACACACTTTCCTCAGACTGGTTAACATAGCCTTCCTGGCATTTTCTTAGTTATTGTACTAAAACATTTAAATCAACAAAAGTAAGGAAAGATAAGTGTGGGTAGTTCATAGTTGTAAAGAGTATCACTCAACATGATGAGATTTCAATTATTCATATTTATCATGACAATCAGAATGCAACTCAATTTATAAGACGAATTCTGACATGGGCAACACTATTTCCTCCAGAATCCTAATAGATGGAGATTTTAACCACTCACTGGGAGTGTTGGATAGATCCTTCAATAGGAAACTAAGAAAACGATGGGGCTTGTGGCTAAGCAGGTAATGTGTTAGCACCATGTACCAATGGTGGATGGTTCAAACACTGCCCTGGCCAAATTATAACAACAAGAACAAAAACAGACGGTCATTGTGAAAGTTGACTATAGTCCCAGCTACTTGGGAGGCTGAGGCAAAAGAATAAACTTAGTCTAGGAGTTGAAGGTTATTGTGAGCTGTGTGACACCAGGACACTTTACCAAAGGTTATAAAATGATACTCTCTCTCTACAATAAATAAATATATAAATAAAGAAAGAAAATAAAAAATAAACAAAGCAAAGAAGTATGTACAGAATTTTCAGTTCTTAAAATGATAGAGGTCATCCTCAGCAAACCCACTGCCAATATAATATAGAATGGAGTTAATTTGAAATCATTTACACTCATATTAGGAGCCTGTCAAGGTTACCCATTGCTTTCACTTGTTTTTAACATTGTAAGGGACGTATTAGCCATGATGCAAGAAGAAGTGATCAAAAGTGTCCATATAGGGTCAAAGGAGATCAAACCTGCATTTTTCACAGAAGGTATGATTGTATATCCAGAATAACCCAGGGATTTATCTACAAAACTTGTAGAAGTGATCAAAGAACCTGTTGAAGCATCTCAGGTTACAAAATCAATACTCACTAATCTGTAGCCTTTATATACACCAACTATAATCAAGCTGAAAATAAAGTCAAAGACTCTATTCCTTTTATAGCAGTGCCAAAGGAGATAAAATATTTGGGAGTTTAAAGATCTCTATAAAGAGAACTATGAAACTTTAATAAAAGAAATAGCTGAAGATGTTAAGAAATGGAAAAACATGGGCAGCACCTGTGGCTCATGGAGTAGGGTGCCGGTTCCATATGCCGGAAGTGGCAGTTTCAAACCTAGCCCTGGCCAAAAACCAAAATAATAATAATCATCATCATCATCTAAAAAAAAAAAAAGAGATTGAAAAACATACCATGGTCATGGCTAGGAAATCACCATTGTTAAAACACCCATACTACCCAATGCAATATACAATTTTAAGGCAATACCTGTTATAGCAGCACAGTCATACTTAAAATCCCTGAAAAAATACTTTATTTCATATTGAATCAGAAAAAAATTTTGAATAGCCAATATATTACTCTAAAATAAAAACAAATCTGGAGGAATCATGCTACCAGACCATAGTAGTATAAATCAATAATGATCAAAACAGCATGTCACTGGCACAAAAACAGAGAGGTAGATATATGAAACAGAATAGAGAACCAAGAGATGAACCCAGCTACTTACCATTACTTGAAATTCGATAAGCCAGTTAGAAATATTCAGTGGAAAAAAAGATTCTTATTTAACAAATGGTGCTGGGGGTAAGCTGGCTTGTGACCTGTAGAAGACAGAAACTGGACCCATACTTTCACACTATTAACTAAAAGAGACTGACTTTTGATTAAAAATTTAAACTTAAGACATGAAATTATAAAAATACTAGAATAAATTGCAGGGAATACACTTGAGGAAATTTCCCTGGGTGAATAGTTTATGATAAGGACCCCCTGGTCAATTGCAGCAACACCAAAAATACATTGCTTGGATCTGATGAAACTAAAAAGCTTTTGCACAGCCCAGAATACAGTAAAAGCAAGCACCAGCCCTCAGAAAGAGAGAAGATATTTCTAGGTTATGTCTCAAACAAAGTTTTAATAACCAGAATTCAAACAGAACTAAAAACTATTAGTAAGAAAAGAACAAGTGACCCCATCTCAGTGTGGGACTTAAAGAGAAACTTCTCTGAAGGGAATAGGTGCACAGCCTATTGACACATGGAAAAACGCCCTTCATCTTTAATCATCAGAGAAATGCATATCAAAACCACTTTGAAATATCATCTAACTCCAGTAAGATGACTCCACATTACACATCCCAACTCCATAGACGTTGGCATGGATATAAAAAGAAAAAAGGAACACATCTGCACTGTGTGTGGGACTGCAAGCCAATGCGTTCCTTTTGAAAAGGTGTTTGGAGATCATTCAGGGATCTAAAAATAACCTGTCATTCATTCCTTTAATTTCTCTATTATTTATATATTTAGAGGAACAAAAATCACTCCCAGTGATAATATAACAAAGATATCTGCAACATACTGTTTATTGTAGCCCAATTCATATTTGCTACATCATGGAGGAAGCCTAAGAACCATCGATGCATGAATGGATTAATAAATTGTGGTAAATGTACACCATTGAATATGATGCAGCCTTAAAAAAGATCTTAAAAAATCAAAATAAACAAACAAAAAAAGATGTAGACTTTTCTACTTTCCTGATTGCATGGATGGAGCTGGAACATATTCTCTGGAGTAGATGGAACTAAAGTCAAGGTCCACAACACTTTACTACTTTTTCTATTTCAGAAGGAACTGGGTTGGAGATCAAAGCTGAGGGTGTCTTGCTGTTGCTCAGCTTTGTCTCCAACACGTGAGCTCAGGGAATCAGGCCACCTTGGCCTCCCAGTATATCTAAATGTTGTGGTCAGACATGGTAAAAGTCATTGAACTTTAATTAAGAAATTACCTATTGGGGGCATGAGGAGTGTCCAATCATCAGGTCTCAGTACACATATGTATTATTTAATACATGTTTTGCATAACTGCTGTGGCAGATGTCTCCACAATCATGCATGGATTTCTTTTTTTGTTTATCAGGTTTCATTAATGATTGTGTATTGAACGTGTGGCCCAACATGATTTTTCTACTTCATATATTGGCCAAAACGCCTAATGTTTGGACACATCTGGCCCAGAGGTCAGGAATATTGTAAATTTCCACATTTGTGCATTTGTTAAATTCTTGCCACTAGGCTTACACAACACTTGAGATTTTATACAGCAATGTGACTCAAGCTGCATCACAGCTGACAAAAATGCATGGAATCTCTTAAGTAGAATGTTTTTTTTTTTGTTGTTTTTTTTTCCCCATGAGACAGAAGTTCACTTTTTTACCCTTGGTAGAGCCCACAGTAAGCTCCTACTCCTGGGATTTGGAAATTCTTAGTAGTTTTAACTAAAGTGTCCTCCTCAACTCAGTGATTTATTTTTGCTGGTTGGCTAGGGCCGGGTTCGAACTAACAATCATTGTAATATGGAGCCAATGCCAATATGGAACCAATGCCATATTAAGCCATTGTAATATAAAGCCACAGGAAACATCTGTGGAATGCTATTTCAAGGGCCTGTTTCAAACCTACCACAAAACATCCATTTGAGAGAAGCCTCCTAATTTACTATACCTAAATACAAGCACCATTTGGTCTTAAGCACTTCTACTTTGCTTGAACCATCTAGGAAATTCTGGACTTTTTGGATGATGAAAAGGTTAGTTGATTAGGTTGTTTGTTTGTCTGTGCATGGGTGTATGTATGGGTATTTTTGAGGTACGGTTTCCAAAGTAGCCAAGGGTTGTTTTTCATAATCTCAACCTTGATCACAACAAAATCAAACTCCAGGATTTAGGGAGTCCTCCTCCCTAAACTCCATTGTGGCTACGTGTATAGATGCCTGTTATAATACCTAAATATTTTTTTACTTTTTAGCAGAAACAGGTTGTAAATCTTGCTATGTTCATTCTCAGCACCCAGTTGTTCAAGAACTCCACTCATCTCCGTCTGTCAGAAGGCTAGGATTATAGTTGTGAGCCAGGAAGTTTAGTCTTTTAACTTTCTGTGTTTACATTCCTCCCTCCCTTTGGCTCTCCATCACTTTATCCTTCTTTCCTCCAATTCTCCCTCTCTCATTGGCTCCTCCCTCCCTCCATCCTTTCTTTCTTTCATTCACTTCTTTCTTCTGTCACTCTCCTCTACATCTCAAGAGAAATTTTTCTACTAAAAAAAAAAAAGAAACTATACAAGTAATCCATGAATGTATGGTATTGAACTGTATACTTGAAATAATGGGTGAATTGTGGAATGTGTGAATTATATGTGAATAAAGTAGTTACATTTTATTCCATGGGTTATTATTATAAGAAAAATTGAGAAAATTATTTGCCTAAATATAATCATGAATTGAGTAACATAGTAAGACCCTCATGTACTATGTACATGAAAGAAATGCAAAATTTTCCTACCAGTGGTTGTATGGGGCTGTACCCTCAGCTTCTGAAAAGCATAACCTCAACAGGATCACTTGAGATTAGCAGCTTGCATTTATTTCAGTTATGATAGTACCAATGTATTTTTCTCGGGCAAAGGTGGAAATGCAGTATTCAGTCTACAAGATATACACTGTATAGGTGCAGGAAATGCCCAGGTGCATACAAAATATTTTAGATATATATCTCAAATGTGATTCAATACCAGGATCGCCAGTATTCTTATATGTGGGATAATCAACTAATGAACACACTACATAATTAGAACCAATAACAATAACAACATGGCAGCCTCAAGAGAAATAGAAAAGGCTTTTGACACAGGCAACATCTCTTGTTGATGAAATCTCTTAAAAATATTATATAGGATGGGAACATCTTCAGGACTACTAATGGGATTTACAGATGATTGCATACATATAATGTGCTATGTTCATAGGATGAATTATTTCTCAACAATCAAAAGGTATGAAGTGCACATTTATGTTACAATAGAAATGCATAATCATTATGATAATGGAACAAGGCCATTTACAAAAGTCAAGGCATGACTAAACTCAGAATAAAACATTAAGAGAGGCTAATTATCTGCCATGAGCAGGTGAAGTAGGGTGGTGGAGAATATGAAAGTGGATAATAGTATGTATTGATCTTGGTGTGGGGGGAGAAAACAAATTTCTAAAATTAGATTGTGATGATAGCTGTACAATTGTCTGACTATCCTAAGAAAAACAGAATTGTAAACTTTCAAAGGGTGAACTACTTATTTCAATTAAGCTACTTGACTATGTTTTCCAAAACTGGAGAATTTCAAAAAGCTTATTGCATAAGAAGTATACAAGAGTGAGAGGATTTGAGAGACAGTCAACCCTATCTCCTTGCTCACACGCCAGTAACTATGAATTCACATGGAAGGCATATTGTTAAATTCCACCAAAGTTGTCATTTTCTTTTTCTTTAAGACAGTGTCTGACACTTTTTCTCCTGGGTAGAGTGCCTTGATGTTATCCTAGGTAACTAGAATTTGAAACTAATGAACTCAACTGTTCCTCTTGCCTCAGCCTTCTGAGCATCCGGGAGTCCAGGTGCTCCCCAACAATGCCAAGGTATTTGGACCACCTGCTTCTGTGATATTTACAGATGTGAGCCACCAGTCCTAATTTTTAATTTGGAATATTTTTCAAACTATGTTTGGTGGCCAGCGGTTGTGCTTTATGCCTATCATCTTTGTATCTTGGGATGGACCATCACTTGAATTGTCTGAGTTTTTGAATTGGAGACCATCCTGAGCACTAGTGAGATCCCCATGTCTGAAGAATAATAGCTGGATGTATGCATGCCGACATCTAGAATACTGGGTGAGGGAATAGATTCCCCTGATGACAACACTTAATTCTTGCTGTATTTATACCAGCGCACTCAACTAAGGGCAACACAATGAGACTCTGCCTCAATATGTAAATGAATAAAACTATTAGTAGTGAACTTATTCCTCATTTTTACTTTTGAACACATGTCTAGTGTTGAAATTCTTCCTCTATATTAGACGTCATATAGAAAAATTATTCTCACATTGAGAAATGGTTTTCCAACAAACTTTATTAATCAAAAATTTAAATTTTATGTAACACTGTGTTTTTGATACTCTAGATTCTTGTAGATACTGGAAACTTCCAACAGTGATTTATTTTTTAATAGACAGAGTCTCAATTTATTGCCCTAAGTTGAGTGTCCTGGCATCACACAAATCACAGCAACCTCCAACTCCTGAGCTTAGGCAACTCTCTTCCCTCAGCCTCCTGAATAGCTGAGAATATTATGCACAGCTGAATGCCTTATGCCATGCATGACTCCAATATTTGGTTGCTCTGGGAGACCAAGGTGGGCTTATCCCCTATGCTGAGGGTTTAAAGATGAGGCTGAGGCACCAGCCACATTGCAAAGCTATTCTTTTGTTGCAGATTGGCCTTAGCCATTTAGAATTCTCCACCCTCCCTCCAACCCATGTAGTGGGTTGGTACCCTTCTCACCAAGCCACAGGCGTTGCCACATCTCACAGTGAATTCTTGACTCACATAAGGCTTTTCACATGCACGCTAAAAAGTCCAGAGTGTATCCTCCACCTCTTTTGTTGTTGTAGTTCCATCTGGGCCAGTATTCCCTTCTCCCTAATCAGTCTGACCCCAAGCACTAGGCATTGCCAGAAAAATGCCTACCGGTTAGATCCACTGGCCATATGCTAGATAACAAATTTCAAACCCACTTGTCCTGACACATTCGCCACTCATGGAAATCTCAATAAATCTCCCCCTTTGTGTAGTGCCATATTTTATCTGCCTACTGATCTCACCTCCTACTTCGGTTTTTGGAAACGATACCTAACAAATTCTCTCTCTCTCTCCCCCATTACTTTTCATGAGACAGAATCTCACTATTAATCACAGGTAGGAGTGTCATGGCATCAGTGTTGTGTACAGCAACATCCAAACCTTAGGCTGAAGGAAGCCTCCTTCCTTGGCCTCTGGAGAGGCTTCAACTAAAGGATATGGCCAGAAAAATTGACAACCTCTTTTTTAATTTATTTTAGTATAAACTGGGTGTGTGATCACGGCTGAGAGTATCTTGCTGTTACTCAGCTTCATCTTTAAACCCTCAGCATAGGGGATAAGCCCACCTTGGTCTCCCAGAGCAACCAAATATTGGAGTCATGCATGGCAAAAGGCATTCAGCTGTGCATAAGATATGACCTTATCAGAGAATTTGAGAACTGTCTAATCAGTACGCCCCAGTAACACATGATGATTATATAAGAAATGTCTTTTGTATCTTTGGTGCATATATCACCACAATTATGCACAGATATCTTTTTTGCTAATCAGGTTTCATTAGTGGTGGTGTATTGATGGTGTGGTCCAAAATAACTCTTTTAGTTCCTAGATGGCCAAGAATCCAAAAGTTTGGACACACCTGGCATAGAGGTCAGAATTGTTGGAAAAATCAAGTTAGGCTGACATTTTGCAAAATAGTCATAAATAAATATAGCTATGGAATACACTACTGGACATATTGCCTAACTGGATTTTGATAGAGGATATTGACTGAGACACCTACCATCTGAAACAAGCCTGTTCTACAGAAAGAAATATAATCTCAGGAAATGTAAAACTGAGAATTGTATCACATACCTCTCAGGTCTATGAAATCACTGTCTAATGTTTGAGCTCTGTTCTTGGTTTGTAACATCCCATGGCAGTGCTAAGAATAAACCATACTGTTTATTTTGCTTACAAATCCATGATGTGAGAAGGAAAGAAAGGGTTGTTGAATATCTTGGGTGGATATACAAACAAACTTTCAGAAGCAGGAATTGAGCATGGAGAACAGAACCACACTCTTTTGTAGCAATTTTAATATGACAACAAATGCAGATAGCCACTACACATGTTTAGCATGTGTAAGGTGAAGCATAACGTAGTAACTCATGGCAACCATTGTGATATCATCCAGGGTCACCATGTAGTCACTTCATCCTGTATGTCCTGGGATCCAGTCTTCTGGTCCAAGATATTAAGTGGCCATTTCTGCTCACTACAGCTGGTATCCTTCAAGGGTTTGAACCAGGAAACTTCTTATCCCTTCATCCACATACAGAGAAGTGATCTTCCATTTGTGCCTTATTGATTCTATTTATGTTTGAGATTCAACACACTAGGCTGACACAAAAATTGAGACTCAATTTTTTGATGCATAGCTGACAAAACTGTAGGGAGTACTTAAGTTTAATGCTCTTTATCATTTTTTCTTCCGTGAGACAGAGTTTCACTCTCTCACCCTCCATAGAGGGCCATGGCATCACAGGTCACATGAACCTCCAACTCCTAGAATAACAGGGAATACAGGTGCCCACTACAATACTCAGCCATTTTTTTGTATGTCTGTGTGTGCAGTTTGGCTATGGCCCTTTTTGAACTCAAAACCCTCATTATTTGGGGCCACTGTCTTACATACAGTTACATAGGGACAGCACTTGGTAGCCTGTTTCAAGGTCCTATTTTACATTTACCCCAAAATATTTCTTTGAGACCAACTTACACATTTACTATGTCTGGATAGAGTCTCAATTTGGTCATAGCTTGACAGGTCTTCAGCATGTCTACTTTTCTTGAATCATCAAGGTTATTCTGGTCTTCACAGATGACAAAAATCTTTGTTGGTTGGTTTTTAAGTTTGATGCTGCATTGGTTGTGTATGGGTATTTTTGAAATATGTTTCTGAATGTAGCCCATGCCAGTCTTTCATAGCCTCAGCCTAGATCATAGCAACCGCAAAATTCAGGATTCATGCAATCCACCTGCATGAGATTCTCATGTGGATAAGTGACTGTCACAATACCTAGATAATTTTTCACTATTTAGTAGATACATGGTCTGAAACTTGCTCTGTCCATTCTCAGCTCACACTCCTTTAAGAACTCCCCTTATCCTATCATGGCAGAGGGCTAGGATAATAGCTGTGGAGCCTTCAATTGTGGTCATTTTCTTTTTCTCTGATTCCCTCACCTCTACCTCCCTTTATCCTTCCTTCCTCCATTTATCTCTCTCTCATTGGTTTGCTCTTTTATTCTGTTATTTCCTTCATTCCGTTCCATTATAAATCTCCTCTACACCTTAAGAGAAACTTCTCTAGTAACAAACAAACTATACAAGTGATCCCTGAATGTGTAGTTTAGCATTCCATACTTGAAATGAGTGAATTGTGGATTGTGTTAATTATATCTAAATACAGTTGTAATTTATTAAATCTACAGGCTCTTATCTATGATTAAATAGAGGAAGCTTTAGAATGCTCCCAAATGCACAAACAGGAAAAGTGAAGAACAAAAAAGGACCATTATCTCAGAGAGCTCTGTTATAATTTCAAGAAAACTAACATTCTTCTAACATTCTTCTTATAGGAATCACTTAAGGTGATGAGGTTGCTCTGAAAGATCCAGATGCTCTTCTCCAAGAGATAATCAAGGAGAACTTCTCAAAATTGCAAGAGTTTCTGAAGTTCAGGTAGAAGACAGTTTTCAGAACCCCAACATGAATCAACCCAAATAAAGCATCTCCACACATGTAATAATTAACTACATCATAGTTAATATGAAAGATAAAATACTGCAAGGACCAAGATGTAAGAAACCCATGACCTACAAGGGGCAGAATATTAGAATGACTTCAGATCACTGTGCTGAATCTTTTCAAGCTAGAAGAATATGTTCATTTACCTTCAACCTCATGAAACAAAACAATTTTCAAACCAGGATCATGTATGCAACTAACCTGAGTTTCTTTTGTGATAAAAAATTAAACAATTTAATGATATTCAGAACTGAAGAAACTTTCATAACTAAACCAGCTCTCCAGGATATATTCAGATCCATCCTCTACAATGACCATAAAAATGCTTTACCAAAAGTAAACTCATTCAGAACTTTTTTATCAAAACCCAACTTCCAGAAGTTTAAAAATGTCCACTGGAATTTTAAAAAAATTGACACCCAAAACATTATCAGGCTTATCAGTACCTTCGATTAATATGAGTGGCTTAAAATGCCCTATAAAGAGACACAAGTTGACTGAATGGATAAAAAAACTCATGCCAGATATCTGCTACATATGTGAATCTCATCTTACCTTAAAAAATAAATACACACTCAGGGTGAAGGGATGGTCATCTATAATTCAGGCAAATAGAAATCAACAAAAAGCAGCTTTGTAATTTTGTTTGCACATACAATAGGCTTTAAGTAGAAAAAAGTAAGGAAAGATAAGATTGGTCACTTAATATTTGTTAATGGTAACCCCCCAAAATGATGAAGTTTCCATTATTTATATTTATGCACTCAACCAGACTGTTCCTCTATTTATAAGAAAGACTCTAAGTGACATGGTTACTTCCAGGACTAGAATTGCTGGAAGTTGAACATATCTTTGGCATGGTTGTGTGGATACTGCAATAAGAAATTAAGCAAATAAATTTTAGATTTAAATTAAGCATTCAACAATTGGATTTAGCAGACATATATAGGACATTTCATTCTAACAAAACTGAATACACATTCTTCTCATCAGTGCATGGAACATACACCAAAGTAGATCACATCTCAGGTCATAAGGCTAAACTTAGAAAATTTAATAAATAAAAACGATTCTTTGTATCTCCTCAGAGCATGATGGAATAAAAGTTTATCTCAGTACCAACAGGATTCTGCAAACTCACACCAAGATATGGGAACTAAATAATCTTACACTAGATGATAGGTGGGCCATAGATAAGATTAAAAAAGAATTTACCAAATTTTAGGAACAAAATGATAATGTAGACATGAATTACCAGAAACTATGGGATACTGCAAAGGTAGTCCTAATAGGGAAATTTATAGCATTGCAAGCCTTCTTCAAGAGAACAGAAAGAGAGGAAACCAACAACTTAAAAGTACAGCTCAAGCAACTGGAAAAGAAAGAACATTCCAATCCCAAACCCAGCAGAAGAAAAGGAATATCTTAATTAGACCAGAATTAAATTAAATTGAAAACACAAGAATTATACAACAGATCCACAAATCAAAATTTTGCTTTCTTGAAAATGTTGATAAAATAGACCTTTGTCTAACATAGGCAGAAAGAAAAGAGTAAAATCTCTTTTCATTAATCAATAATGACAATGACAAGGTAACTGCAGATATTGCAGAAGTTGAAAAAATACTTAATTGATATTACAAAAACTTCTAATCACAGAAAAATGAAAACCTGAAGGATATTGACTAATACATGGAATAACTCCATCTTCCCAGACTTAGGCAGAAACAAGTGGAAATGTTGAACAAGCCTACATCAAGTTCTGAAATAGCATCAACTATACAAAATCTTTCCAGAAAAAATAAAGCTTTAGACCAGATGTCTTTGCATCAGAATTCTACCAAACCTTTAATTTGGAAATACTGCCATATTACTTAACATTTTCCAAAATATTGAAAAAGAAGGAATACTTCCTAACACATTATATGAATCAACCATCACCCTGATCCTCAAACCAGAAGTAGACCCAACAAGAAAAGAAAATTAAAGACCAATATCTCTAATAAATATTGATGCAAAAATATTTGTTAAGATCCTAGCAAACAGTATCCACCAACACATCAAACAATCTATACATCATGACCAACTGGGTTTTCTCCAAGTCTCTCAAGGATGGTTCAATATATGTAAATCTATAAATATAATATGTTACATGAAAAATTAGTAAAACAAAGACTATATGCTTCACTGAATTGATGCAGAAAATGCTTCTAATACCCGGCATCCTTTTATGTTCAGAATACTAAAGAAACTACTTATAGAAGGAACATTTCTTAAACGTATAGAGGCCATATGTGCAAATATACCCAGCCAATTATATTTGGAATAGAGTAAAATTGAAAAAATTTTCCATTCAGATCAGGAACCAGGCAAGGTTGCTCATTATCTCCACTGCTTTTTTACATGGTAATGGAAATCTTAGCCATTGCAATCAGGCAAGAGAAAGCTATTGAGGGTATCCATATAGGATTAGAAGAGATCAAACATTCAGTTTTTGTGGATGATATGATCATATACCTGGAAAACCCCAGGGAATACATCACAAAACTTAGAAATGATCAAGGAATGCAGCAGCATCTCAGGCTACAAAATCAATACTCACAATTCAATAGCATTAATATAAAACAAAAATAGTCAAGCTGAAAAAACAGTCACGGCTCTATTCGCTTTACAGTACTACCAAAAAAGAAAAATAAATATCTGAGAGTGTATCTATCATATGGTGTGAAAGATCTCCATAAAGAGAAGTATGAAACTCTGAGAGAAGAAATAGCCAAAGATGTCAACAAATGGAAAAACATACCATGCTCATAGCTGGAATCACCATTGTGAAAATATCCATACTACTCAAACAATTCTAAAGATTTACCCCCCCCATTAAAGCACCTGTGTCATACTTTAAAAATCTGGAAAAACTATTACTTCATTTTATAGGGAAACAGAAAAATCCTCAAATAGCCAAGACAGTACGCAAAATTAAAAGTAAACAGGGGGGATCATGCTACCAGACTTCAGACTATACTATAAATCTATAGTGATCAAAACAGCATGGTATTGACACAAAAATAGAGAGGTAGAGGTATGGAACAGAATTGAAAACCAAGAGAATAATCAAGACACTTATCATCATTTGATCTTCCATAAGCCTATCAAAAGCTTACATTGAGAGAAAGACTGCCTATTTAACAAAAAGTGCTGGGTGAATTGGATGGCAACTTCTAGAATAATGAAACTGGAACCAAGCCTTGCATCTCCAACAAAATTGTATCTCACTGTTTAAAAAACTTAAACCTAAAACATAAAACCATAAAGATTCCTGGAAATATTGTAGGGGAAACACTTGAAGAAATGGGTCTGGGAAAAACTTCATGAGGAGGACAACCAGGCCAATTGAAGCAATACAAACAATATGTTAATGTGATGTGATCAAACAAAAAATCTTCTGAACTGCCACCAAAACAGTAAGTAAAGCAAATAGACTGCCCTCAGAATGGGAGAGTATATTTCCAGGTTACATTTCTGACAAAGGTCTATGCCCAGAATCAAACTTTTGTGAGATTCAGAGAACTCAAAAGTGTTAATAAGAAAAGAACAAGTGATCTCATTTTACTATCAACAAGAGATATAAATAGAAGCTTCTCTGAAGAAGACTGGTGCATGATCTATAGACAGATGAAAAAAGTTCATCATCTTTAATCATCAGAGAAATGCAAATCAAAATCACTTTGAGATACCATCTCACTCCAGTAAGAGTAGCCCACATAACAAAATCCCAAAAGTACAGCTGTGGGTGTGGGTGTGGAAAAAAGTAAAGACTTCTCCACTGCTGGTTGGAATTCAAACTATTATACTCTTTTTGGAAAGAAGTTGACAAAAAAAATCTGGGATATAAAAATTGACCTACCATTGGATCCTGCCATTCCTATATTAGGAGTATACCCAAGTGATTTGCAAAAAAAAGATATTTGCATGAGATTATTAATTGCAGCTGTATTCGAATAGCCCAAGTCATGGAAGAAGTGCCCATTGGACAATTAATGTATTAATAAATGGACACTTTACCTCTTTTATGTTTACATATAGGCTCCTGCAACATATTCTCTTGATTAAAATATCTCAAAAATGGGGGTGGAGGAAAGTATTCAACCTCCTCAGGACTTATATAAAAAAACTTATATTTTCTCAAACTTTTGTATGAAAAATAGAACACAACTATAGCCCAAGAAGAAGGAGACAAATGGAGTGGGAAGGGACTCGAGGGAGAAGGTTTCATGGTGGGTTAATAGAGGGAACACACCTATGGAGCATATTGCAAGGGTGCAAGTGGAATCTGTCAAGTGTAGGCCATAAATTTCTTAAAATAATCAAGTAACTGAGGGGAAAGGTATGTTAATAGTTTTGATGTAAGAACATCCGATTGTATTAAAATATCAGATCTTACATGGAGGGGAAAGAGATAAGATGGCTGACTGAAGCCAGCTTTCCACAAAGGCTCCCATCCAGAAGGAGAGTTAAAGGACAAAAATTTAGCAAGTAACCTGGTGGATTTAAGCTGCACTAAGAGAGAAGGTTGAAGAACGCACATCAACCCCGCTGAGGTGAGCTGTGACCACAAGGATACAAACAAAAGTTACAAAATCCATCACCAAGCAGATGGGAGTCCCCTCCCCCATAAGAATGGCTCAGATTGCCCCACAAACAATCGGGCAGAGTTCAAAGGTCCTCCCACAAACTCCACAGGACAGATCCTCTAAAAACTGGACCTACCACCCCTACTACAGTGAGACAGCATCCTCCTGCCAGGCATAACTGTATATAGTCTCTGGAATTATGAGCTCCCAGCACTCTCCTCCACTCACACTGAGGTCTGGAGGTGAGTTCCCCAGGAGTCCAGAGACTTGGGTGATTTCTCGAGGGGTGTGGATGATGCCTTGACTGCATCTGGTCAGTGCCAACTCCGGGGCATGGGAGTGAGGAGAGGATGGTTGGCAAAGACAGGACTGCACCAGCGGTTCCCTGAGCCACAGCATGATAGCCATCTTTTGGTGACAATATGGCCAGTCATAAAACTGTGTAAAACTGTGTGTGTTCTCTGCCTGCAACACTGGGCTCCCAGTGCTCCCCTCCGCTCTCACTCCAAGGTCTGGAGGCCTGTCCCCCAGGACTCCAGACTCTTGGGTGATTGCCTGAGGGGTGTAGACAGTGCTGGGGCTACAGCCGGTCGGTGCAGACTCTGGGGCGAGGGAGCGGATAGATGATGATTGGACGGAAGGTAACTGCACTGGAACAGTGGTTCCCTGAGGCATAAAATAGCAGCCCTCTTTTGCTAGCATTATAGCTCACTTCTGAATATTCAGAAGCTACACCCCTGTCTCCCTGGGCAACCACAGACTGTGAGCATAGGATTTGCCTGAGGCAACACCAACTTGCAAACCAGAGAAACTCCCAGGGCAGGGCTGAACCAGAGGTCTGGTTTACTGAACCTACGATGCACCTGGCCCTCAGGGGATCATCAGCCTATAGACTGACGATCTATTCAAGAGCAAAGACAAGCTGATTTGAAACTCAGTTCAGCTTCTCTTCTGTAGTGGAACCACAAAGTTGTTCTGTTCTGTACTGTCAGTAACATTAGTCAGGGGCGAGACTGGACCTGATTGAAAACCCCCCAACCTTCATTAAGCACCCGATATTGTCAGGCCTCACCTCCTCCTGCTACAGACAGGCAGAGCACAGCAGCCTGGCAGACTTCCTTTTGATTCAGGCAGGTGCAAACCCCTAGAGTACCTGTTCACTACAGGCAACTGAGTCGCCAACTGCAGGGCTATCAGTGACTGGGTGTGAGAGTGGTGCAAGGTGCTAAAGGAGGCATCAACCTTACCAGACTGATCTGTTGGCTGGGTGGCTCCTCCTGACTCCAGGCAGCACTGGAGTAATAACAGTGTAGTCACCAGACCCCTGTGATCCAGTTCCCAGAGACCTCTTAAGCTCTCTCACCTGAGACAGGTGCAGAGTGAGACAATTGATTTGGACGTTTTGAACTGAACTAATCACCTGAGGACAAATCAGGTGGTGCCCTGGTTGCACACTGATCGGAAGGTTTGATTATCCTTTTCCAATTGTTTGCCTGCGGGGGGGCGGGGTGACGTAGTTGCTGATATTTCTCCACAACTGAAATTTCAATCAAGAGTATCTGTTTCACTAGGGTGGAACAAAAACCAGCTAAAAACAAGACCTAATCACTTAGCCACACCACACCAGACAGGGTCCCAGTTTCTCAAGCCACAACACTGTACTGGTTCTCTACAAAGCCCCAGGGGAAAAAAATCAAAGGGAGTAAAACAACTATGGGGCGAAATCAGCAGAAAAGCTCTGGTAACATGAATAACCAGAATAGATCAATCCCGCACTCCAAGGAAAGACAGGGCAGATGTAATTGAAAATCCCATTCATAAACAACTGGCTGAGATGTCAGAAATTGAATTCAGAATTTGGCTTGCAAACAAGATTTATAAAATGGAGTTAGGAATTCGAGGAGAAATTAAAAGTTGTCTCAAGAATTTAATGAATTTAAAGACAAAACCACCAAAGACTCAGTCACACTGAAGCAAGAATTTGCACCCTTCAAAGATCTGAAAAATACAGTAGGATCCCTCATTAACAGAGTGGGCAAACAGAAGAAAGAAATTCTGACATTGAAGATAAAGGTTTTGAACACTCCAAAATTCTCAAAGAGGAAGAGAAATGGAGAGCAAAAATGGATCATTAGCTCAGAGAGCTCTGGGATAATTTGAAGAAGGTCAATATTCATATAATTGGAGTTCCTGAAGCAAATGAAGTGGCCTCGCTGGTCAAAGAGGCCTTTCTGCATGAAATTATGAAAGATAATTTTCCAGACATGCCTAGAGATGCTGAAATTCAGATAGCAGACAGCTTCAGAACCCCACCATGTTGAGCATGACTCAACCCCAATAAGACATCCCCCAGGCATATCATAATTAACTTCACTAAAGTTAATATGAAGGAGAAAATTCTCACAGGTGCCAGGAAAAAGAAAACCATTACCTTCAAAGGGAAGAACATTAGAATGACTGCAAATCTCTCTTCTGAATCTTTTCAAGCCAGAAGAGGGTAGTCATCAATTTTAAATCTCCTGAAGCAAAATTACTTTCAACCACAGATCTTGTATCCAGCTAAACTGAGTTTCATTTATGATGGGGAAATTAAATACTTTAATGACATTAATATGTTAAAGAAATTTGCCATACCCAAATCAGCTCTACAGGATATTCTCAGACCTATCCTCCATAACGACCAACCCAATCCTACACCACAAAAGTAAACTCAGTCAGAAACTTTGGATCAAACTCCAATTTCCACACTGGAGACAGGATTAAAAATGTCCACTGGACTTTTGAAAAACTGAATACCCAAAATTTCACCAGACTTATCAATATTCTCCATTAATGTGAATGGCTTAAACTGTCCTCTAAAGAGGCATAGATTAGCTGACTGGATACAAAAACACAGGCCAGATATTTGTTGCATACAAGAGTCACATCTTAACTTAAAAGAAAAATACAGACTCAGGGTGAAAGTATGGTCATCCATATTTTAGGCAAATGGTAAACAGAAAAAAAGCAGGTGATGCAATTTTATTTGCAGATGCAATAGACTTTAAACCAACAAAAGTAAGGAAGGACAAGAATGGTCACTTCATATTTGTTAAGAGTAATACTCAATATGATAAGATTTCAATTATTAATATCTATGCACCCAACAAGAATGCACCTAAATTTATAAGAGAAACTCTAACATACGTGAGCAATTTGATTTCTTACAGCTCTATAATAGTCAGAGATTTCAACAATCCTTTGGCAGTGTTGGATCGATCCTCCAACAAGAAGCTGAGCAAAGAAATCTTAGATTTAAACCTAACCATCCAACATTTGGATTTCACTGACATCTACAGAACAGTTCATCCCAATAAAACTGAATACACATACTTCTCATCAGACCATGGAACTTACTCCAAAATGGATCAAATCTTAGGTCACAGTCTAATCTTAGGTCACAGTCTAATCTCAGTAAACGTAAAGGAATACAAAATATTCCATGCATCTTCTTGGACCACCATCGAATAAAACTTGAGCTGAGTAATAACAGGTATATGCATACTCATACAAAAACATGGAAGTTAAATAACCTTATGCTCAATGATAGCTGGTTCAGAGATGAGATTAAGAAAGAAATTGCCAATTTTTTGGAAGAAAATTACAATGAAGACATGAACTATCAAAACCTCTGGGACACCTCAAAAGCAGTTCTATGAGGGAAATTTATAGCCTTGCAAGCCTTCTTCAAGAGAAATGAAAGAGAGGAAGTTAACAACTTAATGGTACATGTCAAGCAACTGGAAAAGGAAGAACATTACATCACAAACACAGTAGATGGAAAGAAATAACCAAAATTAGAGCAGAATTAAATTATGTTGAAAAAAAGAATAATACAACAGATCAATAAATCAAAAAGCTGGTATTTTGAAAAGGTCAATAAAATAGATAAACCTTTGGCCAACTGAATCAGGAAAAAAAGAGTAAAATCTCTAATTTCATCAATCAGAAACGACAAAGGTGAAATAACAACAGACTTCTCAGAAATCCAAAAAAATACTTAATGAATATTACAAGAAACTTTATTCTCAGAAATATGAAAATCTGAAGGAAATTGACCGATATGTGGAGGCACATTACCTTCAAAAATTTAGCCAGAATCAAGTGGACATGTTGAAAAGGCCCATATCAAGTTCAGAAATTGCATCAACCATCCAAAACCTCCCTAAAAAGAAAAGCCCAAAACCAGATGGTTTCACGTCAGATTTCTACCAAAACTTTAAAGAGGAATTAGTACCTATATTTCTCAACCTGTTCCAAAATGTAGAAAAAGAAGGAAGATTATGCAACACATTCTATGAAGCAAAAATCACCCTGATCCCTATACCAGAAATAAAACCAATAAGAAAAGAAAATTATAGACCGAAATCACTAATGAATATAGATGCAAAAATATTCAACAAGATCCTAACAAATAGAATCCAGCAACACATCAAATAAATTATACTTCATGACCAAGTCGGTTTTATCTCAGGGTCTCAAGGCTGGTTCAATATACATAAATCTATAAATGTAATCCACCACATAAACAAATTAAAAAACAAAGACCATATGATTCCCTCAATCAATGCAGAAAATGCTTTTGATAATATCCAACATCGCTTCATGATCAGAACACTTAAGAAAATTGGTATAGAAGGGACATTTCTTAAACTGATAGAGACCATCTACAGCAAACCCACAGCCAATATCATATTGAATGGAGTTAAATTGAAATCGCTTCCACTCACATCAGGAACCAGACAAGACTGCCCATTGTCTCCATTGCTTTTCAACATTGTAATGGAAGTTTTAGCCACCACAATTAGGGAAGAAAAGGCGATCAAGGGTATTTATATAGGTTCAGAAGAGAGCAACTTTCGCTCTTCGCAGATGATATGATTGCAAATCTGGAAAAAACAAGGGACTCTACAACAAAACTCTTAGAAGTGATCAAAGAATACAGCAGTGTTTCAGGTTACAAAATCAACATTCATAAATCGGTAGCCTTTGTATATACCAACAATAATGAAGTTGAAAACACAGTTAAGGACTCTACCTTATTCACAGTAGTGCCAAAGAAGATGAAATATTTGGGAATTTATCTAAAAAATGATGTGAAAGATCTCTATATAGAGAACTATGAAACTCTAAAAAAAGGAATAGCTGAAAATGTTAACAAATGGAAAAACATACCATACTCATGGCTGGGAATAATCAACATTGTTAAAATGTCCATTCTACCCAAAAAAATATATAATTTCAATGCAATTCCTATTAAAGCTCCACTGTCATACTTTAAAGATCTTGAAAAACAATACTTTGTTTTATATGGAATCAGAAAAAAACCTGGAATAGCCAAGACATTACTCAAAAATAAAAACAAAGCAGGAGGAATTACAGTACCAGATCACAGACTATACTACAAATTGATAGTGATCAAAACAGCATGGTATTGGCAGAAAAACAGAGAAGTAGATGTCTGGAACAGAATAGAGAACCAAGAGATGAATCCAGGTACTTACTGTATTTGATTTTTGACAAGCCAATTAAAAACATTCAGTGGGGAAAAGATTCCCTGTTTAACAAATGGTGCTGGGTGAACTGGCTGGCAACCTGCAGAAGACTGAAAATGGACCCACACCTTTCACCATTAACTAAGATAGACTGTCACTGGATTAAAGATTTAAACTTAAGATATGAAACTATAAACATACTAGAGGAGAGTGCAGGGAAAACCCTTGAAGAAATTGGTCTGGGCGGGTATTTTATGAGGACCCCCCACCCCCGGGCAATTGAAGCAGCTTCAAAAATACACTGCTGGAACTTGATCAAAGTAAAAAGTTTATGCACAGCCAAGAACACAGTCAATAAAGCAAGGAAACATCTCTCAGAAAGGGAGGAGATATTTGGAGGTTATGTCTCTGACAAAGATTTAATAACCAGAATCCACAGAGAACTCAAAAGCATTAGCAAGAAAAGAACAAGGGATCTCATCGCAGGCTCGGCAAGGGATTTGAAGAGAATTTTTTTGAAGAAGACAGGTGCACGTCCTTCAGACATATGAAAAAGTGCTCATTATCTTTAATTATCAGAGAAATGCAAATCAAAACTACTTTGAGATATCATCTAACTTCAGTGAGACTAACCCATATGACAAAATCCCAAGACCAGAGATGTTGGTGTGGATGTGGAGAAAAGGGAACTCTTTTGCACTTATGGTGGGAATGCAAATTAATACATTCCTTTTGGAAAGAGATATGGAGAACATTTAGAGATCTAAAAATAGATCTGCCATTCAATCCTGTAGTCCCTCTACTGGGCCTATACTCAGAAGAGCCACGACACTCTACCAGAAGGTGGTACAGTGAGACTCTGTCTCTACCAAAAAAAATAAATAACTAAATCACATCATAACAAAGATATTTGTACCAGAATGTTTATTGCAGCCCAATTCATAATTGCTAAGTCATGCAAAAAGCCCAATTGTCCATCGATCCACTAATGGATTAAGAAATTTTGGTATATGTACACCATGGAATATTATGCAGCCTTAAAGAAATATGGAGACTTTACCTCTTTCATGTTTACATAGATGGAGCTGGAACACATTCTTCTTAGTAAAGTATCTCAAGAATGGAAGAAAAAGTACCCAATGTCTCAGCCCTACTATGAAACTAATTTAGGGTTTTCACATGAAAGCTATAACCCAGTTACAACCTAAGAATAGGGAGAAATGGAAGAATAAGGGTGAAAGGGAGGGGAGGGATGGGGGTACTGGGTAGAGGGAAGGGGATGTGTGGGATTACACCAGCAGGGCATCTTACAAGGGTATGTGTGAAACTTGGTAAATGTGGAATGTTAGTGTCTTGGCACAGTAACTGAGAGAATGCCAGGAAGGCTATGTTAACCAGTGTGATTAAAGTGTGTCAAATGGTCTGTAAAGCTAGTGAATGATGCCCCATAAGCATATCAGTGTACATAGCTATGATTTAATTTAAATAAATAAATAAATAAATAAATACTCAACACATTGTACCCAAATATGCATAAATGTATTCAGAATCAATACATGTATTGAATGTATATAAATTCATAATAAAAGAAATTAATACATATATTGCTTTGTGAAGTATAGACATTTTAACAATGTTGATTCTTCCTAGCCATCAGCCTGGTATATTTTTCCATTTGTTAACATCTTCAGATATTTCTTTCTAGAGTTTCATAGTTCTCTTTATAGAGATAACTTTCATCCTGTGTTAGATACACTCCCAGACATTTCATTTTCTTTGGCAGTATTGTAAAGGGAATAGAGTCCTTGAGGACTCTAAGACAAAACTCCTACAAGTGATTAAGAAATACAGCAGCATCTCCGGATACAAAATTCCATTCTTTCCTTTCATTTATTCCTTTATTTCTTCTATCACTCTCTTCTACACATTAAGGGCAACTTCTCTAAAAACAAACAAACAAACTATACAAGTGATTTCTGAATGTGTAGTCTTGAACTCTATACTTCAAATGTATTAATTGTGGAGTGTATGAAGTATATCTGAATAGAGATATTATTTTTTAATGCACGGGTTGTTATCTATAAGAAAAATAGAGAAAAACATTCCCCAAATCATAAGGATGTATGAGTACTATACCTCACACCTATAATCCCAGCAATTTCAGAGACCAAGGCAGAAAATTCCCTGGAAGATAAGGGTTTTCAGACCAGACTTGGCAACATAATAAGACTTCACTTGTCTATGAAATAAGTTCAAAACTTCCCCAGCAGTTGTGGCATGGGCCTGTACTCTCAGTTTCTGAGAAGCATAAACAGAGGAGGATACCATGAGCTTAATAGCTTGCATTTCCTCGAGCTATCATGGTACCAATGCATTTTTCTGGGCAATGGGTGAAATGCAGTATGCAATCTATAAAATTGATACTGTAAAGTGGCAGGATTAGTCCGGTAACATACAAAATATTTTCTACACGTATCCCAAATGGGATTTATTACCAGGACTGCCAGTGCAGCTTAATATGGGAAAATCAATTATTATTACACACTATAATCATAGAATCCATGAGGAAAACCACACAGTAGCCTCAAAAGACACAGATAAGGCTTTTGACATAAGCAACATATCTCGTTAATAAAATCTTTTAAAAATGTTAGATGAGAGCAGGTCGCCTGTGGCGGGTCAAAACCCTGCCCAAGCCAAACTGCAACAACAAAATAAAATCTTAGATGAGACAAGAATATCTTCAGGAATACTAATGGGATTTACACATGAGTGGATACATATAAAGTGCTATATTCACACGACGAAATATTTTTCAACCATCAAAAGGAATGAAGTGCACATTTATGTTACAATAGAATTGAACCTTAAAATCATTACTATAAGGGAACATGGCCACTTAGAAAAGACCTTACAGAGCATGACTGAACTCAAAAGTAAACATCAAGAAAAGGCCAATTGTCTATTAGGTGTAGAGAGCAGGGGGATGAGGATACTGTGGAAGATGAACGTGACTGTTAATAGGTATTGATATTCTTTACGTGGAGGGAGAAAACAAAGTTTTAAAATTAGATTATGATGATAGCCGTAAAATTGTGTGCCTATGCTACAAAACACAGAATTGTACACTTTCACAGGGTGAACTGATTAGTACAATGAATTGATGTTTTTCAAAACTTCAGTACTCAAAAGGCCCACAATATAAGAAAAGTACCCAGGTTGTGAGAGTATTTGAAAAACAGTAAACACCTATCTCCATGCCCACACACAGGTTTCCATGAATTGAAATGGAAGGCACATTGTTCAATCCTACCAAAGTTCTGTTTTTATTTTTCCTTGAGACATATTTTGATTCCTTCCCTGTGCGTATAGTTGCATGACGTCATGACAACTAACCACAATCTCAAATCCTGTGTTCAACAGATCCTATTGTTTCAGCCTCCTCAGTATCTGGGCATCCAGGTACTCCCCTAAATTGCCTAATTACTTTTGATCACCCGCTTCTGCCTCCCAGAGTGTTAACATTAAAAGTGTAACCCACTGCTCCAGAGCTTGAAGTTGGGAAATATATATATATATATATATATTTATATATATATACATATATTTATATATATATACACACATACAGAATAGTGCACCAGCCGCATATGTTGGAAATGGTGGTTCAAAAAATATATACACACACACACACACATACATATGTATGTGTATATGTATGTATGTGTGTGTATATGTGTGTGTGTATATATATATATACATATATATATATATTTTTTTTTTTTTGGCTGGGGCTGGGTTTGAACCCACCATTTCCAACATATGCGGCTGGCACACTATTCTGTTGAGCCACAGATGCCACCCAGTTAGGATATTTTTCAAACTAAGGTTGGTGGCCAGAGGTGGGGCTTTACGCCTGTCATCTTGGCTCATTGAGAGGCCCCATCTGTTGAATTGTCTCAGTTTCTGAATTGGAGGCTAGCTTGAGCACTAGTGAAATCCCCATCTTTGAAAAATTGAATAGGTTTACTTGATGACAATATTTCAAGTTTATTGTGAGCTATCATACCAGGTTACTCTACCAAGAGTAACAAGATGAAATTCTGTCTCAATACATAAATGGGGGAAAACATTGGCTGGGAACTTATCCTAAATTTGCACTTTTGACCATGGATTGAGAGTTGAAATTTTGCCCTAGATTAG
The DNA here is from genome assembly GCF_027406575.1 of Nycticebus coucang. Classification (NCBI taxonomy): domain Eukaryota; kingdom Metazoa; phylum Chordata; class Mammalia; order Primates; family Lorisidae; genus Nycticebus; species Nycticebus coucang. Next base: position 9,751,299 of record NC_069805.1, read on the forward strand.
ATGTCAACTAAACAAATTATTCTCTCATAGAGGAATTTTTTAATACAACCTTTATAAATAAACCCTTTGAATTTAAGTAACTCTGACCCTTTAATATCCTAGATTATTGTAGTGACTGGATACTGCCCACACAGTGTATTCTTGACTGAAAACAGGCTTTTCATATGCACACTAAAATATCTGGAGAATACCCTCCCCCTTTTGTCTTTGGATTCTTCAAGATGGGCCAATATTCCCTTGCCCCAATCAGTCTGAGTCCATAGACCAGGCATATCTGGAGGACCCCTCCCCTTCACATCACCTGGTAATATCCTAAGGAATCAATACCAAACCCATTTGTCCTGGCTCATTCCCTTCCCGGGAGTCACAGTAAATCTCCCCCTTTATGAACTTCTATATTCTATCTGCCTAATGATCTCTCCTAGTACTTCAGCTCTTGGAAACTATTCCTAGAAAAATTTATTCCTTTCATTCTTTGTTTAATTATTTTCCATGAGACAGACTGTCACCCTGTTGTCCATTCTATAGTATCATGTCATCAGCCTAGCACACAGCAACATCCAACTCTTAGCTTGAAGGAATTCTCCTGCCTCAGACTCTGGAGTTGCAGGACCTAAAGGCAAGGAGCACTACCCTTGACAACTTTTTGTTGGGGTGAGGATGGTGGGAAGATGAAAGTGTTTAATAGTGGGTATTGACATTCTTTGTATGGGGGGGAGAAGACAAACTTCTAAAATTAGATTGTTAAGAGAGCTGTAAAATTATATGTCTATACTAAGAAACACAGAATTGTACACTTTCAAAGGGTGAATTACATTTTTCAATGAAGCTACTTGATGTTTTCCAAAACTTGAGGTTTTCAAAAGGCTCACAGCATAAGAAGTACACAGGTTATGAGAGAACTTGAGAGATAGTCAACCCAATCTCCCTGCTCACACACAGGTTACCATGAATTGACATGGAAGGCACACTGTTACATTTACCTATGTTGTCATTTTCATATTCCATGAGACAGCATCTGACTATTTCCCTCTGAATAGAGTGTCCTGAATTCAAGTTAGCTAAGGGGAATCTCAAACTCTTAGGTCAACAGATACTTTTGCCTCAGCCCTTGAAGTTGGGATATTTTTCAAAATATAGTTGGTGGCAAGTGGTGGTGTTTCATGTCTATCCACATCGCAATTCGGTAGGCAAAGTCAATTGTATTGTCTGAGCTTCTGAATTGAAGACAAGCCTGAGCACTAGTGAGATTCCTATCTCTGATTAGTGAAAAATGGCTGGAACTTATGCAAGCACCTTGAGTCTCAGCTGAGGGAATAGGTTCACTTGATGAAAACACTTGAGATTGCTGTGAGCTATGATATAGGATACTCTACTGAGGGCAAAAAAAGGTAGCTCAATACATATGTAGAGAAAACCATTGGTAGAGAACTTACCCCTCATTTTTACTTTTGACAACAAATGTAGAGTTGAAATTTTTTCCCCTAGATTAGATGTCAAATAGAGAAATTCTTATCTCATAGGAAAATTGTTTTCCTACAAACTTGATTAATCACAACTTTAGATTTTATGTAACTCTGACTCTTTATTATCATAAATTATTGTAGTCACTAGAAAGTTCTCGTACAGTGAATTCTTGACTCAATTCAGGGTTTTCATATGCACACTAAAAAATTCAGGGTATTCCATCCACCTCTTACATTGGACTTCTTCAATCAGGCAAATATTCCCTTCCCACAATCAGTGGAAGGCCAGGGACCAGTGATCCCTGGAGAAGAGCTACACATCATAACAACTGGCAATATCCTAACAAACCAACACAAATTCATTTGTCATGACTAACTTTTCTGGCTTCTGGGAGCCAGAATAAATCTCCTCCTTTATGTAGTCCCATATTCTTTTTTTTTTTTTTAATTTTTTATTAAATCATAACTGTATAACTTTTTTTTTTTTAATTTAATTTTTTTTTTTTTTTTGTTGAGACAGGGTCCCACTCTATGCCCCTGAGCAGAGTTCAGTGGGCGTGGTAGCTCACCACAACCTCAGACTCAAGCTGCGGGCACCCCACTGCCTCAGCCTCCGGAAGCCGCTGGGATTACAGGCACTCGCTGTGGCGCCCGGCTGGGTTTTTCCATTATTTTCATGAGTTGGGGTCTCACTGTCGCTCAGGTGAGTCTCGAACTCCTGAGCTCAAGCGATTCTCCCTCCTAGGCCTCCCACAGTGCTGGGATTACAGGCGTGAGCCACCGAGCCCGGCTTTTTTTTATTTTTTAATTTTTTTTATTAAATCATAACAGTATACATTGATATGATAATGGGGCATCATACACTCGCTTCATAGACATTTGACACATTTTTATCACAGTGCTTAACATAGCCTTTCCGGCGTTATCTCAGTTAATGTGCCAAAACATTTACATTCTACATCTACCAAGTTTCACAAATACCCCTGTAAGATGCACCACAGGTGTGATCACACTGATCCCCCTCCCTCTACCCACCCCCCTTTCTCACTTCCCCCTATTGTTAAGTTGTAAATGGGTTATAGCTTTCATGTGAGAGCCCCAAATTAGTTTCATAGTAGGGTTGAGTACATTGGGTACTTTTTCTTCCATTCCTGAGATACTTTACTAAGAAGAATATGTTCCAGCTCCATCCATGTAAACATGAAAGAGGTAAAGTCTCCATCTTTCTTTAAGTCTGCATAGTATTCCATGGTATACATATACCACAATTTATTAATCCATTCCTGGATCGATGGGCACTTGGGCTTTGTCCATGACTTAGCTATTATGAATTGGGCTGCAATAAACATTCTGGTACAAATATCTTTGTTATGTTGTGATTTTTGGGCTTCTGGGTATATGCCCAGCAGAGGAATTACAGGATTGAATGGCAGATCTATTTTTAGATCTCTGAGTGTTCTCCATATATCTTTCCATAGGAATGTATTAATTTGCATTCCCACCAGCAGTGCAGAAGTGTTCCCTTTTCTCTCCATCCACGCCAACACCTCTGGTCTTGAGATTTTGTGATATAGGCTAGTCTCATAGGAGTTAGATGATATCTCAAAGTAGTTTTGTTTGCATTTCTCTGATGATTAAAGATGATGAGCATTTTTTGATATGTCTGAAGGCCGTGCGCCTGTCTTCTTCAGAGAAGTTTCTCTTCAAATCCCTTGCCCAGCCTGCGATGGGATCCCTTGTTTTTTTCTTGCTGATGCGTTTGAGTTCTCTGTGGATTCTGGTTATTAAACCTTTGTCAGAGATATACCCTGCAAATATCTTCTCCCATTCTGAGGGCTGTCTGCTTGCTCTGCTTACTGTGTTCTTAGCTGTGCAGAAGCTTTTTAGTTTGATCAAGTCCCAGTAGTGTATTTTTGAAGCTGCTTCAATTGCCCGGGGGGTTCTCCTCATGAAATACTCACCCAGACCAATTTCTTCAAGGGTTTTCCTTGCATTCTCCTCTAGTATTTTTATAGTTTCATGTTTTAAGTTTAAATCTTTAATCCAATGAGAGTCTATCTTAGTTAATGGTGAAAGGTGTGGGTCCAATTTCAGTCTTCTGCAGGTTGCCAGCCAGTTCACCCATCACCATTTGTTAAATAGGGAATCTTTTCCCCACTGAAGGTTTCTAATTGGCTTGTCAAAAATCAAATAGTGGTAAGTAGCTGGATTCATCTCTTGGTTCTCTATTCTGTTCCAGATATCTACTTCTCTGTTTTTGTGCCAATACCATCCTGTTTTGATCACTATCGATTTGTAGTAAAGTCTGAGGTCTGGTAGTGTGATTCCTCCTGTTTTGTTTTTATTTCTGAGTAATGTCTTGGCTATTCAAGGTTTTTTCTGATTCCATATAAAACAAAGTAATGTTTTTTCAAGATCTTTAAAATATGACAGTGGAGCTTTAATAGGGAGTGCGCTGAAATTATATATTGCTTTGGGAAGTATGGACATTTTGATAATGTTGATTCTTCCTAGCCATGAGCCTGGTATGTTTTTCCATTTGTTAGCCATGAGCCTGGTATGTTTTTCCATTTGTTAACATTTTCAGCTATTTCTTTTCTTAGAGTTTCATAGTTCTCTTTATAGAGATCTTTCACGTCTTTTGTTACGTAAATTCCCAAATATTTCATCTTCTCTAGCACTACTGTGAATGGGATAGAGTACTTAACTGCTTTTTCAACTTGACTGTTGTTGGTGTATGTAAAGGCTACCGATTTATGGATGTTGATTTTGTAACCTGAGACGCTGCTGTATTCCTTGATTAATTCTAGGAGTTTTGTAGTAGAGTCCCTAGTGTTTTCCAGATACACAATCATATCATCTGCGAAGAGCGAAAGTTTGATCTCTTCTGACCCTATATGGATACCCTTGATCGCCTTTTCTTCCCTAATTGCGGTGGCTAAAACTTCCATTACAATGTTGAAAAGCAATGGAGACAATGAGCAGCCTTGTCTGGTTCCTGATCTGAGAGGAAATGATTCCAATTTAACTCCATTCAATATGATATTGGCTGTGGGTTTGCTGTAGATGGCCTCTATCAGTTTAAGAAAAGTCCCTTCTAGACCAATTTTCTTGAGTGTTCTGATCATGAAGGGATGCTGGATATTATCAAAAGCTTTTTCTGCATCAATTGAGAGAATCATATTGTCTTTGTTTTTTAATTTGTTTATGTGCTGAATTACATTTATAGATTTATGTATATTGAACCAGCCTTGAGACCCTGGGACAAAACCAACTTGGTCATGGTGTATAATTTGTTTGATGTGTTGCTGGATTCTGTTTGTTAGGATCTTGTTGAATATTTTTGCATCTATATTCATTAGTGATATTTGTCTATAATTTTCTTTTCTTGTTGGGTATTTTCCTGGTTTAGGGATCAGGGTGATGTTTGCTTCATAGAACGTGTTGGGTAGTCTTCCTTCTTTTTCTACATTTTGGAACAGATTGAGTAATATAGGTCCTAATTCCTCTTTAAAGGTTTGGTAGAATTCTGACGTGAAACCATCTGGTCCCGGGCTTTTCTTTTTAGGGAGGTTTTGTATAGTTGATGCTATTTCTGAACTTGATATGAGTCTGTTCAACATTTCCACTTGATTCTGGTTAAGTCTTGGAAGGTGGCCTGGTTCCAAGTATCAGTCAATTTCCTTCAGATTTTCATATTTCTGAGAATAAAGTTTCTTGTAATATTCATTAAGGATTTTTTCAATTTCTGATGAGTCTGTTGTTATTTCGTCTTTGTTGTTTCTGATTGATGAGATTAGAGATTTTACACTTTTTTTCCTGATTAGGTTGGCCAGAGCTTTATCTATTTATTGACCTTTTCAAAAAACCAACTTTTTGATTTATTGATCTGTTGTATTATTCTTTTGTTGTCAATTTCATTTAATTCTGCTCTAATTTTAGTTATTTCTTTTCTTCTACTGGGTTTGGGGTTGGACTGTTTTTCCTTTTCCAGTTGCTTGAGATGTCCCATTAAGTTGTTAATTTTCTCTCTTTCCATTCTCTTAAGGAAGGTTTGCAGTGCTGTAAATTTCCCTCTTAGAACTGCCTTTGTGGTGTCCCAGAGGTTCTGATAGTTTCTGTCTTCATTGTCGTTTTGCTGCAAAAAATTGGTGATTTCTTTCTTAATCTCATCTCTGACCCAGCTATCATTCAGCATAAGGTTATTTAACTTACATGTTTTTGTATGACTATGCAGATTCCTGTTGTTACTCAATTCAAGTTTTATTCCATGATTGTCCGAGAAGATGCATGGAATAATTTCTATTCCTTTAAATTTACCGAGGTTAGTCTTGTGACCTAAAATGTGGTCAATTTTGGAGTAATTTCCGTGGGCTGGTGAGAAGAATGCGTATTCAGTTTTGTTGGGATAAAATGTTCTGTAGATGTCTGCTAAATCTAAATATTGGATGGTTAGGTTTAAATCTAAGATTTCTTTGCTCAGCTTCTTATTGGAGGATTGATCCAGCACTGCCAAAGGAGTGTTGAAATCTCCGACGATTATCAAGCTGGGGAAAATTAATTTACCTATGTCCGTTAGAGTTTCTCTTATAAATTTAGGTGCATTCTGGTTGGGTGCATAGATATTAATAATTGAGATCTCATCATATTGAGTATTACCCTTAACAAATATGAAGTGATAATTCTTGTCCTTCCTTACTTTTGATGGTTTAAATCCTACTGTATCTGCAAATAAAATTGCAACACCTGCTTTTTTCTGATTACCATTTGCCTGAAATATGGATGACCATCCTTTCACCCTGAGTCTGTATTTGACTTTTAAGTTGAGATGTGACTCTTGTATGCAACAAATATCTGGCTTGAGTTTTTGTATCCAGTCAGCTAACCTATGCCTCTTTAGAGGACAGTTTAAGCCATTCACAGTGATGGAGAGTATTGATAAGTCTGGTGGAATTTTGGGTATCGAGTTTTTCAAAGGTCCAGTGGACATTTTAAATCCTTTCGCCAGTGTGGAAGTTGGAGTTTGATCCGAAGTTTCTGAGTGAGTTTACTTTTGTGGTATAGGATTGGGTTGGTCATTGTGCAGGATAGTTCTGAGAATATCCTGAAGAGCTGGTTTACTTATGGCAAATTTTTTCAACATATGAATGTCATTGAAGTATTTAATTTCTCCATCATAAATGAAACTCATTTAGCTGGATACAAGATTCTGGGTTGAAAGTTTTTTTTGCTTTAGGAGATTAAAGGTTGATGACCACCATCTTCTGCTTGAAAAGTTTCAGCAGAGAGATCTGCAGTTATCCTAATATTCTTACCTTTGTACATAATAGTTTTCTTTCGCCGGACTGCTTTGAGAATCTTTTCTTTCATGTTAACTTTAGTGATGCTAATTATGATATGTCTGGGGGATCACTTATTGGGGTTGAATTGTGCTGGGGTTCTGAAGCTGTCTGCTATCTGAATTTCAGATTCTCTGGGCATGTCTGGAAAATTTTCTTTCATAATTTCATGAAGAAGGGCCTCTGTGCCCTCGGAGGCCACTTCATCGTTCTCAGAAAATCCTTTAATTCTTATATTGCTTTTTTTCAAATTATCTGAGAGCTCTCTGAGTGAGTGATCTGTTTTTGCTCTCCATTTCTCTTCCTCTTGGAGAGATTGGGAGCGTTCGAAGACTTTATCTTCAATGTCAGAAATCCTTTCTTCTGCTTTCTCCATTCTGTTGCTGAAGGATTCTACTGTATTTTTCATATCTTCGAGGGCTGTAAATTCTTGCTTCAGTGTGTCTAAGTCTTTGGTGGTTTTGTCTTTAAATTTGTTAAATTCTTGAGACAACTTTTGAATTTCTCCTCGAATTCCTAATTCCATTTTGTTAATCTTGTCTGAAATCCAAATTCTGAATTCGATTTCTGACATCTCATCCAGTTGTTTAAGAACAGGATTTTCAATCACATCTGCCATATCTTTTCTTGGGGGGGTTGATCTATTCTGGTTATTCAAGTTACCAGAGATTTTACGCTGATTCTACCCCATGGTTATTTTACTCCCTTTGGTTTTTCCTCTGGGGCTTTATCAAGGGTCCGTACAGTGTTGTGGCCTGAGAAACTGGGGCCCTGTCTGGTGTGGTGGAGCAAAGTGGTTCTGTCTTGCTTTCAGCTGGTTTCTGTTCGATCCTATTGTAACTTCTACTCTGGCTTGAAGTCTCAGCTGTGTGGAAAAATCAGTAATTAAGTCACCCTGCCTGCCCACCTCTGGCCCAAGTTCGGAAAGGAGAATCAAACATTCCTACAACCGCACACCCAGGGCACAGCGTGAAAAGTCCTCAGTCTATTAGCCCAGTTCAAAAGGTCCAAATCAACTGTCTCAATCGGCACCTGTCTCGGGTGGGAGAGTTCAAGAGTTCTCTGGGAACTGGATCACAGGGGCCTGTGACTCCTCTGACAGGGCTAACCCCAGTGCAGCGTGGAGTCTGGAGGAGCCACCCAGCAAACAGAGCAGTCTTGGAAGGTTGACGTCTCCTTCCCCACTTTGCCCCTCCATCGGACCCAGTCACTGGTATCTCTGCAGATTGCTAACCCAGTTGCCTGTAGTGAACAGACACTCCAGGGGTTTGCACCTGCCTGAATCGCAAGGAAGTCTGACAGGCCCCCGCAGACTGCCTCTATCTGGCAGGAGGACATGGGGCCTGACATCTTTGAGTGCTTGATGCAGGTGATGAGAAGGAGGTGTTCACTCAGGCTTAGCCCCATCCATGATGGATGCTACTAACAGAACAGACAACGTTGTGGGGTTCTTTCTCTGTTCCTGCCAAAATCGCCTACAGAAGACGGGCTGTTCTGAGTTTCAACGTCTTTGCTGCTGGAGGTTTCACCTCTCTGGGAGTTTTCTCAAAGTGATAGAGATCATCTAAGGCAAACCCACACACAGGCAATATCATATTGGATTGAGTAAAATAAAGAGAACTATGAAACGCTAAGAAAAGAAATAGCTGAAAATGTTAACAAATGCAAAAACATACCATGCTCATGGCTGGGAAGAATCAACATTATCAAAATGTCCATACTACCCAAAGCAATATATAATTTCAACACACTCCCTATTAAAGCTCCACTGTCATATTTTAAAGATCTTGAAAAAACATTACTTCGTTTTATATGGATTCAGAAAAAACTTCGAATAGCCAAGACATTACTCAGAAATAAATACAAAACAGGAGGAATCACACTACAAGACCTCAGACTTTACTACAAATCGATAGTGATCAAAACAGGATGGTATTGGCACAAAAACAGAGAAGTAGATATCTGGAACAGAATAGAGAACCAAGAGATGAATCCAGCTACTTACCGCTATTTGATTTTTGACAAGCCAATTAGAAACCTTCAGTGGGGAAAATATTCCCTATTTAACAAATGGTGCTGGGTGAACTGGCTGGCAACCTGCAGAAGACTGAAATTGGACCCACACCTTTCACCATTAACTAAGATAGACTCTCATTGGATTAAAGATTTAAACTTAAAACATGAAACTATAAAAATACTAGAGGAGAATGCAAGGAAAACCCTTGAAGAAATTGGTCTGGGTGAGTATTTCATGAGGAGAACCCCCCGGGCAATTGAAGCAGCTTCAAAAATACACTACTGGGACTTGATCAAACTAAAAAGCTTCTGCACAGCTAAGAACACAGTAAGCAGAGCAAGCAGACAGCCCTCAGAATGGGAGAAGATATTTGCAGGGTATATCTCTGACAAAGGTTTAATAACCAGAATCCACAGAGAACTCAAACGCATCAGCAAGAAAAAAACAAGGGATCCCATCGCAGGCTGGGCAAGGGATTTGAAGAGAAACTTCTCTGAAGAAGACAGGCGCACGGCCTTCAGACATATCAAAAAATGCTCATCATCTTTAATCATCAGAGAAATGCAAACAAAACTACTTTGAGATATCATCTAACTCCTATGAGACTAGCCTATATCACAAAATCTCAAGACCAGAGGTGTTGGCGTGGATGGAGAGAAAAGGGAACACTTCTGCACTGCTGGTGGGAATGCAAATTAATACATTCCTTCTGGAAAGATATATGGAGAACACTCAGAGATCTAAAAATAGATCTGCCATTCAATCCTGTAATTCCTCTGCTGGGCATATACCCAGAAGCCCAAAAATCACAACATAACAAAGATATTTGTACCAGAATGTTTATTGCAGCCCAATTCATAATAGCTAAGTCATGGACAAAGCCCAAGTGCCCATCGATCCAGGAATGGATTAATAAATTGTGGTATATGTATACCATGGAATACTATGCAGCCTTAAAGATAGATGGAGACTTTACCTCTTTCAAGTTTACATGGATAGAGCTGGAACACATTCTTTTTAGTAAAGTATCCCAAGAATGGAAGAAAAAGTACCCAATGTACACAGCCCTACTATGAAACTAATTTGGGACTCTCACATGAAAGCTATAACCCAGCTACAACTTAACAATAGGGGGAAGTGGAAAAGGGGGGTGTGGGTCGAGGGAGGGGGATCGGTGTGATCACACCTGTGGTGCATATTACAGGGGTATTTGCGAAACTTGCTAAATGTAGAATGTAAATGTTTTGGCACAGTAACTGAGATAACGCCGGAAAGGCTATGTTAACCACTGTGATAAAAATGTGTCAAATGGTTTATGAAGTGAGTGTATGATGCCCCATGATCATATCAATGTATACAGTTATGATTTAGTAAAAGAAGAAAAAAAAAAAGACAATGAGTGCTACCTCTAAAAATAGAGTAAATCAAGTTCGGGAAGAAGAAATTAGCATAAAATTATTTTAAATCCCACTACCTATGTAAATTTTGAGTAAATCTTGAATATTTATTCATGGAGAATTATATTTGGTTCATCCAAAATAAAAGATCTATACTTTAAAAAAAAAAAAAGAAAATATTTCCACTCAAACAGGAACCATCCAAGGTTGCCTATTGTTTCCACTGCTATTGAATATTGTAATGGAAGCCTTAGCCATTGCAATCAGGCAAGAGAAAATTATCAAGTGTATGAAAATAGGGTCAGAGGAGATCAAACTTTCACTCTTCACAGATTATATGATTTCATACCTAGAAAACCCCAGGGACTCAACTACAAAACTTTGAAAAGTGATAAAGAAATACAGCAGGATCTTAGGATACAAAATTAATGCTCACAAACCAGTAGCTTTTATATATACCAATAATGATCAAGCTGAAAAATTAGTCAAGGACTCTATTCCTTTTACAGTAGTCCCAAGGAAAATGAAATATTTGTGAATCTACCTAAGAATGGGAAAGATCTCTACAAAGAGAATTATGAAACTCTGAGAAAGAAATAGCCAAAGATGGTAACAAATTGAAAAACACATCATGCTCAAGACTGGGAAGATTCATCGTTGTTTAAATGTCCATAATACTCAAAGTAATATACAAATTTAATGCAATACCCATGAATCACCACTGTCATACTTTAAAGACCTTTGAAAGAAAATAATACTTTCTTTTATATGGAATGAGAAAAGACGGATAGCCAAGACATTACTCAGAAATAAAAACAAATGAGGAGGAATCATGCTACCAGATTTCAGACTACACTAAAAATCTATAGTGATGCAAAAACCATGGTACTGGCACAAAAACAGAGTGGTAGATGTATGGAACAGAATAAGGAAAAAAGAGATGAAGCCAGCTACTTATCATCATTTGATCTTTGATAAACCTATCGAAAACATTCAGTGGGTGAAAGGACATTATGTTTAAGAAAAGTTGTTGTGTGAATTGGCTGGTGACTTATACAAGACAGAAAATGGACCCACAACTTTCATATTAACAATAATTTACTCTCACTGGATAAAAGATTGAAACTTAAAACAGGAAACTATAAAGATTCTTATATAGAGTGCATGGGAAATACTTGAAAAAATTGGCCGGGGAGAATTTATGAGGAGGACACCCACTCTCCCTTCCACCACACCCTAGGTAATTGAAGCAACACCAAAAATACTTTACTGGGATCTGATCAAACTAAAAGCATTCTGCACAGCCAAGAACACAGTAAGTAAAGTAAGCAGCCAGCCCTCAGAATGGGAGAAGATATTTGCAGATGATGTCACCGAGAATGGTTTGATAACCAGAATCCACAGAGAACTCAAATGTATTAGATTAAAAGAACAAGTGACCACATCTCATTGTGGGCAAGAGATCTGAATAGAAACTTCTCTGAAGAAGAAGAAGAAAAGAGGTGAAAAGCCTACAGACAGGTGAAAAATGCTCATCATACTTAATCATCAGAGAAGTGCAAATCAAAATAACTTTGAGACATCATCTAACTCCAGTAAGAGTAGCCCATATAACAAAATATCAAAACTGTAGATGCTGGCGTAGATGTGGAGAAAAGGAAACACTTCTGCCCTGCTGGTGGGAATGCAAACTAACATGTTCATTTCGCAAAGAAGTTTGGACTTCACTTAGGGATCTAAAAATAGAACTGCCCTTCCATCCTGCTACTCCTCTACTAGGTATATATCCACAAAATCAAAAATCACTTAATAACAAAGATATTTCCACCAGAATGTTTATTGCAGCCCAATTTATGATTGTCAAGTTCTGGAAGAAGCCCAACTGCCCATGTACCCACAAATGGATTTATAAATTGAGGTAGATGTACACTATGGGATATTATGCAGCCTTTAAAAAGATGGAGACTTTACCTCTTTTATATTTATGTGGATGGAATGGGAACATATTCTTCTTAGTAAACTTCTCAATAATGGAAGAAAAAGTATCCAATGTTCTCATCTCTACAATGAAACCAATATATAAGCACATATACTTGTATATGAAAGCTATAACCCAACTACAGACCAAGAAGAAAGTGAAAGAGGAGGGAAGGGGTGGAGAGAGGCTAGGATGGATGGAGGGAGGATAATTGGTAATCCCACACCTATGGTGCATTTTAAAACCATTCATGTCAAATCTAAGAAGTACAGACTAAAAATGTCTTAACACAATAATTACAAAAGTTCAGTGAAAGTTTATTGTAAGTATTTCAAATTGTATATAAAACCATCATATTGTACCCCATAAATGCATTAAGGTAAACAGGTAAGATTCAAATTAAAATATCTGAATTACAGAAAACAGAATCAAATTTATTTAGTCAAGTACTAGAATAAAAAATAGCAAACACACACACAAACAAAACGAAATAATAAAAAAAAGAAAACAAAAACACAGAAGCACTATGCAATGACTCCCAAAGAAGCCAAACAGTGGTCCATGACCACCCAAGATGGCTTCTCAGTTGAAGAGAAAATAACCCAAACATGCACACACTCACACACACACTCATACACAGGTTCACTTACTCTTTCTCTCTATCTCAAACACACACACAAGCGCACAGGATCACAGGCACACATACAGGGAAAGAAGAAACCCAGTACCTTCCAGCAATACAATCAATATACTATAAGCACAAAACTCAGAATTTTTTACAATGCTTCCTTTTTTAATAACAAAGGTGCCCACTGTGGGTATACAAATATATATTTTCAGTGGTTTACTCTTGACTTATTTTTAAAGATATCAGTGTTACTACACTAAAATGTTTTCTGTATTTTACAGACTTTTATTGACTTTGATGTATCTACCTTCCACCAACCAAAAGACTTTCAGGTTGGCAGACAGAGTGGTGCCTTATTTTCTGCTAAATTACATATCTAAACACTGGCTAGAAAATGTCTTATATTGCCATTTCAATACTGGGTAATAGTTACAGTGATGCTAAATCGCCGTTTTCTGCAAGATCTGTGCAGTGTTGGTGTGAAAGACAAGGCAGTCACTGTTCATCATGACTGTCTCAATTTCCTCCGAAACAGACCAAGAAGTTGCTTCCCAAGTCAGTCGCTGTCAATCACCAGTGACCTGAAATTGGTAAGTAAAGGTTTCTGCTTGGTGCGTTCCTAGCAGCCTTAGCATTGTGCAGAACCCCTCTTCACCATGGTGGTTTTACTGTTTCTGGAAGACCGCCATGAATTGCAAGCCAAAACAGGACTGCATGATCACCCATTCAAAGGTACCACTAACATTATTAACATCCACAGCAAGGATAATTGCAGTCTCTAACTCCAGTGCTGTAACAAAGTCATTCTGATAGATCAGATGGGGCATCAAAGTATTCAAACAGCCTTCCCATTGACAGAGAACACCAGGGCATGGACAGGAATAAGGCCTAAAGTGACAGAGCTCTTCGTGGTCTGCTTTGTTCCCAGGAGGCACAGTTAATCCACATCCAGAAGAGGCATATTTACATGATAAGGTAAGAGATTTGGCCACTTTCTCCATAGCCACATTGAGAATTGATCCCAATGGGCCCCGGCAAGTTGGAAAAGAAGCCAGCTTCCGGCAACAGCTTATCCTAAGAAGATGACCAGGCTGACACTGAAAGAGGGTGTCAGGTGCACAGGGAACACTCAAAAAGACTCCTCAATTCACTGCTGGATGGAGTCCTGTCAGGTAGAGTCGGCGCCTTCTGGGGTGATGGACTCTGAGAGGGACCAGCAGGCTGTGCCCTGTCAGGCCAATGGCGCATTTCTGTAGGCCAAGAAGTCTCTTGCAACCGTTCCTGGGTCAAAGGCTCTGAGCTTTCAACTCCTGCGGATGCCTTGGCTCCCAAACCGACTGTCGCTGCTGTAGAGGGTCCCCCTCCATGGTTGGGCTTTCCCCTGAACTCACCATCGTGAGCACTGCTCTTTGGCTCATCTTCGAGCACGCCGCCAACTCACTCACACTAAATACCACATGCCGTGCCCAAGGACTCGAGCATTGGCAGCCCGAGTGCCGGGTTCCTGGCTGCTGGTTTTATTATTATTATTATTATTATCATTATTAAATAATAGATCCATACATTAATGGGATCATGGGGCATCATACAATGGTATAGACCGTTTGACACATTTTCATCACACTGGTTAACATAGCCTTCCTGGCATTTTCTTAGTTATTGTGTTAAGACATTTACATTCTACATTTACTAAGTTTCACATATACACTTGTAAGATGCACCAAAGGTTTATAGAAGAATTCTTTATCCAAATTCAGCATATGTTGTACGTGATTGTCTCCTTGGACTTTTTGCCTCTCCTGGGGCCAATGTGGGTAAATTGTGTTTCCCTAGAAAATTATCAATTGCATCAGCGTCAAATGTATTTGAGTAGAATGCTGCAAACATTTCACTTAGGAGACTTGAAATTTTCTTTGTATTGAAAGCTATGTTATCTTTGTCACTTTCAATTTGGGGACATTGTCTTTCATTTCATGTTTCTGATATCCTCTCAAGTAACCTGCTATTCCTCTTAAAAATAAATAAATAAATAAATAAATAAAGGTATATTATATGCTTTGATATAAATTGTTTCTATTATTTTAATTAGATCTTCAAAAATACCATAGAGTATATTTAATATGGCATGAGATAAAATAATACCATGAGATTTACATGAAAATCACTTTGGAGGGCTTTGAGGGCCACATCCATGAGTAAATGCACTCCAAAAGATTTGACACTTGAGAATAAGACCACCATATAGAAAAAGTACATAAGCTGCAAATCTTGCCATTAGACAATGAGAATTTCATATCTTGATTTGCAATCAAGATGATTTTCCCACCTGAATTCCAGCAATTGCTAAGATTAAAGAGATTTATAATAAATAAATCTATTTATTTAGTGCAAGTTTATAATGCCGATATTAAGCAATAGTTTTTATTTTCAATCAAAATCCAAATAGATTTTTTACAATTATAAAAAGTAAAAAATGAAATTATATGTCAGAAGAAATGCACAATATTTGCCAAAAAATTTTTGAGGAATACTTTAAGAGACTTGAGTTATCACATATGAAAAATATGTCTTCATAGGCCCTGTAACCTACTGGGTATGGTATTGACAAAAGAATTTACAAATGAGTGACTGGAATAAACAAGTCAAGGAACATACTTATTATGCACAGACTTCAATGAAACATATTTCCATGAGGTTAGTCAAAGTAGTCAGGGAAAGATAAACTAATATGTATACCTGCGTCTTCTGAAAATACATTTGGAAGGATATAATATAAAGTTTTGCCTAGAAATAGTTTTGAATAATTCAAAAATAGTTAAATTCTGAGCTTCAGATAACTAAAATGATCAAAGATTCTAAGTGGCCTTATCTGTTCACTTTAGCTGGTGTCCCTCAAGTGTTTGAACCAGACCTCTCCTAATCCCTCTATCCACTGACAGAGAAGTGATCTCCCACTTGTTCCTCAGTGATTCTGTTGATGGTTGAAATTCCAGGCAGTAGGCTGACAGAACTGTTGAGATTTTGTACAGCAGTGTGACTCAAGCAGCATCATAGCTGACAAAAATGCATGAAGTCATTTAACTAGGAAGATTCTTTTTTTTTTTTTCAGACAGAGTTTCACATTGTCTCATTAGGTAGAGTGCCATGCATCACAGCTCAAGGCAAGTTCCAACTCTCAGTCTTAGGTGATTAGTTTGCCAGCTGGAAAAACAAGTGCCCGCTACAACACTCAGCTATTTTGTGTTACATTTTGGCCAGGGCCATGTTTAATCTCACCACCCTTTCTATATGGTCCCAGTGCCCTGAATACTGAGTCACAAGCACCGCCCTTGATTTGCTATTTGAAGGACATCTTTGACAGCTACTCTAAAACATCCATTTGAGCGAAGCTTACAAATTTACTATGCTGAGCTATACCCTTCATTTGGTCATAGCTTCATACATGTAAAGCATGTCTACTTTGCTTGAAAAATCAAGATAATTCTGGTATTTTTAGATGATGAAAATGTTTGTTTGTTAGTTTATCAGTTTGTCTCTGCATGGCTGTGTCTATGGGTAATTTTGAAATATGATTTCTATATGTGGTCCAGGCTAGACTTTCATGGCCCTCAGCCTGGATCATAGCAACCTCAAACTCCAGGATGAGGGCAATCATCCTGCCTGAGACACCCAGGTGCCTATGAATACAGGTGCCTGTAACAGTGTCTATATAATTTTTCAATTTTCTTAGAGACAGTTTGCTACACTTATTCTGTCCATTCTTAGCACCGCTTCATACAAGAACTCCACCCATTCAGCCTTCCTGAGGGCTAGGATTACTGTGTGAGCAACCAAGTTTGTTTGTATTCTCTATCTTTGTTTCCTTCTCTCCCTCTTCCCTTTACACTTCCTCAGTTTATCCTTCCTCCCTGCAATTCAGTCTCTCTCATTTGCTTCCTCTTTCCATTCTTTACTTCCCTTCATTCCTTTCTTTCTTTTATCTCTTCTTCTACACCTTAAGAAAATTTCTCTGCTAAAAAACAAACTACACAAGTGATCCCTGAATGTGTAGTCTTGAACACTATATTTGAAATGGGTGAATTGTGGACTGTGTAAATTATATCTGCATAGAGTTGTTATATTTTATTCTAAAGTTGTTTTATTTTATTCTCTATTTACCTCTTGTCTATGAGGTAAATAGAGAAAAACCTCGACAAAACATAAGCATGGATGAGCACCATAGATGACATCTATAACCTCAGCAATTTCAGAAGCCGACCCAGAAAGATTCCTATAACCTAAAGTGTTTCTGTCCAGAATGAGCAACTCAGTAAGACCACACAGGTACTAAACATAAATGCAAAACTTCTCCATCAGGTATGGCATGGGCTTGTCCTCTCAGCTGCTGAGAAGGATAATGTCAGGGGGACCATATGAGTTTAGCAGCTTCCTTTTCCTTCACTTATGATGATACCAATGTATTTTTGGAGACAAAGGGTGAAACAAAGTAAGAAATCTATAACAGATATACTGGATAGGTGCAGGAAAAGTCTGGTAGCATACAATATATTTTATACATGTATCCAAAATGAGATTTATTACCAGGATTTCCAGTCTAGTTCAATATGTGAAAATCAACTAATAGAACACACCACCTTAATAGAGAAAATAAGAGGAACCACATGGTTGCCTCAAGCGACACAGAAAAGGCTTTTGACAGAAGCAACATAACTGGTTGATAAAAAAAAAAATCCTAGATGAAAAGGGAACATATTTAGGAATACTAATGGGAACTACAGATGATTGTATACATATACTGTGCTATATTTAAGGATGGAATATTTTTCGACAATCAAAAGGAATGAAGTGCATGTGTATGTAACAATGGGAATGAACCTTAATATCATTATGGGGGGACAGTTATAAAAGACCACACACACACAGAGTAGGACTGAACTCAGAAGAAAACATGGCAACTTGAATTAGTCCAGAAATTTTAATGCCTCCTTACCAACTACTACTGCACAGGATAACAGTAACACAATAACTAAGAAAATGTGGTGAAGGCTATGTTAACCAGTTTGATGAAAATATGTCAAATGCTATATAAAACAAGCACATTGTACCCCATAATTACATTAATGTCATAGCTATGATTTAATAAAATAATTAAAATAAAATTAAACATGGGACAAGTCAAATTGTCTGCTGGAAGTAGGAGGCAGGTGGGGGAGGGTGGTGGGAAAGACGAAAGTGACTGATGGTAGGTATTGACATTCTTTGGGGGAGAAGACAATGCTCTAGAATTAGATTATGATAGCTATACATTACTGTGACTATTATAAGAAACATAAAATTGTACGCTTGCAAAGAGTGAACTGCTTATTTAAATAAAGCTACTTCAGAATTTTTACCACAACTTGAGAAACTCAAAAGTCTCACAGCATAAGAAGTACCCAGGTCATGTTTTATACCAGATAATCAACACTATCTCCCTGCTCACACACAGGCTACGATGAATTGACATGGAAGGCACATTGTTCCATCTTGAAAAAAGTTGTCATTTCCTTTGTCCTTGAAAGAAAGTCTACCTACTTCCCCTGGGTAGACTGCTGTGACATCATCATAGCTAACAGCAATTTCAAACTTCTGGGGTGAACAGATCTTCATTTTTTTTCTTTCTTTTTTTGCACATTTTTGGTCCAAGTCCAAGTTCAATCCTGACATTTCTGTTATATATAGCAGGCACCATACTCCTTTGAGCCACAGGTGTATCCAAGTGCTCAATAGATCTTATTTCCTTTTCTTACTAAGCATCTGGGAATCCAGGTGCTCCTCCACAGTTACAGTTAATTTTGACCACCTGCCTCTGCCTCCCAGAGTGCTAGGATTATAGGTATGAGCCAAGCTCCAGACCTTGAAGTTGGAATATTTTTCAAACTATAGTTTGTGGCCAGTGCTGGTGCTTCATGATTATCATCCTGGCATGTGGTCAAGCCCAGTCAGTTGGATCGTCTTAGCTTCTGAATTGGTAACCATCCTTAAAACTAGTGAGATCCCCATCCCTGAAGAATAAAAAATGGCCAGATGTTATGCAGGCACCAAGAGTCCCATCTAAGGGAATTGGTTCATTTTTTGACAATATGTGAATATTGCTGTGAGTTATGATACCAGGACACTTTACCAGTTGTGATACCAGAGCATTGAGGGGGTTGGTAGGGGAGGGAACAAAGCTCTGTCTCAATAGGTAAATGGAGAAAACATTGGAGTATGGACTTACCCCTCATTTTTACTTTTTTCCACAATTGCAGTTTTGAAATTTTACTCCTAGATTAAATGTCAACTAGAGAAATTATTCTCTCATAGAGACATTGTGCTGTAGCCCCACTGCTGTACAAAATATCAACTGTTGTGTCACCTTAGTTCTGGGCATCTAAACCATCAATAAAATCAATAAGGCACAAATGGGAGATCACTTTTCTGTCTGTGAAGAAGTGCTAAGGTGTATCTGGATTCAAACCCTTGAGGGATACCAGTTAAAGTGAGTAGAAAAGGCCACTTAGCATCATTGAGCAGAAGACAGAATCCCAGGACATTACTGTATGAAGTCAGAACATTGTCACTGTGGATGACATCACAATGGGTTTTGCCCTGGTTTCCCATGTTTCAACTTGCCCTCATTCATGCTAAGCATGTGTAGTGGCTATCCAGGTTTGTCTTTGAGTTCAAACTGTTGAAAAATAGTGGGGTTCTGTTGTCCACACTCAATTACTGCTTCCAAAATTTGTTAGTATATCCCACCTATGGATTTAACAACTCTTCCTTTCCTTTCCATGTCATAGTTTTGTAAACAAGTGGAGAAGCATTGTTTATACCTAGTGCTGCCCTGAGATGTTCCACACCAAGAACCCAAGCCCAAGGATTAGACAGTTATTTCCCAGACCTGACAGGTACAAAACACAATACTAAGTTCCTCTATTTCTGATATTTAATTTTTTTTCTCTAGAATAGGCTTGTTTTGGACAGTAGGTGTCCTACGGAAGGTCTTCTCTCAAAATTTGGTTAGAAAATGTGTGCAATAGTTTACTATGTACATGTAGTTATTTCTTCTGATCAGGGGAAGTATCAGCCCACCTCAATAGTTCATACATTCCTGACCTACTGGTCTGGTGTGTCAAAACTTTTGGCTTCTTGGTCACATAGGAAGTAGAAGAGTTAATTTGGGCCACAAGTTCAATACAAAATCACTAATGAAAAATGATAACCTGATAAACCTGATAAGAAATAGATGTTGGCGTAATTTTGGTGATATCTGCCTCCGAGAATGTGCAAAACAGTCCTGAAATAATACCTGTGTGTCACTAGGGCCTGAGGATTGGCCAATCCTCAAAGACCTGTTAAGGTCATTTCTTATGCAAAGCTAAATGACTTTTGCCACACATGACTACAATATTTGCTTGCATTGGGAGGCCAAAATGAGATGATCCATGGAGCTCAGAGTTTGGAGACAAGGCTGACCAACAGCAATATATACTTTCATTCAGAAAATCAATGAAACAAGGAGTTGCTTTTTTGAAAAAATAGATGAAAGAGATAAAACTTCAGCCAGACTAACTAAAAATATAAAAGTAAAGCCTTTAGTAATCTCAATCAGAAATGAAAAAGCAGAAATAACAACTTATGCCACAGAGATAGAAGAGATCATCTCTGAATACTACCAGAAACTCTATGCCAGAAATTTGACAATGTAAAGGGAATGGATTAATATACATTTGATCAGGAAGAAATGGAGCTCCCAAACAGATGAATTTCAAGCACTGAGATTTAAAAAATAAATAAATAAAAATAATAAAAAAATTTCCAACAAAAATTCCTCATCCATGTGGCTTCACACCAGAATTCTATCAAACTTTCAAGGAAGAGCTTATTCCCATACTGCAGAACTTATTCCAAAAAATTGAGGAGAAAGGAGTCTTCCCCAACATGTTCTGGGAGGCAAACATCACCCTGACACCAAAACCAGGAAAAGACACAACTAAAAAGGAGAATTTCACACCAATTTCACTAACAAATACAAATGCAAAAATTCTCAACAGAATCCTTGCCAATAGATTATAGCTTATCATTAAAAAAGTCAAACATCATGATCAAGTAGGTTTTATCTCAGTGATGCAAAGCTGGATTAACACATGCAAGTTCATAAATGTTAATCACCATATTAAAGGAAGCAAATACAAAGACCATATGATCTTCTCAATAGATGTGGAAAAATCATTTGATAAAATCCAGCATAGTTTTCTAATTAGAACACTGAAGAGTTTATGCATATGTGGCACATTTCTGAAACTGATTGAAGCTATCTATTACAAAACTGCAGCTAATATTTTACTGAATGGAGTAAAACTGAAAGATTTTCCTCTTAGAACTGGAACCAGACAAGGTTATCCACTGTCACCATTACTATTCACATAGTACTGGAAGTTCTAGCCAATACAATTAGGCAAGACAACAAAATGAAGGGCATCCAAATGGGAGCACAGGAGGTCAAATAGTTCCTCTTTGCTGAGGATATGATCTTATACATAGAGAACCCCAAATTTTCAACCACAAGTCACCAAAAATTACAGTTATGTCTTAGGATATAAAGTCAATGTCCTCAAGTCACTTGCATTTGTATTTTCCAACAATGGTCAAGATGATAAGCTAATTAAGGACACAACTCCCTTCACCATAGCTTCAAGGAAAATGAAATATTGAGGAGTATATGTAACAAAGGCAGTGAAGGACCACTACAAGGAAATTATGAAATCCTTAGAAAGGCAGTAGCATAGGATATTAACAAATAGAAGAACATACAATGCTCTTGGCTGGAAAGAATCAACATTGTTAAAATGTCTATAATTTTCAAAACAATGTACCTATTCAATGCCATCCCTATTAAGGTTCCAACATTGTACTTGAAAGATTCAGAAAAAAAAATGATTCTGCATTTTGTATGGAACCAGAAAAAAACACATATACTGCAAGCAGTTCTTAGTAATAAAAACAAAGCTGGGGGCATCACCTTACCAGATTTTAGGCTATAGTACAAACCCATAGTAGTCAAGACAGCATGGTACTGGAACAGAAATAGAGACATAGACATTTGGAATTGAATAAAAAAATCAGGAAATTAAACTGACATCTTACAACCATCTAATATTTGATAAACCAAACAATAACATACCTTGGGGGAAAGTCTATTAAACAAATGATGCTGGGAGAAATAGATATCCACATGCAAAAGACGGAAGCTGGACCCACATCTTTCTTCACTTAAAATTGATTTAAGTTGAACAAAGGACTTAAATTTAAGGCTTGAAACAATAAAAATTTTCAAAGAAAGCATAAGAAAAACCCTGGAAGATATTGGCATATGGATCGACTGTGTCGGTTGAAAAAACAGCAAAAATAAACTAATGGGACTTAATTAAACTGAAAAGCTTCTGTATAGCCAAAGAGACTACAACCAAAGCAATAGACAACCTACACAATGGAAAAGAATATTTCCATATTTGAACCAGACAAAAGCTTGATAACTAAGATATATGGAGAACTCAAATTAATCCACAAGAAAAAAGCCATCAATCCCGTATATTTATGGGCAAGGGACATAAATATAATCTTCTCTAAAGGACACATACAAATGTTAAACAAATTTATTAAAAAAACCTCATCATCCCTAACTATTAGAGAAATTCAAATCAAAACCACCCCGAGATACCATCTACCCCAGTGAGAATAGCCTACATCAATAAATCTCAAAAATGCAGATGCTGGGGTGGATATAGAGAGAAGGGAGCACTTCTCTGCTGGTGGGACTGCAAACTAATTCAACCCTTTGGGAAGGAAGTATGGAGAACCCTCAAAGAACTCAAGCTAGACCTCCCATTTAATGCTGTAATCCCATTACTGGGCATCTAACCAGAAGAAAAAAAAAATCCTTTTATCATGAGGAGACTTGCACTAGAATCCTTATTGCATCTCAATTTATAATTGCCAAAGTGTGGAAACAGCCTAAATGTCCCTCAAAACAAAATGGATTAACTAGCTGTGGTATATACATAGCATGGAATAATATTCAGCCATTAAAAAAATAGAGATTGTACATACTTTGTATTAACTGGGATGGAAGTGGAACACATTTTTTCTTAGTAAAACAAACAAAAAAATAGAAGCAGGAATCCTATGTACTGAATTTTGATATGAGGACAATTATTGACAATTAATGACACAGTGGGGGTGGAGAAGTGTTGAACAGAGAGAGGAAGAAAAATGAAGGTGTGGGGAAAGGAAGATCAGAGAGAGGGAAGTAGGGAGGGTGGTGGGGTCTTGCCACAACTTTTGGGGGCAGGAAAAGATTGTAAAAGGAACTTTACTTAACAAATATAATCAGTGTAATCTTGTTTCTTGTACCACCAACAATATTTCTGGACTGGCAAACCTGGCAATAAATCTCATTTGGGATACGTTTATAAAATACTTTGTAAGCTACCAGACTTTTCCTACACCAATACAGTATCTGACTTATAGACTGGATACAGCATTTACCCATTTGCCCCACAAAAATACACTGTTACCATCATAGCTCAAGGAAATGCAAGCTGTTAAGCTCCAGTGATCCTCCTGTGGTTATGCTTCTGAGCAGCTGAGAGTACAATCACATGCCACAACTGCTGGGGAGTTTATCACTTATTCCTTGAACAAGTAGGGTTTAACTATGTTGCTCATTCTTGTCTGAAATCCCTTAGCTTCCACTAATTTTTCAGGGTAGGCCTCTAAATTTGTTGAAATTATATGTGTGAGCTATGGTGCTCATCCATGCTACGTTTTGCTGAAGGTTTTTCTCAATAATTCTCATACATAAGAGCCTGTAGATTACAAAATAACAACTCTATTCAGATATAACTTATAATACTCCACAATTCATCCATTTCAAGTATAGAGTTCAAGATTACACATTCACTGATCATTTGTATACTTTTTTTTGTTTGTTTGTTACTGAAGAAGTATACCATAAGGTGTAAGGAGGGATATAGAGGAAAGAAAGGAATGAAGGAAAGAAAGGAATGGAGAGGGCAAGCAAGCAAATGTGAGAGAGAAAATTCTAGGAAGGAAGGATAAAGTGAGGTAGGGGCAATGGGAGGGACAGAGGGAAACAAAGAAAGAGAAAATGATCAAACTCCATGGCTCACACCTATAGTCCAATAACTCTGGCATGTTGAAAATGGCCTGAGCAAGTGTCGGACCCTGTCTCTTCTAACAAGTGAAAAATAATTTAGGAAATGCCATAGACAACTGTAGTCCTAGCAACATGAGAGTCTCGGGTAGAAGTATTGCCAGAATCCTGAATTTAGAGGTTGGTATGATCTAGTCTGAGGCCACAAAAGTCTAGCCTGGGCCACATAAGGAAACTCCTCTCAGAAAATACACCCCCCCCACACACACACATGCACAGACAAACCAATAAAACAACCAACAAAGATTTTCATTGTCTAAAAAGAGCAGAATTACCTTGATAGTTCAAGCAAAGTAGACATTGTTAAGACCCATGACTATGACCAAATTGAGGCTATAGCCAGGCATAGTAAATTTCTAGCTTCTCTGAAATGGATGTTTTGGGGAAGGTGTCAAACAGTACCTTGAAATAGTGTTCAAAGGGCGTTACCTGTGGCCAATTGGGGAGAGCGCTGGCCCATATAATGAAGGTGGTGAGTTCCAACCTGACCCCAGCCTAACTGTCAAAAACAGACAAACAAACAAACAAAAATAGCTGGTGGCATGGCCTGTGACACAAAGGGGTAAGGCGCCAGCCCCACATATCAGAGATGGTGCATTCATACCCGGCCCTAGACAGAAACAGCAAAAAAAAAAAAAGAAAGAAAAGAAGAAAAAATGAAAAGAAAAAAAGAAAGAAAATAGCTAGGTGTTGTTTTGGGCTCTCATAGTCACAGGTACTCCAGAGGCTGAGGCAAATGAATTGCCTGAGCTCAGGAATAGGATCCTGTTGTAAGCTGTGATATCACAGCACTCTACTGAGAGTGACAGCAAAACTCTGTCTCCAACAAAGAAAATAAAAAGACAAAACCAAACAGCATCTTACTTAATTGACTCTATGAAGTTGTGTCAGCTGTGATGCTGCCTGAGACACACTGCTGTACACAATCTCAACTGTGTTGCCAGCTTAATTCCAAGAATTTCAAATTCTCTTAGTGCCTAGAATCAATAAGACATAAATGAGAGATCATATCACTGTGGATGGAGGGCTAAGACTTGACCTGGTTCAAACCCTTGAGGGATAGATACCAACTGAAGTGAGGAGAAAAGGCCACTTTCTATCTTTGACTAGAAGACTGGATCCTAGGACATTAGAGTATGAAGTCACTACTTGGTCAGTATAGATAACATCACAATGGGTGTTGTCCTGGGTTATTATGTTTATGCCTAACATTATTCCTGCTAAGCATGTGGTAGCTATCCTTGTTTGTCGTTGGGTTCAAGCTGTTAAAGAAGAGTGGGGTTCTGTTCTCCACAATCAATTCCTGCTTCCAGAAGTTTGTACTTCTGACAAAGGCATTCAACAACCCTTCCTTTCCTTTTCAAGTCATAAATTTGTAAGCTAGTGGAAGAGTATGGTTTATACCTAGCACTGTCTTGGGATGTACACACCAAAAACAGAAGTCTAAATATCAGACAGTGATTTCACAGACCTGACAGGTACGTCACACAATTCTCAGTTCAACTTTTCCCAAGATTTTGTTTCTTTGTCTTGTATAGGCTCGTTTGAGATGGTAGGTGTTCTACTGAGGGTCCTCTCTCAAAATCTGGTTAAGTACTATTTCCAGTTGTGTACTCTGTACCGGCAGTTATTTCTTTTGATCATGGGAAATATCAGCCTATCTGGAAAGTTCCAACATTCCTGACCTCTTGTTCCAGGTGTTTCCAAACTTTTGGCCTCTTGGCCACATAGGAAGTAGAGGAGTTATTTTTTACCACACATTCAATACACACTCACTAATGAAACACAATAAGCAAGAAAGAGATATGGACATAATTGTGGTGATATCTGCCACCATGAATATGCAAAACAGTTCTGACATATTCACTATGTGTCACAAGTATGTGTGGATTGGACACACTCAAAGTTCCTCAAAGCCCATCAATTAGAGCTCAATGACTTTTGTCTTACATGACTATAATATTTGGTTGCTCTGGGAGGCCAAGGTGGGTTGATCTCTTGAGCTCAGGTGTTGCAGACAAGCCTAAGCAATAGCAAGACACCCTCACTTCTGATTACACACCCAGTTTGTACTAAAATAGAAAAGGTTGTCAAGGGCTGTTCTTCTTGCTTTTAGTTCCAGCTATTCCAGAGCCTGAGGCAGGAGAATCTCTTCATCAGCTATGTGCTAGGCTGATGCCATGATACTCTAGCCTTAACTGAATTGTGAGTGGCTATCTCATGGAAAATAACAAGAAAGATATATATATATATATATAGAGAGAGAGAGAGAGAGGGAGAGAGAGAGGAAGGAAGGAAGGAAGGAAATTAATTAATGCACTGTTTCCAAGAGGCAAAGTACAAAAAGAGGTCAATAGGTATATGTATATAGGACTATATAAATAGATTTTTTTTTGTGTGTGTGGTGCCTAGGGGTGTGTGCAATGAGTCAGGACAAGTGAGTTTGGATGGTTTGTTAGAATATTTCCAGTTGATATGATGGGTAGGTGTTCTCCATAGATGTCTGGTCCCTGTGCTTGGACGGATTGGAGCAATTGGCCAAGATTGAAGATGTGGAGGGTATGTTCTGGATGTTTAGGGTACATAAAAAAAGGCTGATTTGAATGAAAAATTAATTTTGTGTGCAGTTTCCAGGTACTACAAGAATATAGAATATCAGGGTGTGCCTGTGCCTCAAGGAGTAGGGTGCTGGCCCCATGTACTGGAAGTAGTGGTTTCAAACCTGACCCTGGAAAAAATCTTAAAAAAATAAATATTGTAGGAAATCAAAGGCTCAGAGTAAAGTAAAATTTAAAGAGTTGATTAATAAAGGTTGTAGGAAACAATTTTCCTATGAGATAATAATTTCTCTAGTTAACATCTAATCTGGAGAAAAAAATTAAATTCTAGATCAGTTCTCAGAAGTAAAAATGAAGGGTAAGTTTACCAATGTTTTTCTTCATTTATGTATTGAGACGGAGTCTCATTTTTTTTGCCCTCAGTAGAATGCTCTGGTATCATATCTCACAGCAAATTTCAAGTGTTGTCATCAAGCAAACTTATTCCCTGAGCTGGACCTCTAGGTGCTTGCATAACATCTGCCCATTTGTTATTCTTTAGAGATAGGGAATTCACTAGTGCTCAGGCTGGACTCCAATTCAGAAACTCAGGCAAAACGTTACCTCCCTAAATTCCAAGATGACAGGCATGAAGCACCAAAAGTACTTTGAAAAATAACACATATTCAAGGTCTGGAGTGGTGGCTTACACCTGTAATGCTAACACTCTGGGAAGAAGGAGAAGGTGGTTCAAAGTAACTGGAGACTGAGTGAGCATATGGATTTCCTGAAGCTCTAGATGATTAGTTAATAAGTTCTGTTGACCGAGGAGATTGAGGTTACAGATAGCCATGATGTCATCATGACACTCTACCCAGGGAAAATTTGTCAGAATCTGTCGCAAGAAAAACGAAAATGACAAATTTAGTAGGATAGACAGAACAACGTGCCTTACCTGTAACTTGACCCTGTATATAAGCACAGAGATATGTTTGACTCTCTTTAAAGCACTCTCATGACCTGGGTATTATTTATGCTGTGAGACTTTTGATCACCTCAAGTTTTGGAAAATTGAAATAAGTAGTTCACCCTTTGAAGGTATACAATTCTGTGTTTCTTTAGTACACAATCGTACAGCAATAATGACAATCTAATTTTACAACGTTGTCTCTCCCCATACATAAAGAATGTCAATACGAGTAGCTGTTTCACTTTAACTTCCCAACCAAGTTCCCCCACCTGCCACCTACTCCTGGCAGACAATTGGCCTTGTCTTGATGTTTATTCTGAGTTCAGTCATGCTATGTGTGCACTTTTGTAAGTGGTCATGTTCCCTTTACAGAATGCATTTAAAGTTCATTCCAATTAAAACATAAATGTGCACTTCGTTCTTTTTGATTGTTAAAAAATATTCTATCTTTGTGAATATAGAACATTATATGTGTCCACTCATTTGTAAATCCCATAGTAGTACTGAAGTTACATTCTCATTCAAGATGTTTTTGTTGGAGTTTGGCTGGGACTGAGTTTGAACCTGCCTCGCTGGATATATTGGGCCGGAACCCTATTCACTGAACAAAAGGCACTTCCTTCATCTAATACTTTTAAAAGGTATTATACACAAGATGTATTATCTCTGTCAAAAGCCTTTTCTTTTTTTTTTTTATTTTTGAAGCAACTGTGTGATTCTTCTTAGTGATTTTATTAATGTACTGCATTCTATTACTTGATTTTCCCATATTGAGCTGGACCGGAAATCCTGGTAATAAATCCCATTTGGGATACATATATAAAATACTTTGTATGGTACTGGACTTTTCCTGCATGTATAAGGTATGTCTTATGGATTGGATACTGTATTTACCCCTCTGCTCCCCAAAAATACATTGGTACCATCATAGCTCATGGAAATGAAAGCTGCTAATCTCAAGTTGTTGCTGTCAGCTAGCCCAATCAGCAACATAAAGGTAGCATTGCAGATGGAATGATTTATTTATAAAGGGAAGACTGGTGCTTGCTCAGGACAAAAGCGATTGCCCATCTTTATTCACTGTATTACATATCCAAACTCTTCAGATAATAATAACCAAGAAAAAAAAAAAGCACTAGTTGAGACTGCCTTAAAAAATTTCTTCTCAGACTTAAAAAATTTCTTCTCAACATAAATGTTACAAAGCACATACACATCATTTCAAAGTCTGCAAAATTTATATTATAGATAAACTACAAGGACACCAGGCTGTCTGTTCTTTTCACCCACGTCCCTAAAAGGTTAATGAAATTTTTTTTGTAACTTGAAGTTAGGAATGAAGAGCAACAGTTCAGCTCCAGATGGATGCTTAATATCCAGCTCAGACTTGGAGGGAACCTCAGGGGATCATTTCTCAAGGCCTTTTCAGCAAGCAGGGAGGAATTAACCCCTGTGACTCTGCTGTTTTAGCTCATATATGATTATTAGTGAAGGTTTTCTCAATAATCCTCATAGAAAACAGTCCACAGATTATAAAATAACAACTCTATTTAGATATAATTTACCCATAACATAATTTAGCCATTTGAATTATGGAGTTCAAGACTATAATACAGGGGCCACTTTTGTAGTTTCTTTGTTACTAGAGAAGTTTCTATAAGGTGTAGAGTAGAAAGATAGAGGAAAGAAAGGAATAAAAGAAAGAAGTGATTGGAGAGCAAGTGAATTAGAGTAATGCAACTGGAGAAAGAAACCATACAGTGAGAAAGAAGCAAAGGGAGTGTGGGACAGAGGGAAACAAAGAAAGAGAAAATGCCCAAACTTGGTGGCTCACACCTATAATCCCATCCCTCTGGCATGGTGAGATAAGTGGACTTGTTTAATGAGGTAGTGCTGAGAATGAACTGCACAAATGCAGACTACCTATTAATATGTAAAAAATCATCAAGGCATTATGACAGTGGGAGACTTAGGCATGAAGATTGCCTGAATCCTGGAGTCTGAGGTTGCTATGATCTAGGCTAAGGCCTTGAGAAACTAGCATGGGCCACAAACAGAAACCGTGTCTCAATAATACACACACGCACACACACAAACCAGAAAGCCAACCAACAAAGATCATCATCTAAAGACTGGGTTTACCTTGATGGGTCAAGCTAAGTAGATATTCTTAAAACCTGTGAAACTATAACCAAATTGAGGCTGTAGCCAGGCATAGTAAATTTGGAAGCTTCTCTCAAATGGATTTTTTGGGGTAGACGTCAAAGTGGTCCTTGAAATAGGATTCCAGAGGAATTGCCTGTTGCCAAGTGCATAGGGCATCAGCACCATATAAGAAGGTGGTGTGTTCAAACCTGGCCCTGACCAAACTGAAAAAAATGAAACAAGTTGGGTGTTGGGAGGACCTCCTGTAGTCCCATCTACTCAGGAGGCTGAGGCAAATTAATCACCTAAGCTCTGGAATAGCCGCTTGACATGAGCTGTGATGCCATGGCACTCTCCCAATAGTGGCAAAGCAAAAATCTGTCTCCAAGAACAATAAAAAGCAAAAATCAAATAGCATCCTATTTAAGTGACTCCATGAAGTTATAGCAGCTGTGTTGCACTCTGAGTGAAACTGTTGTACAAAATCTCTATGGTTGTGTTAACATAGTGCCAGAATCTTAACCATCAATAGAAGCAGTAATGCACAAATTGGATATCACTTCTCTGTCTGTGGTTAGGAGCTAAGAAGTGTGCTGGTTCAAAACCTCTGGGAATACCAGGTAAAGTGATCAGAAAGGCCACTTTTTATCTTTGACCAGAAGCCTGGATTGCAAGACATTGTAGACAATGTTCCTACATAGTCATTCTGGAGGACATCACAGTGAGTTTCGCCCTGAGTTACCATGTTTATGCTTAACATTATTCCTGCTAAGCATGTGTACTGCCTATTTGAGTTTGTGGTTGTTTTCAAACTGATAGAAATGAGTGGGGTTCTATTCTCCATACTCAATCCATGCTTCCAAAAGTTTCTTTGTATATCTGACCAAGGAATTCAACAACCCTTTCTTTCTTTTTCACATCAATGATTTTTAAGTAAGTGGAAGAGTATGGTTTATACCACATGCTGCCCGCATGTGCCCTTTTACACACGGAGAACCCAAGCCAAAATTTCAGATAGTGATTACATAGACCTGACAGTTATATCTCACAATTCTCAGTTCTACTTTTCCTGAGATTGTATTTCTTTCTGTAGAATAGGCTTATTTCAGATGGTAAGTGTCCTATTGAAGTTACTGTATGGAAATTTGGTGAGGTAATGTGTCTAGTATACTCCATACCTCTATTTATTTCCTCGGAACATGGAAAATATCAGCCTATGTGGAAAGTTTCTACATTCATGACCTCTGGGCCCCGTGTGTCCAAACTTTCAGCTTCTTGACCATAGCGATTGAGAAGAATTATGTTGGGCCACATGTTCAGTACATAATCACTAATAAGAAAAAGAGAGATCTGTGAATAATTGTGATTTCTGCCACCACGGATATGCAAAATAGTCCTGAAATAATCCATATGTGTTACCAGGGCCTGAGGATTGGACCCTCCTCAAAGCCTCTGATAAGGTCATTTCTTAAGTAGAGTTAAATGTGTTTTACCATGCTTTACTACAATATTTGAATCCTCTGGGAGGCCAAGGTGGACTGATCCCCTGAGCTCACGTGTTAGAGACAAAACTGAGCAACAGCATGACAATCTCAGCCTCCATCACCCACTTTCTTTTTCCTGAAATACAAAAAAAATAGTCAAGCATTGTGGCCCTTGCTTTCAATTCCACCTACTCCAGAGAATATGTTCCAGCTCCATCCATGTAATAATGAATGTGTAAAGTCTCCATCTGTTTTAAGGCTGTGTAATAGTTCATAGTGTGTGTATATCACAGTTTATTAATCCATTCATGTGTCAATAAGCATTTGGGTTACTTCCCTGAGTTAGGAATTATAATTTGGGTTACAGCAAACATTCTGTTGTAAAGATTTTTTTTTATTTTTTTCCCTCTGGATATATAACTAATAGTTGAATTGACGGATGTGAATGAAAAGTCTATTTTGAGATCCCTAAGCAATCTCTAAAAATCTTTCCAAAAGCAATGAGTTACTTGGCATTCCCACCCACAGTGCAAATGTGTTCCCTTTTTCCCCACACTTATGCCAACAACTATGGTTTTGGTATTTGTGATATGAACTTTTCTTGCTGGAGTTAGACGATATCTCAAAGAGGTATTGATTTGCATTTCTATGCAAATGATTAAGGATACGTTCATGTTTTCACATGTCTGTAGGCCGTGTACCTCTCTTCTTCAGAGAAGTTTCTCTTCAAGTGCCTTGCCCACACTGAGATGGGATCACTTGTTCTCTTCTTACTAATATGTATGAGTTCTCTGTGGATCCTTTTTGATAAACTTTTGTTGGAGACATAACCTGAAAATATATTCTCCCACTCTGAGGAATGTCTGCTTGCTTTAATGTGTTCTTGGCTGTGTAAAAGCTTTTTAGTTTGATCAGAACCAAGTAATGTATTTTTGATGCTGCTGCAATTGCCCAGGGCTCCTTCTCAGAAAATATTCAACCAGGCCGATTTCCTCAAGTGTATTACATACACTTTCTCACAGTATTTTTGTAGCTTCATGTCTTAAGATTAAATATTTATCCTCTGAGAGTTTATCTTAGATAACAGTGAAAGGATGGGTCCAATTTCTGTCTTCTATGGGTCACCAGCCAGTTAACCCACCACCATTTGTTAAATAAGGAGTCTTTTCGCCACTGGATTCTTTTATTTGGTTTCTGAAAGATCAAATGAAGGTAACTAGCTGGGTTCATCTGTTGATTCTCTATTCTGTTTCATGGATCTAGCTCTCTGTTTTGTGCCACTATCGTGCTGTTCTGATTACTATCAATTTTTAGTATAGTCTGAAGTATGGTAGTGTGATTCTTCCTAATTGTTTTTATGTCTGAATAATGTCTTGGGTATTTGATTTTTTTTCATATTCCATATAAAATGAAGTATTATTTTTTGATGTTTTTAAAATATGACAGTGGTGCTATAATAAGGATTTCATTAAAATTATATATTTCAGTAGTATGGATTTTTTAAATAATGTTGATAGTTCCCAGCCATAAATCATGGTACTTTTATTCAATTTCTTAACATCTTGATCTATTTCTTTTCTTAGAATTCTATAGTTCTGTTTATAGAGATCTTTCACATCCTTTGTTAGGTAAACTCCTAAATGTTTAATCTTCTTTGGTAATATGATGAAAGGAATAGAGTCCTTGACTGTTTTTTCAAATTTTTTATTAATATTAAATCATAGCTTTGTACATTAATGTGATCATGGGGCACCATACATTGGTTTCATTGCACTGTTAATATAGACTTCCTGGCATTTTCTTAGTTATTGTGTTAAGACAATATTGTGTTCTACATTTACTAAGTTTCACATGTACCCTTATAAGATGCATTGCAGTTGTAATCCCACCTATCAAGCTCCCTCTGGCCATCCTCCCCCATCCTTCCCATCCCTATCTCCATTCCCCAAATTCTTAGGTTATTACTGGGTTATAGCTTTCATATGAAAGCCAAAAATTTGTTTCATAGTAGGGCTGAGTACATCGGACTCCCACCTGAGGGAGGTGCTGACTGAGACAATTCATTTGGACCTTTTGAACTGAGCCAATTACCTGAGGATTATTCAAGGAGTGCCCTGGGTGTGTGGTTGTAGGAAGGTTTGATTTTCCTTTCCAGCTTTACTATTATTGGTGTTTATAAAGGCTACCAATTTGTGAGTATTGATTTTGTAACTTGAGACTGTGCTGTACTCCATCATCTCTTCTAAGTGTTT
Organism: Nycticebus coucang; assembly: GCF_027406575.1. Lineage (NCBI taxonomy): Eukaryota > Metazoa > Chordata > Mammalia > Primates > Lorisidae > Nycticebus > Nycticebus coucang. Next base: position 9,784,769 of record NC_069805.1, read on the forward strand.
TGTAGTTGAATCCCTGGGTTGTTTCTGTTATACAATTATATCATCAGTGAAGAATGCAAGTTTGATTTCCTCTAACCATATATATATGCAATCGATAACTTGTACTTGCCTGATTGTGATGGCTAAGATCTCCATGACAATGATAAAAAACAGTGGAAACAATGGGTGACCTTGTCTTGTTCCTGATCTGAGTGGAAATGATTTCAGTTTAACTCCATTCTATATGATATTGGCAATGGGTTGGCTGTGGATGGCCTGAATCAGTTTAAGAAATGTCCATTCTGCACCTATTTCTTTGCTTAGTTTATTTTTTCTTTTCTTTTTTCTTTTTTTTCTTCTTCTTCTTCTTTTTTTTTTTTTTAATAGTGACAGAGTCTCATTTTATCACTTTTGGTAATGTGCGTTGTCATCACATATCTCACAGTAACATCCAAATCTTGGACTGAGATGATATTCTTGACTCAGCCTCCCAAGTACCTGGAACTACAGGCATCTGCCACAATCCCCGACTATTTTATTTGTTGTTGTTGCAATTTGTCGAGGTCTGTGTTTGAACCTGCCACCCTCGGTATATGAAGCCAGTGCCCTACCCAAGGAGATACAGGTTCCAGCCTTTTCTTAGTTAATTATTGGAGGATCTATCCAACACTGCCAAAGTGTTGTTAAAATCTGTAACAATTGTGATGCTGTAGAAAACCTAGCAGCTCATAACTGTTAGAGTTTCTATTATAAATTTAGGAACATTCTGCTTGGGAGCATAAATGTTAATAATTGAAATCTCATCATGTTGTGTGTTACTTTACCAAAGATGAAGTTCCCCTTCTAATTTTCTCTTACTTGTGTTGGTTTGAAGTGTATTGTATCTGTGCCGCGGACCGCCAGTCGAATGAGTCTCAGTCCGAGGGCTTTCAGGGCGAACGGCTCAGGTTGATTGGAAGGTCGATGCAGGATGGAAAATGACAAACTGCCACACACCAGAAGTGATGAAGAAAGCAGCTGTACTTTACTGATTTTTAGGCATGGTATTTATACATTTTTGACAATGTCTTACAAACCACAAAAGATATTTTTATGACTTGCTGATGCTTACAAAGTTCTTATCGAGTTTTGCAGAGGTGAGTAGTCAACCGTCTTTTTTTACACAATGTTTCTGCCCGCAAGGGGGAACAAAGGACTGCTGCTTATCAGCAGTTACTCTTTTACTTCTCTTTATCTATGTTTAAACCTTCTTTCTTTGTAAAACTGCTTTGTTCACATTTTGTATTTTTATATTTTTATATTTGATTATGATTTTTATGTTGTTAGTGAATTGATAGTGAATTATGTATATGTTTTAAGTGTATAGTGAGAAAATTTACGTGTAATAGTACTTAGAAAGCAATTTCATAGAAAACTTATTTCAAAGAAACAGTTTCAAAGGGACATAAGGTAGAGATAAGAGACCGGAGGGAGTGGGTATCTGGTAGGAACATCTTAACTTGTCATTCCTGCATTCTCTTGATACATTGTTTCAATTAACTGACTTTTAGGGTGGGAACGTGTTCCCTTGGAGACATTTAGTCTCCATTGTATAGATGAAGTCATGGATTAGTAAGTCATTATGTTTATTCTTAGTTTCTGAGGACATTCAAGCAACAATTAACCATTCAACTCAACAAACAAGTTTCAAACAGGTTTCAGGGTAAAGGTTATTCAGGCCTTTATGCCGCACCTCATGAATTCTTACGTTCACTAAAAGGCATGCTAGGCAACTTATGCGCTGCTGTCGCAGGCCAGGGGGACTGGGGGCAACGCTCCGGGGAGCACTCACCGCCTTACCACAGTTTTTACAATGCGGACAGAGCCATCTCGCCACGGCTTGATGCCGGGGGTGCGGCATTTCCCCCTTTTTTGTTAATGAAACGTAGCTCAAAGAGGTCTTGGCGAACAGCCTTTAAGGAGGAAAAGACACAACGAAGAAGACATGGTAACAATAAGACAACACAGAATATCAGGCATCCAATAATGACAATAAACACAATGTACTGAATCCAGGATAAAGGATTTAAAGACTTAAGATTGTCAGAGAGGGATTGAGCCAGTGAATCAAGAGATGTGCTAGGTAAATGAGCTTCACTGATGGCAGTGATATCCTTTTGAAGAGTATGTAAATCATGTGTAATATCATTGTCCTTCCAGACACCCTGTAGATGAGCTTTAGTTTTGTCCCAGGAAGTGGACATATTATAAGGTAAAGGAGTTACACAAATAGCAGGAAAGGCAGAATGACATCTGGTTTGAAGTTTATGTTGTATAAACTTTATATCTTGTCCTAGGGCTAAAACTACTTCTTCTAGAATGTTAAGTTTTGCTTCAAGTTTATTATCTATACTGGCTTGAGTTATTAAAGCTAGAGTGATGTTGCTGCTGAGAGAATTAACAAAGTGAGCTGTGTGAACTTCTTGAACCAAAGCAGTAGTGGCTACCGCAAATGTTGTAACTATAGAAATTAACGCTAAAATACCGAGAATCAAAGCAGCTACAAACCTCTTAGGTCGAATTAACTGATTAACAGTATGTAAAACTTGTAAAGCAGAATTATCATACCAAGGATCATCTTGTAAATCAACAGGTAATAGTACATAAGAGGGTCTTTTAACAATTAAAACAGAATTAAACAAGCGTTCATTGAATAAATCAGTAGAAGTAAGACAATTTGTAACTTTACAAGCGGTACAAGAAATATGATAAGAGTTTTTAGATTGTGTAATAGTTAAATACTTATTTGGAGCTAAGAGTAGAGCATATGGATATCCAACGCAAGTTCTTACTGACATTGCATTTGGCTTTGGCATATTAGGTTTCTTTTCTAAAATTAAGTTGGATGCAGCAACAAGTCTGAATAAATCATAGTGTATTTGAGTTTTATTTTTGTCTTGAGCTACCCATATGGGCTCAACTAGACCAGGTGTAAACCATCGTCGTATTGGTTGGGGAGTACCAGACCACTGATACTGATGAAATTTATCTAATTGTTTTGAGAAATATTTATTATGATCATAACAAGAAGTAGGAGAATAATCCCAGATGACTGTGTTTGAATTTATAGGAGAATGTTTGTTGGCAGCATCTGGGAATCCACAGGAAAGCCAAGTAGGTGTTTTAGTTAATGATGATTCCCAGAATTGATTTTTATCTCTATATTTTTCTTTACAGTTAGGGAGAGGCAATGAGTTAACAGATAAACAGGTTTCATTATAATTAGGACTTCCAATAGTTTGTAACTCATATTCCCAAACATAACGTCTATTTGCATCATGAGGATCTGGAGCATCAGTTAAAAACACCCTGTAGCTAGTAGGTAAACAAAAAGGAGGTGTGTTGCCTCTTAAAGTAAAGCAAATAGGCAAGGAGTCGGCTTTGCCAGTGAAATTAATTAAAGCCGCAGCATGATGTCTGGATTCTGAGTCAGTTAAACCTCCTAAGCAGATAGAATCATTAGAAAGAATTTTTATGGGGTCTGGATCTAGCCAGCCCACAGGGTGTAGCAGTGGAGGATTAGGAACATAAGACCAATAAGCTGCAGTTTCTACCTTAGGAGTAGAGATTAGTGATAGAAACGCAAGAAAGTACATTGTAGGAGTTAGAGGGTTTCTTTGAGACATGAGAAGTTGTTTAGCTTGTTTCACCAGGGCACGGATCTGTGTCCATGTGATCTTGGAGGGTTTCGGTGAAACTTCCACAGTCGTCTTCATTTGTGCAGATAGGATCTTCATCCGCCGCAGGCGTTGTCTTTTGCGCCGGGGTCTCCGGAGGAGCCGGTTTGATGAGCCGGTCTGGAATCCAGATGGGAGAGTCGGCATCCTGTGGAAATATGCAAGCATAGCCTCGTCCGGAGGTTAACAATACATCAGGGCCTTTCCATTGGCCCGATAATAAATCTTTCCAAAGAACTTTAGGAAGGGTGGCAGCCGATTGTGGCTGCCAATGGGAGAGAGTAGGGGTTAAATTGTTGGAGTTTACATTAAGGTGATTTAAGACGAATAAAGCATGGGTTAAAATATGATGAGGAGAGAAATATTTATGAGCCTTTTGTAGGCGTTCAATTTGTAATTTTAATATTTGATTAGTTCTTTCAACAATCGCTTGACCCTGAGGATTATAAGGGATCCCCGTAGAATGAGCAATTTTCCATTGTGTACAAAATTGTTCAAATGCTCGAGAGGTGTAAGCTGGAGCATTGTCCGTTTTTAATTGATGAGGGACACCTAGCTGCTGAAAGCAGTAAAATAGGTGCTGTACAACATCTTTATAAGCCTCGCCAGATCTTGCAGAGGCACAGATATAATGAGAAAAGGTATCAACAGTAACATGTACATATTGTAGTTTTCCAAAACTAGACACATGTGTTACATCCATTTGCCATAATACATTGGGGCGTAAACCCCGAGGATTGACACCGAATTTTAAAGGATGATGAGTAATAGGACAGGCTTTACACTTTAAGACTATTTGTCTTGCCTGTTCTCTAGTAATTTGAAACATTTTTCTTAATGCATTAGCATTTTGGTGATGTAAGGCATGGCTTTCTTCAGCTTCAGCTACTGATGCCACCATAGTACGTGTTAACAAATCTGCAGTGGCATTTCCTTGGGCCAAAGGGCCAGGTAAATTAGTATGTCCTCTTATGTGACCAATATAAAATTGATTATTTCTTTGCTGAATTAAAGTTTGTAGTTTCTTTAATAAAGGTAGAATAGTTGAGGTTCCTGTTAAAAGAGCAGTTTCAAGAGCCGGAAAAAGAGAAGCAATATATTTTGAATCTGTGTACAAGTTAAACCTTTGTTTGAAATTATTAAAGGCCGAGATTAGAGCCCATAATTCTGTTTGTTGGGCGGAGGCTTGTGTAACCTCCTTAATAAGAGGAGACAGACCTGGACTAAAAACTACAGCTCGTCCTGTAGAGGAGCCATCCGTGAACAAGGTTATTGCGTCAGACAGAGGCTGTTTGGAACACATAAGAGGAAATATAAGTGAAACTGTTTTTGTAAATTCAATTAAAGGATGTTTAGGATAATGGTATAAAATTTGACCTGCATAGCCTTGTAAGGCCAATACCCAATCATCATTATTTTGAAATAGTTGTTCCACTTGAGTTTTATTATAAGCAGTTACAATTACATGAGGATCTTTACCAAATAATTCCCGTGATCTTTTTCTTCCTTTATCAATTAATAAAGACACTAGGTATGGATAGTCAGCAACAATCTTTGTCTGAACATGTGGTAAATGAATCCATTCTAAAATACCTTCCTGCCATAAGCAAGCTGTAGGAGTATACTCAGTAGAAAAAATGAGTAGAGACCATGGATTTTGATAATTAATTTGTTTAACCCTAGCTTGAGTTAAAGCCTGTTCAACAACTTCTAAAGCCTGCAAGGCTTCTGGAGTTAAATGTCTAGGGGAACGGGGATTAGAGTCCCCCTGTAAGATAGTAAACAAAGGACTAAGGGTTCCCGTAGTAATCTTCAGAAAAGGTCGAATCCAATTTATTTCTCCCAGTAATTTTTGATAATCATTAAGAGTTTGTAATTTATCTCTCCGTATTTGCACCTTTTGAGGTGCAATATAGTCAGAGTGAATCCATTGTCCCAGATAACTTAATGGTTTATCTCTTTGAATTTTTTCCGGGGCAATTACTAAACCAAATTTAGTTAATTGTTCTATAGCTTTTTCTAGTATTAGCTGTACTTGTGGCAGCTCAGGATGAGCTAGTAAGATATCATCCATATAATGAATTATGTAAGCACTAGGAAATTGTTTTCTCAGTGCTGCCAATGCAGCCGCCACAAACTTTTGACATAAGGTAGGACTATTTTTCATGCCCTGTGGTAAAGTTTTCCATTGATATCTTTTAAACGGTTCCTGTAAGTTTAGAGAAGGAACACTGAAAGCAAAACGAGGACAATCATCAGGATGTAGATTAATAGTAAAAAAGCAGTCTTGTAAATCAATAATTATAAGTGGCCATTGTTCAGGTACTGCTACAGGAGATGGGAGCCCAGGTTGAAGGGAGCCCATGTCTTCCATAATGGCATTAACTGCTCTTAAATCTTGTAAAAGTCTCCATTTGCCAGATTTTTTCTTAATGACAAACACAGGAGTGTTCCATGGACTAGTGGATTCCTCTAAATGACCTTTATCTAATTGTTCTTGTACTAAAATTTGTAATGCCTGTAACTTTTCTGTTGTAAGGGGCCACTGACTAACCCACACAGGAACATCTGTTAACCATTTTATTTTACAGGCATAGTTTTCTGCAGTGGCCCCTATGAAAAACACTGATCGTTCAGCTGATCACCTGTAACTAGTTTCATGTCTAGAACATGTAAAAGATCTCGTCCCCACAAAGTATAGGGTAGAGAGGGTAACACATAAGGTTGAAAGTAAATTTTCTTATCCTTATATTCACATAATAAATGAGATGTGCTTCGCATAACACCAGAGACAGAACCTAAACCAACTAATGAAGACCCAGTCCGATGTACTGGCCAGGACTTTGGCCAGTCAGAAGCTGCAATGCAAGTTACATCAGCTCCTGTGTCCATTAACCCTTTAATAGGCCTGCCCTCAACTTTCATTTTCAACATTGGTCTATCATATAAATCATGTATGAGAGCTACACAGTCCTGATCAGTAAATCCAAATTGACCCTCTCCCCTGGCATCATGTAAGTGATAAGTAGGAAGTGGTATATATGGCAACAACAATAACTGAGCAATTCTTTGTCCCTTATGAATTTGTGTAGTTTCTACTAAAGACTTTACCATGACTTTAATTGTATTCTCAGTATCAGAATCAATAACTCCCGGAATAACTTCAAAATGTTTGGTATAATTGGAACTACGACCTAAAATAACACCCACTGTGCCCGGTAACAATTTTCCTTTAATTCCAGTAGGAACTAGAGTAACACCATCATGTTTAGATATAATTATGTCTTTAGAGCTGGCAAGATCAAGGCCTGCACTGCCAGGAGTTCCACGCGGGAGGTCATGAATTGTCCATTCTGGCGGTATACAATTAGTGGTAGATGTAGGCTCTAAAAAAGGTTGTACTACAGTAGACTTAGGCTCTCCCTTGGGGTCGGGGCTGGGAGAATGCCCCTCATCTAGTTTTTTGACCTATTGCCATTATTAACATTTGCACCCTTGTCAGACAAGGGGGTTCCATCTTTATGAAACTTAGATTTACATTCATTTCTCCAATGCCTGCCCTTCTTACAACGAGGGCATGGTCCCGGGGGTAGTCCACGAGACTTACTATTATTGTTATTAGCACCGGTGGATTTCTTACAATCCTTCTGTATATGACCTGGCTTCCCACAATTATAACAAGTGGGTAAGTCATGTGGGGGGTCACACCCGAAACATGTATTACTGGGGTCTCTATCAAAAGCACTTTTAACATATGAACTGAATTTCTGACCCCGCATAGCTGCAGCAAACGCCATTCCCTGGACGATTGCTGGTGAGGCATCCATGCATGCTTTAATATAATCCTGTATTGTACCCGTTTTTCTGAGTGGACGTATTAAGTCCTGACACAGCGTATTTGCATTTTCCCAAGCCAACTGCTTGAGTAATAATGCTGTGCCCTCAGACGGCGGGAGCATTCTATTAATAGCTTCTTCCAGGCGAGAAATAAAGTCAGGATAGGATTCTTCCATACCCTGTTTTATGCCTGCTAAAGTGGTACCCTTGGTTCCCGGAGGAGGCAGTTTGCGCCAAGCAGAGACTGCATTATGGCTGACCAATTCTAGAAATTGTCGGGGTAATGTAATTTGGCTTTCTGTGGTGGCAAATTCATCTGTGCCTAGGAGCATGGATAAAGTTGGCTGTGCCTTCTTGCCCACACGTTGGTTAATGGTTTCTCTGGATCTATCTTCATACTCCATTCTCCATAAAATATAATCACCTGGAGAAAGTGTGGCTTTGGCTGTCTGTTGCCAATCATACGGAGTAAGCCATAAACTACCAATTGATTCTACAATTTGTAAAGTATAGGGGGCAGAAGCTCCCGATGTACGGACAGCTTGTTGCAATTCTTTAAGTGTCTTTAACGACAGAGGTTCCCAGGTGGGTGGTGCCCTTTCCTCAGTAGGAAAGTGCACCGGGAAAGCGAAAGTAAAATCTCCCTGCTGACGGGCTTCTCGCACCGCCGCTTGAAAGCCTGCGGGCGGCGGGGGGAGACAAGGAGGCACACGGGGAAGTGGAGCCCGCAAAGTTGGCCTGGGTGTAGTCACAGGCATACGGACTGCCGGATAAGCTCGGCGAGGGTGAATGAAATCATGCATGCTATCCTTTTCATCTGGTTTAGTAAATTCATCCACCACATCCCACTCGTCACTATCCGATGAATTATCAACCGGTGGGAGCGGCGGTAGAATATCTTTGAGTGTTGGAGCTGAGGGAATGACGCCCTCAGCATTAGATATTGGCTCGGGGTCTTTAAGAGCCTCTGGGGGGACTTCATCGTAAATGGGTGCCACCTTAGTTTCAGGGCTTCCAGCCTCCGAATCAGTTTCTCTTATGAATGCTTCTAAAAAGGTATTGTCAGCTAAAAGTTCTCTAACCTGTAACCACAAAGGAAAAGCTTGTGGGGGCAAAACCTGCTCCCCATGCTCCTGCATGTAATTCCGCATCTCGCGTCCCACTCTCTTCCAGTCGGAGAGAGAAAGAGAGCCTTCCTCCAGAAACCAAGGACTAACCAACTTTATGAAATGCATAAGCTCCTCCAACCGTTTGAGAGACACATGAAAACCATTTTTCTCTAACAAACGCTGTATCATGACACTGAGCATGTGTTCCTCTTTTCCTAATGTATGCCCCATGTTGTCCTGCGGATTACTCACACTTAACCGGTCAGCCTTTACCGGCGGGACTCGAGCTCCCTGGTGAGAGTCGCCTTCAATCTGAAAAGAGAGGAAAGAAAGAAAAAGAAAGATCACCTGTCCTTCAGGTCCCTGTTCGGGCGCCAGCTGCCGCGGACCGCCAGTCGAATGAGTCTCAGTCCGAGGGCTTTCAGGGCGAACGGCTCAGGTTGATTGGAAGGTCGACGCAGGATGGAAAATGACAAACTGCCACACACCAGAAGTGATGAAGAAAGCAGCTGTACTTTACTGATTTTTAGGCATGGTATTTATACATTTTTGACAATGTCTTACAAACCACAAAAGATATTTTTATGACTTGCTGATGCTTACAAAGTTCTTATCGAGTTTTGCAGAGGTGAGTAGTCAACCGTCTTTTTTTACACAATGTTTCTGCCCGCAAGGGGGAACAAAGGACTGCTGCTTATCAGCAGTTACTCTTTTACTTCTCTTTATCTATGTTTAAACCTTCTTTCTTTGTAAAACTGCTTTGTTCACATTTTGTATTTTTATATTTTTATATTTGATTATGATTTTTATGTTGTTAGTGAATTGATAGTGAATTATGTATATGTTTTAAGTGTATAGTGAGAAAATTTACGTGTAATAGTACTTAGAAAGCAATTTCATAGAAAACTTATTTCAAAGAAACAGTTTCAAAGGGACATAAGGTAGAGATAAGAGACCGGAGGGAGTGGGTATCTGGTAGGAACATCTTAACTTGTCATTCCTGCATTCTCTTGATACATTGTTGCAATTAACTGACTTTTAGGGTGGGAACGTGTTCCCTTGGAGACATTTAGTCTCCATTGTATAGATGAAGTCATGGATTAGTAAGTCATTATGTTTATTCTTAGTTTCTGAGGACATTCAAGCAACAATTAACCATTCAACTCAACAAACAAGTTTCAAACAGGTTTCAGGGTAAAGGATATTCAGGCCTTTATGCCGCACCTCATGAATTCTTACGTTCACTAAAAGGCATGCTAGGCAACTTATGCGCTGCTGTCGCAGGCCAGGGGGACTGGGGGCAACGCTCCGGGGAGCACTCACCGCCTTACCACAGTTTTTACAACGCGGACAGAGCCATCTCGCCACGGCTTGATGCCGGGGGTGCGGCATATCTGTGAATACATTTGCAACATATGCTTTTTTACTGATTGCCAGTTGCCTGAATTATGGATGACCATAATCTTCACCTTGACTCTTGATTTATTTTTTATGGAAACATGAGATTATTGTACACAGCAGATATCTGGCCTGAGTTTTTGTATCCAGTCAACCAAACTGTGTCTCTTCAAAGAAAAATTTAAAAAATTCACATTAATCGAAAATATTGACAATCTGGTAATATTCTGGATTTTGATTTTGTTGGAAATACATTGGATATTTTTAATTCTTTCACTACTTTAGATGTTGGAATTTGATCAAAAGTTTCTGAGTGGGTTAATTTTAGAGGATTGTGCAGGTCACTGTGGATTATAGGTATGAAAATATCCTAGAAGTTTGATTTATTAATGGCAGATTTCTCCAACATGTAAATGTCATCAAAGTATTTAATTCCCCCATCATAAAGAAAACTCAGTTTAGCTGGATGTAGGATTCTGGGTTGAATGTTACTTTGTTTTAGGAGGTTGAAGATTTGATGACCACCTTCTAGCTTGAACATTTTCAGCAGAGAGATCTTCAGTCATTCTACTATTCTTCCCATTGTAAGTTATACTTAGGAACCTTCCCATTGCAGGTTGCTTTCAGAATTTTATCCTTCATAATGAGTTTGGCTAGGTTAAATATGATGAATCTGGGAGATGCTTCATTTTGGTTGAGTTGTGCTGGCATTCTGAAACTGTATCCTATCTGGATTTCCAAAACTCTTGCCATGTTTGGAAGTTCTACTCAATTATCTCTTGAAGTAAAGCATCTGGGATGTTTGAGGAAACATTTTTGGCCTCAGGAATTTCCATAAGGCCAATATTAGTTTTTTGTACAAATTGTCCCAGACCACTCTGAGAGAAGGATCCATTTTTGTTCTCCACATGTCTTCCTCTTTGAGCATTTGGTGGTGTTTAAAATGTATATTTTCAATGTCAGAAATTCTTTTCTTTATATGCTGTATTATTCTACTGAGGGATTCTACTGTATTTCTCAGATCTCTGATGGCTGCAATTTCTTGCCTCAATGTGTCAAAATCTCTGGTCACTTTGTCTTTGAATTCATTGAAATCTTGAGACAAGGGGAGGAGACAAGATGGCTGACTGAAGCCAGCTTACCACAGAGGCTCCCATCCAGAATAAGAGTTAAAGGACAACAATTTAGCTAGTAACCTGGTGTATTTAAGCTGTACTAAGAGAGAAGGTTGAAGAATGCACATTAACACACTGAGGTGAGCTGCAACCACAAGGATACAAACAAAAGGTACAAAATCCATCACCAAGCAGACGGGAGTCCCCTCCCATATAAGAATGGCTTGAAGTGTCCCAAAAACAATTGGGAAGAGTTAAAAGGTCCTCCCACTACACTCTATGGAAGAGACCCTCTAAAACCTGGACCTACCTCCCCTACTAGAGTGCCACAGTATCCTCCTGCCAGGCATAAAACTGTATAAAACTGTATATAGTCGCTATGTGAAATTCTGAGCTCCCAGCTCTCCCTTCCACTCATACTGAGGTCTGGAGGCCACTCCTCCAGGAATTTAGAGTCTTGAGTGATTTCTAGAGGGGTGTGGATGGTGGCTTGACTGCAGTTGGTCAGAGCCGGCTCTGGGGCACCACGGGAGTGAGGAAAGGAAGGTCGGTGGAAAGGGGAACACACCTGAGTGGTGGTTCCCTGAGGCACAGTGTGACAGCCATCTTTTGGTGACAATAAGGCAAAACATAAAACTGTGTAAAACTGTGTGTGTTCTCTGCACACAACCCTGGGCTCCCAGTGCTCCCCTCCACTCTCACTCCCAGGTCTGGATGCCTGTCCCCCAGGAGTCCAGACTCTTGGGCAATTGCTCGAAGGGTGTAGACAGTGCCGGGGCAGCAACCGGTTGGTGCAGACTCTGGGGAGCAGGAGCGGAGAGAGGATGGTTGGCTGGAAGGGAACTGCACTGGAGCAGCAGTTCCTTGAGGCATAAAACAGCAAACCTCTTTTGCTAGCAATATGGCTCACTACCGAATATTCTGAAGCTACATTCCCTGTCTCCCTGGGCAAACAGAGACAGTGAGTATAGAATTTGCCTGAGGCAACACCAACTTGCAAACCAGGGAAACTCCCAGGGCAGGGCTGAACTAGAGGTCCGCTTCACTGAACCTAAGATGCACCTGGACCTCAGGGGATCGTCAGCCTATAGACAATACAAGAACAAAGGCAAGCTGATTTGAAACTCAATTCAGCTTCTCTTCTGCAGGGGAATCATAAAGTTGCTCTGTCCTTTACTGTCAGTAACATTAGTCAGGGGCAAGATTGGACCTGAGTGAAAACCCCATAACCCTCATCGAGCACCCAAGGTTGTCGGGCATCACCTCCTCTGGCTAGAGAGAGGCAGAGTGCAGCAGCCTGGCAGACATCCTTGTGACTCAGACAGGTGCAAACTCCTGGAGTACCTGTTCACTATTGGCAACTGGGTCAGCCAACTGCAGAGCTATAAGTGACTGGGTGTGACAGTGATGCAAGGTGGGGAAGGAGGCATCAAACTTCCTAGTCTGATATGAAAGCTGCGTAGCTCCTCCTGACTCCATACAGCACTGGAGCAAGCCACCCCAGAGTAGTCACCAGAATCCTGTGATCCAGTTCTCAGAGACCTCTTAAACTCTCTCACCCGAGACAGGTGCAGACTGAGACAATTGATTTGGACCTTTTGAACAGAACTACTCACCTGAGGACAAATCAGGTGGTGCCCTGGGTGCATGGTGGTAGGAAGGTTTGATTTTCCTTTTCCAGTTGTTTGTCTGTGGGGGGCAGGGTGACTTAATTGTTGATATTTCTAGAGAGATAAGACTTCAATCCAGAGTATCTGTTTCACTAGGGTGGAATAGAAATCAGGTGAAAACAAGACAGAACTACTACCAACACCAAACAAGACAGGGTCCCAGTTTCTCAGGCCCAAACACTGTAAAGGCCCTCAACAAAGCCCCAGGGGAGAAAAAAAATCAAAGGGAGTAAAACAACCATGGAGTGGAATCACAGAATAACTCTGGCAACATGAATAACCAGAATATATTACATTTCTTTCCCCAAGGAAAGATATGGCAAATGTAACTGAAGATCCCATTCATAAATAACTGGCTGAGATGTCAGAAATTGAAGTCAGAATTTGGATTGCATACAATATTAATAAAGTGGAATTAGGAATTTAAGAAGAAATTCAAATGTTGTCTCAAGAATTTAATGAAATTAAAGACAAAACCACCAAAGGCTTAGACACACTGAAGCAAGAATTTGCAGCCCTCAAAGATATGAAAAATACAGTAGAATCCCTCAGCAACAGAATGGAGCAAGCAGAAGAAAGGATTTCTGACATTGAAGATAAAGCCTTTGAACACTCCAAAATTCTCAAAGAGGAAGAGAAATGGAGAGCAAAAACGGATCATTCTCTCAGAGAGCTCTGGGATAATTCAAAGAAGGCTAATATTCAAATCATTGGAGTTCCTGAAACTGATGAAGTGGCCTTGCTGGGCAAAGAGGCCCTTCTGCATGAAATTATGAAAGATAATTTTTCAGACATGTGTAGAGATTCTGAAATTAAGATAGCGGACAGCTTCAGAAGCCCAGCATGACTCAACCCCAATAAGACATCCCCCAGGCATTTCACAATTAACTTCACTAAAGTTAATGTGAAGGAGAAAATTCTCAAAGCTGCCAGAAGAAAGAAAACCATTACCTTCAGGGGGAAGAATATTAGAATGACTGCAGATCTCTCTGCTGAAACTTTTCAAGCCAGAAGATCTCGTACAGCAAAATAACTTTCAACCCCAGATCTTGTATCCAGCTAAACTGAGTTTCATTTATGATGGAGAAATTAAATACCTTAATGACATTCATATGTTGAAGAAATTTGCCATAACCAAACCAGTTCTTCAGGATATTCTCAGACCTATCCTCCATTATGACCAACCCAATCCTAAACCACAAAAGTAAACTCACTCAGAAACTTCAGATCAAACTTCAAATTCCACACTGGTGAAAATATTAAAAATACCCACTGTACTATTGAAAAACTTGATAAACAAATCTTCACCAGAATTATCAATATTCCCCATTAATGTGAATGGCTTAAACTGTCCTCTAAAGAGGCATAGGTTAGCTGACTGAATACAAAACCTCAGGCCAGATATTTCTTGCATACAAGAATCACATCTTAACTTAAAAGATAAATACAGACTCAGGGTGAAAAGGTGGTCATCCATATTTCAGGCAAATTGCAATCAGAAAAAAAGCAGGTGTTGCAATTTTATTTGCAGATACAATAGGCTTTAACCAACAAAGTGTAGGAAGGACAAGAATGGTAACTTCATATTTGTTAAGGGTAATACTCAATATGATGAGATTTTAATTATTAATATCTATGCACCCAACTAGAATATACCTCAATTTATAAGAGAAACTCTAATAGACATGAGCAACTTGATTTCCTCCAGCTCCATAATAGTTGGAGATTTCAAGACTTCTTTAGCAGTGTTGGATCGATCCTCCAATAAGAAGCTGAGCAAAGAAATCTTAGATTTAAACCTAACCATCCAACATTTAGATTTAGCAGTCATCTACAGAACATTTCATCCCAACAAAACTGAATACACATACTTCAAATCAACACACAGAACTTACTCCAAAAGCGATCACATCTTAGGTCACAAGTCTAACCTCAGTAAATTTAAAGGAATAGAAATTATTCCATGCATCTTCTCGGACCACCATCAAATAAAATTTGAGCTGAGTAACAACAGGAATCTGCATACTCATACAAACACATGGAAGTTGATAACCTTATGCTAAATGATAACTTGGTCAGAGATGAGATTTAGAAAGAAATCGCCAATTTTTTGGAACAAAACGACAATGACCACATGAGCTATCAACCTCTGGGACACCACAAAGGCAGTTCTAAGAGGGAAATTGATAGCACTGCTACCCTTCCTCAAAAGAAAGGAAAGAGAAGAAGTTAACAACTTAATGGGACATATCAAGCAACAGGAAAAGGAAGAACACTCCGACCCCCAACGCAGTAGAAGAAAAAAAAATAAACAAAATTAGAGCATAATTAAATGAAATTGAAAACAAAAGAATAATACAACAGATCAATAAGTCAAAAAGCTGTTTTTTTTGATAAGATCAATAAAATAGATAAACCTTTGGCCAACCCAATCAGGAATAAAAGAGTAAAATCTCTAAATTCATCAATCAGAAATGAGAAAGACGAAATAACCACAGACTCCTCAGAAATCCAAAAAATCCTTAATGAATATTACAAGAAAATTTATTCTCAAAAATATGAAAATATGAAGAAATTGACCAATACTTGGAAGCATGTCACCTTCCAAGACTTAGCCATAACCAAGTGGAAATGCTGTACAGGCCCATATCAAGTTTGGAAATAGCACCAACCATACAAAACCACCCTAAAAAGAAAAGCCTGGGACCAGATGGTTTAATGTCAGAATTCTACCAAACCTTTAAAGAGGAATTAGTACCTATATTACTCAACCTGTTCCAAAAGGTAGAAAAATAAAGAAGACTACCCAACACGTTCTATGAAGCAAACATCACTCTGATCCCCAAACCAGGAAAAGACCTAACAAAAAAAGAAAATTATAGACCAATATCACTAATGAATATAGATGCAAAAATATTCAACAAGATCCTAACAAACAGAATCCAGCAACACATCAAAAAAATTACACATCATGACCAAGTTGGTTTTATCCCAGGGTCTCAAGGATGGTTAAATATATGTAAATCTATAAATATAATTCAGCATATAAACAAATTAAAAAACAAAGATCATATGATTCTCTCAATTGATGAAGAAAAAACTTTTGATAATATCCAGCACCCCTTTATGATCAGAACACTTATGAGAATTGGTAAAGAAGGGACATTTCTTAAATTAATACAGTACAGCTACAGCAAACCCACCACAATATCTTATTGAGTGGAGTTAAATCGAAACCATTTCCACTCAGAACAGGAACCAAAGAAGGCTTCCCATTGTCCCCACTGCTCTTTAACATTGTAATGGCAGTTTTAGCCATCACAATTACGGAAGAAAAGGTGATCAAGGGTATTCATATAGGATCAGAGGAGATCAAACTTTTGCTCTTCACAGAGGATAAGATTGTATATCTGGAAAACAACAGGGATTCTACTACAAAACTTCTAGAAGTGATCAAGGAATACAGCAGTGTCTCAGGTTACAAAATCAACACTCATAAATTAGTAGCCTTTATATATACAAAAAATAGTCAAGTTGTAAAAACAGTTAAGGACTCTATTCCGTTCACAGTAGTGGCAAAGAAGATGAAATATTTGGGAGTTTATCTAACAAAGAACATGAAAGATCTCTAAAAAGAGAACTATGAAACTCTAAGAAAAGAAATAGCTGAAAACGTTAACAAATGAAAAAAAAAAATACCATGCTTATGGCTACGAAGAATCAACATCGTTAAAATGTCCATACTACCCAAAGCAATATACAATTTTAATGCAATTCCTATTAAAGCTCCACTGTCATACTTTAAAGATCTTGAAAAAATAATATTGTTTTATATAGAATCAGAAAAAAAACTCAAATAGCCAAGACATTACTCAGAAATAAAAACAAAGCAGGAGGAATCACACTACCAGACCTCAGACTATACTATAAATCAACACGGATCAAAACAGCATGGTACTGGTACAAAAATAGAGAAGTAGATGTCTGGAACAGAATAGAGAACCAAGAGATGAACCCAGCTACTTACCATTATTTGATCATTGACAAGCCAATTAAAAACACTCAGTGGGGAAAATATTTCCTATTTAACAAATGGTGCTGGGTGAACTGGCTGGCAACCTGCAGAAGACTGAAAATGGACCCACACCTTTCACCATTAACTAAGATAGACTCAGTGGATGAAAGATTTAAACTTAAGACATGAAACTATAAAAATACTAGAAGAGAGTGCAGGGAAAACCCTTGAAGAAATCTGTTGGGGCGAGTATTTTATAAGGAGGAACCCCCGGGCAATTGAAGCAGCTTCAAAAATACACTGCTGAGACCTGATCAAACCAAAAAGCTTCTGCACATCCAAGAACACAGTAAGTAAAGCAAGCAAACAGCCTTCAGATTGGAAGAAAATATTTTCACGTTATGTCTCTGACAAAGATTTAATAACCAGAATTCACAGAGAATTCAAACGTATAAGTAAGAAAAGAACAAGTGACCCATCTCAGGCTGGGCAAGGGACTTGAAGAGAAACTTCTCTGAAGAAGACAGGCACACGAATTACAGACAAATGAAAAAATGCTTGTCATCTTTAATCATCAGAGAAATGCAATTCAAAACTACCTTAATATACCATCTAACTCTAGTAAGATTAGCGCATACCACAAAATCCGAAGACCAGAGATGTTGGCGTGAATGTAGAGAAAAGGGAACACTTCACTGCTGGTGGGAATGCAAATTAATACATTCCCTTTGGAAAGATATTTGGAGAACACTTAGAAATTTAAAAATAAACTTGTCATTCAATCCTATAATTCCTCTACTAGGTGTATACCCAGAAGATGAAAAATCACATTATAACAAAGACATTTTTACCAGAATGTTTATTGCAGCCCAATTCACAATTGCTAAGTCATGGGAAAAGCCCAAGTATCCATCAATCAACAAATGGATCAATAAATTGTTGTATATGTACACCTTGGAATATTACGCAGCTTTAAGGAAAGATGGAGACTTTACCTCTGTCATGTTTACATTGATGGAGCTGGAACATATTCTTCTTAGTAAATTATCTCAAGAATGGAATAAAAGCTATCCAATGTACTCAGCCCTACTATGAAACTAATTTATGGCTTTCATGGGAAAGCTAAAAGCCAGTTATAACCTTATAATATGGTGAAGGGGGAGAGGAAGGTGAAGGAGGGAGAAGGTTGTGCAGAGGGAGGGTGATTGGTGGGATTACACCTGTGGTGAATATTACAAGGGTACATGTGAAACTTAGTGTATGCAGAAT
The DNA here is from genome assembly GCF_027406575.1 of Nycticebus coucang. Lineage (NCBI taxonomy): Eukaryota > Metazoa > Chordata > Mammalia > Primates > Lorisidae > Nycticebus > Nycticebus coucang. Next base: position 9,802,877 of record NC_069805.1, read on the forward strand.
ATGACTGTCTTAACACAATAAATAAGAAAATGCCAGGAATGCTATGTTAATCAGTGTGATGAAAATGAGTCGAACTGTTTATAAAACTAGTGTATGGTGCCCCATGATTGTATTACTGTACACAGGTATGATTTAATACTAATAATAATAAAAAAACTTTAGGAAGTCTATAGATTTCCTACCTTTTCTCAGATGTCTAAAATGAAAATATCTATTTTAAAGTATTTTAACATTTAACTTCCTTCTGCTTTTGCTATAAAATATTCATTATGTATTATAGAGAATTTTATAAAAGGAATAAACCATAGTTACTGATCCTAAAAAAAAAAAAAAATTGTGAATTTGATCACATTTGTGCATATGACTAAATGCCCGGATTGATTCTAAAATGTATAGTGTGCTTATGGGTTACAGTGCAGTCTCTTCCTATCAGCAGGTGATTAAAAAGACCAAAAGCCTTTCATTTTTTTTTTTTATGGTGGGGGTGGAAGGGGGCAGCCAGAGTCTCACCCTGTTGCTGGAGAGTCAGTGCATAATAGGCTAGAGTGCTTCATACCTCCAGCAACCTCAAATTCTTGGGTTCAAGATCTTCTTGCCTCAGGATCCCAGATAACTAGAACTACAGGTGCCTGTGGTACACCAGGCTATTTTTTCCATTTTTTTTTTTTTAATAGACAGGGTTTGCTCTTGCTCTGGCTGGTCTCAAATACCTGAACTTAAGGGATTCTTCCACTTCAGTCTCCCAGAGTTGTAGGATTACAGGACTGAGCAACTGCTTGCACCGAGCCCAAAAGCCTTTTTGTGAAGTAGCCAAATGTAGGCCAAGAAGAAATTTAATTACAATAGTCCATTGAAGTCTCCTAACTGGGCACCTCAATATTCTGGCTTCTCTTGAAGAGCTATAAAGAAAAATGAAAAAAAAATACATGTGAAAGATAAAATAATAAAACCATTATATAAGGAGTTACATCAATTTCAGAAAAAAAATCTTGAGTATAAATTTGGAGAATTTGAATAAAATTGTTTATGATTCATTTTATTTTGCTATGAATTTTCTTGTATGCACAACTTTCTTTTTCCTCAACTTTTGATTTTGCAATAAGAAGTTTCAAAAATAATACAGAGAAGTTCGTGTAGGCCAAACCCAGTTTCATCCCCAATTTTTTTTTTTTTTTTTGCAGTTCTTGGCTGGGGCTGAGTTTGAACCCACCACCTTCAGAATATTTGGCTGGTGCCCTACTCGTTTGAGCCACAGGAGCCGCCCTCACCTAATTTTTTACATCTCGTATTAACTGAATGAAAATCAAGGTACTGACAAGAAAACAATGTACGTATGTAGTTTTGTGGATTGTAGATTAATATCACAAATACTTGAATCAAGATACAAGGTGGCTCATATCCTAGCACAGTGGGAACCTGAGGTGGGAGGATTGCCTGACCTCAGAAGTTCAAGACCAGCCTGAGAAGGAGGGAGACGTGACCTGTACTAAGAATAGAAAATGTAGTGTTGTGGCCAGCTCCTGTAGTCACATTGGAGGCTGAGGGAAGAAGGATCGTGTGACCCCAGGACTCTGAGGTTGCTGTGAGCTAGGCTGAGGTCATGGCACTCCAGCCTTGGCAACAGATTGAGACTCTGTCTTAAAACAAACTGATACATTACCCTCATCATCAAAAGATCTTTCTCATGCTATTCTTTTATACTTATACCTACCCCTATCTTCTCTAACCCATGGAAATCACTAATCTGTTCTTCATCTCTATAATTCTGCCATTATGGTAATATTATTTAAATAAAATTTACACTATTTCAACCTTTTGAGATTAGTTCTTTTCATTCATCACAGTTCCCTGCTGACCCTTCCGAGTTGTCATATATATCACTAGTTTGTTGGACAGCATTTCATAGTATTTTTTTACTGTTGGATAGTATTCCACAGTATTTTTTTCCTTTTTTTTGTAATGGAGCACGTTACATCTATGGAATCTATGGAGGATTCATACATATTTTTATAATAACCATTATTTGTTTTTAAAGTTAATGCATGCAGTATAGGAAACTGAAAAACAAAACAAGCAAAGTACAAACTCATCCACAACCACAAGCAGTTTATAGTTTGACACGTCCTTACAGATCCCCAGTTTACATACACAACATCCAATTTTCTGTGATTGAGATTGCATATGATGCATTATGCTTTTTCACACATCATGAATTTTTACCAATCCCAAATCCCAAAGAGCTCTATGAGTATTTTCATAACGAAGAATACACTAAACCAACTCAATCTGTTAGGAAAGAGTATAATCCTTCCTTTCTTGGGATGAAAATTTCATAAAAGACAAAAATGGCAGCAAGCCTCTAGATAGACATACTGACAGAGTTCTGAATAAAATGCTGCATTTCAAAAAAAGAAAATATGTATACTGCATTACCTTAATGCTCACTTTAAAATGAAACATAAAGGCAGAGCCCGTGGCTCAGTGAGTAAGGCACCGACCCCATAAACTAAGGATGATGGGTTCAAACCCAGCCCCGGCCAAACTGTAAAAACAACCACAAAAAAATAAAAATAATAAAAATAAAATGAAACATAAAGCAAAAGTATACTAAGTATAATGTTTCTAGGATAATTATCAGATGTATACTATAAAAATATTAGCAAAAAGGTATGTTTCCATTGATGCACATACATCAGTGGCTACCATCATAATGTAATGTAAAGTCACCTGAACACATCTCTCCATTCATGCTTCTTTCTGCCCCTCTGCTGCCAACCTAATGGACAAGTCTTGATATACACTGCTCAGAGGTGGTTTAACAGTCTTAAATAAATTGCACACCATGTCCAGGAAGCATCTTTCCTATCAATTATAACAAAAAGATACTCACAAAATGGCTGATTCACTACTTCTAATTTTATCATACATTGTCACTTCAGGAAAACTCAAAATAATGGACTTTGTGTACAACAAACACAAATACTTTGCTAAAAATGCACATGCAGACCCATGGTTATAATCTAAAACTGTCTTCAACTTATGGAGATACTGGCAAAGAGCACTTCCCTTCACCTTTACTCTTCTTCTTTCCTGTTCCGGGGAATAAATATAGGACTGAATATTCAGCTCCAAGAAGTGGATTAACAGAGGTCAATCCTTGACGACAGTCCTTCCTAAAAACTAACAAAAGGACATATATGAATTGATTATTTTACTACCTCTATTTAGCATGCATTGAGCATTCATATTTGCTTATTCTCTATAATACACAGCAATATTAACAAAAATGCACATACACAAACAACAACTAAGCAATCTGAGCTAGTCTAACTCACTGTCACAAAACCCTTCTCTGCATAATTTCTCCTCCCTTCCCCCTACCACCCAGTGAGCATACTCTCCAAGACATTAAATTATACCTATTGTTACATAGGTGTGCATTTTATTTAGGACTGTTGCATGTACAGTGGACAAATTAAATACTTACCTGAAACATTTAGTCTACCTAGATGTTTACAAGTGCCCAATTTATGTTAAATGTAAAGGTAGTAAAATATTGTTTTGTAAATATTTTTGCTAATACTCACAGTAAATGCTGTTTTTTACAAATAGAGTGGTTAAGCCACCTCTGTGAGCAGTATAGTACTGTGCATATTTCTTCAGTGGTTTGGAAGAGGTGTGAGGGAAGAATTGCCAAAGGAATTATGTGTGTGTGTTCATGCTTGATCATTGTCAGATGCCATTTTGTCTTGTGATTTTTTTTTTTTTTTGCTATGTATATAGTGTATATAATGGGCAGATGAGTCTATCCATCTCCAGTGTTAAAGCATTTTCCATGTATGATAAAGTACTTAGTAAAATTAGCACATCTTGTACGCTTTGTGCTGAAATTCATAGGAAAGCTTGTCCTCTGCCAATGACTTTTGGATATGAATTTGTTCAACCATTTCTATGCATTACACATGCCTGTACTTGTCATTGATTTGAAGGCAGAGAGAAGGAATTAAGGAGGGAAGAGTTCAAACCCCAAATGGTCATATACCTCAGATTATAACCATTGCTGGGTGTGCAATTCTATTTAACAGTGCTGTGTACATAGTGGAAAAGTTCTTATATGAAATATCTAGTCTTTCTCGAAATTTAGTAGCAGTGGAATAACACTTTGTAAATAGTTTTTAAAACAGTTTGGAAACACTGTCTTTGGAAGTAGAATTGTTAAAACCACCTCTGTATATTCTCTGTCCTTGTTCATCATGCTCAGGAGGTGGGAGGGAAGAAATTGCAAAAGATATTTTGCTATCATGTACTACATAATTTCAGCTTATCCATTGCTGAATGTTATGTGCATTTCATTTAACTTTGCCATATTGTATATACTGTATATTTATACTAGACAAATGAGGACCAATTTTATAATATATAGTTGCTAGATATTAAAGGGGTTGCCAATGTATGACAAAAGTAGAGTTAATAAGCTAACATTTTGCACACTTAATGTTTTAATTCATGGAAAGTCTGTCTTCTGCAAAAGATGTTTAGAAGTGAAATGATAACATCTAAAGTGACATGTGCTTATATTCACTGGGTTGTTGATGGAGAGGATTTGGAAGAAATGATGGATTCTAGACCAGAATGTTCCTTTTTAGAAGACACTTTCAGATATAGCCAATGTTACATGTGTGTAGTTTATTCAACACTACTGTGGACAAACTTATGCCCAATTTGAAACATCTAGTCTTTCTGGATGTTTAGAACTACACAAAGTATGTTAAAAGTACAGGTAGTAAATAACACATTTCATAGACATCTTTTAGTTAAAATTCATATAAAATATATATATATATATTTTTGATGTTTTTGGCCAGGGCCTGGTTTGAACCTCTGGTACAAAGCACCTCTGGTACATGGGGCTGGCAGCCTACTCCTTTGAACCACAGGTGCCGCCCTGAAATACTATCTTGGAAACTAAATAATTATGCCACTTGTCTGAGCAGTACACATTATTTATGCTGGTTCAGGGTGGAAGGAAAAGAAAGTGCAAAGTCTTTGTATAAATGTGGATATAGTTGAGGCAAGATTGAATATTGTTATGTCTGCTTTTGATTTTACTTTGCTGTGTATATAAAGGACAAATGAGTCCCAAGTTACAACATATAGTCTTTCTAAATGATAAAAAGGTTGCCTGTGTATTGTTTGTAAAGTAATACATTGAGTAGACCTTGAGTTAAAATACATAGAAAAGATTGTTTTCTTTTTCTTTCTTTCTTTTTTTTTTTTTTTTTAGTGACAGAGTCTCACTTTGTCACTCTTGGTAGACTGCCATGATGTCACAGCTCACAGTAACCTCCTACTCTTGGGCTTGAGCAATTCTTTTGTCTCAGGATAGACTTTTTAAAATATTTATGAAAGTGAAATTATAAAATCACCTCTAAGCAGTATAGGCATGCTTAAACTTGTCTACTGGGCTGTAAAGATGGGAAGGGGGAGTGTCTTAGATCAGAATGTTCCTTCTTAGAGGACACTTGAAATTATAGCTTTTGTTATGAGTGTGCACCATTTATTCAATGCTACTGGGGATCTTGGGGGGGAAACTTAAGTCCTGTGAGAAATATCTAGTCTTTCAAGATTTTAAAAGTGCACAACCTATGTTAAAATTAGAGGAATACAGTAACACCCTTTAAGTGTTTTGTTATTTCATAGGAGTGGTTGCATTTGGGGAATGGAATTGTTTTGTTTTGTTTTAATTTACTTTTTAATTTCATATTAACATAAGGGTACGATTTTTACATTACTTGTTCTCGCTTCTAATTCAAGTTGCAGAAGACCACTTCACCAGGGGGTGTGTTGAAGAGGCTCACATTAAGCACATTAAGTGAGATCTCCACAAGTGCCATTGTTCCTGCTACCACTTGCCCTCCTCCTTCCTTCTCCTCCCTCTTTCCTCCCCTTGATACACTGTATTTGTGCTTATTGTTCCAGTGCATGTGTAATTTTTATATAAATTGGTTTCATATTAGTACTGAGTACATAGGATATTTTTTAATATTTTTGAGATACTTACTAAGAAGAATGTTTCAACTCCATCTATTTAAGCATAACAGTTGTAATATCTCCATCTTTTCTTACGGCTGAATAGTATTCCGTGGTATACATATGCAACTATTTGTTAATCTATTTATAAGTATAACTTGATGGGTGTTTGTGTTGCTTCCATGACTTGAGAATTATGACTTCAGCTGCAGTAAACATTCTGGTGCAAAGGTCTTTGTGGTGAATTAATTTTTTCTCTTTTTGTAGATATGTAGTAATGGAATTGCAGGATCAAATGGACTTAGCTCTTTAAGACTAAGTTCTTTATTTCCTTATGAATTCTCTGTACTTTGGCTCAGTGCCCATAGCAGAGTGGTTATGGTGCCAGCCACATACAGCAATGGTGGTAGGTTCGAACCAGGCCCAGATCACCTAAGCAACAATGACAAGTACAATAGTAAAACAGCCACATGTTGTGGTGGGCACCTGTTGTCCCAGCAACTTGGGAGGCTGAGATAAGAGAATTGCTTGAGCCCAAGAGTTTGAGGTTGATGTGAGCTGTGGCACTACCACAGCACTCTACTGAGGGTGACACAGTGGGAATCAGTCTCAAAAAAATGAAAAATAAAATAAAAATTAAGAATACTCCATACTTCTTTTTTTTATTTTAAAATGTAAAGTTTTATTATATGTAACTTATATTATTAGATATTAAATTAATTTTCATAGACTGGACATGCAACACATATATGTATCAGCATAGTAGGCCTGGTTCCTTATGTTGACCATCTCAGTTTGTTGAACTATTTACAGTCCCTTGGGTGGTCGACTTACAGAGCTTCTACCATATATTAGTATATATAAGGGTTTTCGTTGTATTATATATAACTCATTAACTTTTTACCTTCTAAAATTTGTCAAAGTAGTTAAAATTTGGTTTTATTTAATTTTGAATAATAGGTATTTTTGCTTTCTTTTTTTTTTCTTGCAGTATTTTTTTTTTATTAAATCATAGCTGTGTACATTGATATGATCATGGGACATCATACACTAGCTTCATAAACCGTTTGATTAATTTTTATTTGTATTATATTGATATTAAACAATGTCTATAGTAGTTCTATGTCCTAAAATTTATTGAGCTTGCCATTGTGAACTGCAGTAGGGATTCTTTTAATTATTTTAATTGACAAGTAAAAATTGTATATATTTATGGTGTATTACATGTTTTGATATATGTATACATTGTGGGATGGCTAAATCAAGTTATTTGAAAGTATACCTCAAATACTATCATTTTTTCATGGTGAGAATACTTAAGAGCTACTTTCAATAGTTTTAAAGTATCATATATATATATATATATATATATTTTTTTTTTTTTTTTTTTTTTTTTTTTGCTAGCTTGTTGGGATTCTTTGTAAGGTCCCTCTTCTTTATTGTGTTTTTTTTAATTATTTATTTATTTTTTTATTGTTGGGGATTCATTGAGGGTACAATAAGCCAGGTTACACTGATTGCAATTGTTACGTAAAGTCCCTCTTGCAATCATGTCTTGCCCCCATAAAGTGTGACACACACCAAGGCCCCACCCCCTCCCTCCTTCCCTCTTTCTGCTTTCCCCCCATAACCATAATTGTCATTAATTGTCATCACATCAAAATTGAGTACATAGGATTCATGCTTCTCCATTCTTGTTATGCTTTACTAAGAATAATGTCTTCCACTTCCATCCAGGTGAATACCAAAGATATAAAGTCTCCATTTTTTTTAATGGCTGAATACTATTCCATGGTATACATATACCACAGTTTGTTAATCTGATCTTTTGTTTCGACATCCACTCCAGCCCCTCCAGATTTGGGACTTTGTGATGTGGAGTAATCTTACTAGAGTTCTGTAATATCTGAGTGGTTTTATTTTGCATTTGTCCAGTGTTATGTCAAGGGGCATCTTTCCATGTTTGTTGGCCATTTGTCTGTCATCTTCAGAAAAGTTTCTCTTGCCAACTTATACATAAGTTTGTTTCCTCATTCCTTGCTAATTTATTTGGGTTCTTTCTGGTTATCAGACCTTTGTCAAATTCATAACATGAAAAAGCCTCCCTTTCCAAAAGCTGTCTCTTTGCTTTGGATGTGGAACCTTCAGCCATGCAAAAGCTTTACAGCTCAATCCAAATGCATTTATTTACTTTTGATGTTGCTACAATTGCCAGGGGCATCTTGCCCATAGCCAATATATTCAAGCGTTTTCTCCATACTGTCCTCTAGAATTTTTATTATTTTGTGTCTTTAAGTTAATTCATTTATCCAGTGAGAATCAATTTTTGTCAGTGGTGAGAGGTGTTGATCCAATTTCGGTCTTCTACATGTGGCTAACCAGTTCTCCCAGAAGCATTTATTATGTAAGGATTCTTTTTGTCTGTGCATGTTTTTCTTAGGTTTATCAAAGATAAAATGATGATAGGTGTCTGGGTACATTCCCAAATTATCTATTCTATTCTGTAGACCTAAGACTATATTTTTGTGCCAGTACCATGCTGTTAGGATCACTATCGACTTGTAGTATAAACTGGATTCTGGTAATTTAATACCTCCAGATTTGTTTGTATTTTTAAAAATTGTATTGTTTATTTGTGTTTTTTATTTTTTTTTCTGGCTCCATGTGAATTGAAGGCCAGTTTTCAAGTTCTTCCAAGTATTAGATTATCATTTTGATGGGGATTCCATTAAATCTGTAGATTGCTTTGAGCAGTATAGACATTTTAAAGGTGTGGAATCTTCCCAGCCAAAATCATCATATGTTATTTCATTTGTTAACATTTTTGGTCATTTCTTTTCTCAGAGGTTCAAAGTTCTCTTCATAGAGATATTTTATTTCCTTTATTAGATGTATTCCCCGATATTTCATCTTCTTTGGAGCTATGGTAAAAGGTATATGTCCTTTTATTTTATTGTCAGCTTTACTTTTATTAATTTACATGAAGGCTACTGCTTTGCACACAATGATTTTTGTGTTCCAAGATGCTGCTATATTCCTTGATCACACTTCTAAGAGCTTTGGAGTTGAGTCCCTAAATTTTGTATAATTCATGCTCTTTTAATGCTTGAAATAGTTCTTTTGAAAATGTATATTCTTTATTATTTTTTTTCCAAGTGTAACATCATGTCATTGGGGAAAAGCTAGTATTTGACCTCTTCTGTCTCTATTTGAATACTCTTGATCTCTTTCTCTTGCCTGGTTACAATGGTTAGAACTTCCAGCATTATGTTGCATTGCATTGGCAAGAATGGACATCATTGTCTAGTTTCAGATATGAGTAGAGATACTTTCTGTTCAATTCCATGGAATATGATTATTTCTTGTAGTTTTGTTAGAGATGGCCTCTATCTGTTTAAGTGATGTCTCACCTCAGCCTATTTTCTGAAGTGTTGTTATGAAGAAAGAATAGTGGACATTGGCAAAAGCCTTTTTTGCATTGAGACAATCATATGGTCTTTGATGTGGTGAATGTATTTATGGATTTATATACTACTTGATCAAGATGTCTAACTTTTTTAATTTGTTTGTATTTTGCTTACTAATATCTTATTGAATTTTTTTTATCAATATTCATTAATGATTTTGGTCTATAGTTTTCTCTTTTCAGGGTGTCCTTTTCTGATTTTGGAATCAGGGTGATATTTGCTTTGTAGAATTAATTGGGGAGGAATGTGTCCATCTTCATGTTTTGGAATAGACTATGCTATATAGGCTGTAGTTTCTATTTGAAGGTTTTGTAGAATGTTGATGTATATCCCTCAGGTCAAGGGCTTTTCCTTTTTGGAAGATTTTGTATAATTCATGCTCTTTTAATGCTTGAAATAGTTCTAGTAAAAATGTATAATTATTTGTGAGTTTAGCAGGATTCCATTTCCTCTATATGTTTATATTTCAGGGTGTAGAGTTTTTTTATAGCAATCTGAAAGTATAATTTGTATTTCTCTTTTTGTTTTTTGAGACAATCTCACTATGTTGCCCTCAGAAGAGTGCCATGGCGTCACAGCTCACAGAAACCTCAAACTCTTGGGCTTAAATGATTCTCTTGACTCATCATTCCAAGTATCTGGGACTATGGGCACTGACCACAATGCCCAGCTATTTTTGTTGTCATTGTTGTTTAGTAGGCCCAGGTCAGGTTTGAACCCATCAAACACTGTGTATGTGGCCAGCATCATAACCACTGAGCAAAGGATGCTGAACCTATTGTTTTTATTTATTTATTTATTTATTTATTTATTTATTTATTTATTTATTTATAGTTTTTGTCCAGGGCTGGGATTGAACTCACTACCTCTGATGTATGGGGCTGGTGCCCTACTCCTGTAAGCCACAGACACTGCCCCTTATTTCTGTGGTATCTGTTGTTAATTCCTCATTTTATTTCCAAATCGTCATCTGAAATTCCTGACCATTCTTTTTTGTTTCTGAATTGAAGTTATTAGATCTGTTACATTTAAATTTCTGGTCAGTGTGACCAAGTCTTTATCAACTTGATAAGAGTTTTCAAAGAGTGAGCTTTTTGTTTTGCTCATCTTCCAAATAATTCTTTTGTTTTCAATTTCATGTAATTCTGGTATAATTTTGTTTATTCCTTTTCTTTACCTGGGTTTGGGGTTAGATTTTTCGTCTTTTTCCAGTTTCTTGATATGGCCCATTAGGTTGTTAACTTGTTATCTCTTGCTGGGTTATTGATGAAGGCGTCTAACACTGTAAATTTCCCTCTTCACACTGCCTTACCAGTATCCCACATTTTTTATTTTTTTTTGTGACAAGTGTCTCGTTTTGCTTTATTTGAAAGAGTGCTGTGGCATCATAGCTCACAGGAACCTCACACTCTTACATTCAAGTGATTCTTTTGCTTCATCCTCTCAAGTTGTCTGGAATGCAGGCCCCTACCAAAATGACTGGTTTGTACAGCTCGGGTCTTTCTCTTGCTCAGGCTGGTCTGGAACTCCTTAGCTCAAGGCAACCAACCACCGTCAAATTTCACAAGTTTTCACAGTTTGTGGCTTCATTGTCATTTTGTTCATGAAATCTAGCGATTTCCTTCGTAATCTCATCTTTGACCCAACTGTCATTCAGCATAAGGTTATATAGTTGCCCCTTTTATTTTTGTATGATTATTTCTGTTGCCTTTGAGTTCAACATTTATAATGTGATTCTCCAAGAAGTGACGAGGTATAATTTCTATTCTTTTGAATTTCTTGAAGTCAGACTTGTGTCTGAAAATATAATCAATTTTTACGGAATGATCCATGAGCTGATGAGATGAATGTGTATTCAGTTTTTTGAGGATGAACTCTCTGTATATGTCTGTTAAATCCATTTGTTCTAGGTTCACATTTAAGTCCATTATTTCATTGTTCAGTTTCTGCTTGGAAGATTTGTCCAGTACTGTCTGAGGGGGTCTTAAAATCTTCAACTAGTCTAGTACAGGAAGTTATTATATGATTCAGGTTATTTAGGGTTTGTTTATAAATTTAAGCATGTTCATTCAGGGTGCATAAATGTGAATCGTTGAAATCTCTTTGTGATGTGTGTTTCACTTGACATATATGTAAGTGTCCATCCTTGTCTTTCATTACTTTTTCTTTTTATTTTAAATCCAATTGTATTTGGAAATAACATTTCAAACCAAATATTATTCTACTTTCCATTTGCTTGGATTATCGTTTTCCATCCTTTCACCCTTAAACTTGTTTTATCCTTTGAGTGTAGGTGGGATTCACGGAGGCAGTAGATATCGGTCCTGAGATTTACTATACAGTCAGCCAGGCTGTGCCTTTTGAGAGGGGAATTCTTTCTCTATATCAAAAGAACTGATAGGTGTGATGGAGTTTTGGTCATCTCACTTGTCAGAAATCCTCAGCTTATTTTTATCCCTTCCCATCATTGTGCAAACTAGACTTTGTTCTTTAACTTGTGGTTGTGTTTACATTGTTGATGAACCATCATGCTGTTCCTAAGGAATAATCTGGTTCCACTTATTCATGTAGATCTAGTCTAGTTGTGGCAAATTTTCTCAACATTTGAATGTTAGTGAAGTATTTGATTTCTCCATCACAAATGACATTCACTTGAACATGGTACAAGATCCTGGTCTAAAAATTGTTTTAAGATTGTTACAGTCCAGCAGTGCCTGTGGTTCAGTGGATAGGGCACTGTGCCCATATACTGAAGGTGGCTGGTTCAAACCCAGCCTAGGCCAAACTGTAAGAAAAAAGTGCATGTGGTGCACTTGTAGTCCAAGCTACTTGGGAGGCTGAGCCAAATGAATCACTTAAGCCCAAGAAATGGAGGTTGCTGTTAGCTGTGGTTAGCACTCTATTGAGAGTGACAAAGTGTCACTCTGTCTGAAGAAAAAATATTACAGGCCATTGAACATGCTTTTCTTCCTTAAAAATTATTGGTGTGATTACACCAGCCGTGCATCTTACAAGGGTATATGAGAAACTTGGTAAACGGTCTATGAAGCTAGTGAACGATGCTCCATGATCATATCAATGTACACAGCTATGATTTAATAATAAAAAAAAAGATGTAAACAAAAAAATAAAAAATAAATAAAAATTTAAGCTGAAAAATCTATGATCATCCTGATATTTTTCCCTTTGTGGGTAAGAGTTTGTGGGTAAACTGGCTGCCTGAAGAATTTTTTACTTCATATTAACTTTGGCAAAGTTAATTACAATGTGTCCTGGAGTTGCTTTGCTTGGATAGAGTGGTGCTGGGTTTCTGATACAATCTACCATATGAATTTCTGTGTCTCTTGGGAAATTCTGTAACATAATGTCTTGAAATAGTGCCTCCATGATGTTCAGCTTGTCCTCTTCTCCTTCAGGAATTCCTATCATTTGGATCTTTGATCTTTTTTAATAATCTCCTAACTCTCACAGGGAGATTTTAATGACTAGGATATTTAAAAGTCTTGTCTTTAATTTCTGAAATTTCTCTTTTACATGTTCTGCTCTGTTACTGGGGGTGTCTATCATGTTTTGAAACTCCCCAAATGTCTCTTTCAAGTTCTTAAGCTTTCATATATCATTCCTTATGTTCATATTCTGATGACTTTTTCCTTGAATTTATTATTTTTTTGAGACAAATATTGACCTATTTTTTAGATTAATATTTTTGTCCTCTTCTCAATTTTAATTATTTTATTTGATGTCCATTTTCTTTGTTCTATTTATGATATTACAGAAATGTCTCTATGGATGGTATTTTCTGTTGAATCTCCTTTGTGATTTCTTTGTGGTGTTGTTCTACTGATTTTTCATGTAACCAGAGTTCTTCTTTTGGCTCCTCCATTTGATTGTTTGTAGCTTTTAAAAAATATATGAATTTTGCAGAGTGTGTTTCTCAGACCTGTAATCCCAAGACTGTGGGGGGCTGAGGTGTGAGGATAGCTTGAGCTCAGGAGTTTGAGGTTTGTCTGTGTGAGAATTAGACACAGACTTATAAAAAAAATGGAAAAACCCAGGTGGAAGCTGTGGTGAACACCTGTAATTCCAGTAGCTTCAGAGGCTAAGACAGCAGGATGCCCAAAACCCGAGTCTGAGGTTGCAGAGAGCTGCAACACCATTGCACTCTGCTCAGGGCATAGGGTGGAACTCTGTCTCAACAATAATAATAATAAAGAAAAAAAAGACTGAAAGAAAGAAAAATGAATTTTTCTTTTTTATTTGAAATGATGAGATATCCCTGACTACTTATGAAATGATAATCTAGTTGGGGACCCTTAGGAAACACTGTAGCTATTTATTTGGCAATTAAAACTGGAGGAGTGTGATGAATTGCGAAGCCCTTTGAACTGGAGCTAATGACCACTTCTCTAATGAGTTGGAGCTTGTGATTGTAAACTTTGTTCTACAGCTTCTCAAAGGTCTCTTTTAGAGCTGTAGCCGGAGCCTCTGTGGGCCTGCTTTATGAGGTAACACAGCCTCCCTCTGTCTTAATGTCAGCCTGCCCTCTACACAATCCTATGGAGTCTCATCATTACACTGGAATCTCTGCCACTGATAGATATGCATACCAACAGCTCCAACTCTCAGCAGGAATAACTAGAGGAGGTGAACTTGCAGACAGGTCTTACCACTAGTAACTTCCCCACCCCTCACTCCTAAAACTAAGTCAAACAAGTATTGAACCTGTAGGCCCTGAAAGTGGAGAACAAGAATCCCTGATGGCTCTGGGAGCATTTTTGTCTAACTCTCTCAGGAAGTGCAAGAAAGACTCACTCAAAGGAGTGCTGAGAGTCCCCAAACAGCTGATCTGTCAGAAAGTTCCCTTGGGGGCTCAACACTGGTCTTTCCTATTGGGAATGAGGGTCAGGAGAGTTTATCCCTCTCCTCGCCAAAGTGAGAACTGCAGTGTCACTATTTCTGCCCACCAGCTAAGTGTCCCACATGATGCTCAGGCTTTTCAGTAAACTTGCAAAACCCTCTGGCTGCTGCAGGAGATGGTCTGCCTGGTGGATTGCAGAGAGAGATTATTTGTTCACTTTTGTGCAAGTAGGATGCAGCCTGCACTCAGAAATGAAACATTTTTGGTGTAGTAGCATTAGTCCATAGCAGCTCTTTTCTCTTTGGTGAGGTGAGATGTCCTTTGTTCTCTGCTCACTGCTCAAAGAATACTAAGGACCTCCTGGTTATGGGAGGGATCTCCAGTCCCTTTGACAATAGGTGCCATTGAACTAATCTCCATACCTAATCTTTGTTATCTTTCTTCCTCGTTCTTAGCCTCTCAGCTGATCTCAGTGGGTATGATGTACACCTTACTTTCTTCCCACTGTGCTCATCTCCCAACGTTTGGGTTCTCCAAGTTCATTTCAGTCTAACTTCTCTCCTTCTGGACAGGAGCGTCCGGTGAAACCTGCTTCTTGTCAGCCATTTTGACTCCTCACATTCCATGATATTGTTCTAACACATAGTTGAACCATATTCCTATTGAAGAATATTTTGGTAGTTACAGTTTGGCTCTAGTACAAATAACATTTTAGTTTTTAAAATAAGGTCTTTAATATAACCGGATCTTTTGCTACATCAAAAATTATTCACATGTTGTAGAGAGTAGGACATGGGTGTATCCTTTTATAGGCTACCACTCATTCCATTACAATAACATAGGAAAATATATCTTCTGAATTAAAGCAACTTTGGTGATTTTACCATTTCTAACTTTAACTAGTATAGCATTCTCATTGGTAGTAAGTGTTTTTTTCTTGTTAATGAGTCTTATTGTGTTATTAATATTGTTGTTCTTAGAGAATTGCGTTCTTAGAGTACTGAGTTTTAAAGTTCTGGGTAGTGTGTGATAGGTGATAATATTCTGTGGCAATAATAACCTCATTGTTGTTGTTTATTTTCTTATGGGTCATAATATGGCTCTGTCACCTAGGCTAGAGTATAGTCACATCATACAGCTTACTGCAACCTCCAGCTCCGGGGCTCAATAGTCCTCCTGCTATATCCTCTCATGCAACGTAGAGTATAGACACATACCACTTTACATGGCTGATTTTGCTATGTTTGGTAGAGAAGGGGTCCAACTCCTGTTCCAGCTGGTCTAGAAATCTTGGCCTCAAGTGATTCTCTAGCCTTGGGTTCACAGAATTCTGAGATTACAGGCATAAGCCACCATCCATGGCTCCCTAATTATCTTGTTAGATGGATTGTTGAAGTGGCTATCTTCTGAATATTTTGTTATCAAGCAATAAGTTTTTTATTGTGGGAAACATTTTCTTTTTAACCAATTCAAGCATTAATTCCATGATATTAAGTATTTTAAACTGTCCATTTCCAGAAATTCTTCACCATCCTGAGCAGAACTTTGTACTCATTGAACAATAACTCTCTACTTCTCCTCCCCTCAGCCTCTGTTATCCATTATTCTGCTTGTGTATTCATGATTTTGCCTTTGGTAAGTATCTTCTAAATGTGAAATCATAGAATATTCATCCATTGGTATTTGTCATATTTCACTTAACATAAATGAAACAGATCCAGAGCCATGTGCTAATGAAGTAAAGATATCCTTTGTCTGTAGGTCATCATGCAAAAAAACCCATATTGGCTTTAACTAATAGAGAATGTCCATTAATCAAAATACCATATTTTCCTAATTTAAATATAAAACAAAAGTCACTTAGTTAGACCTTCTGAATTAATAATTATTAAATAACATTATAGCAGAAATAAATATGCGGGTATGAAGTGAAACAGACAGAGATATCACTTATGATCATTAAGGTTCCAGGTAATCAGCTGAAGGCCTATATCCAAAAGCAATTTTTTTTACACTCTAAATACTTTTATATTCTTTAAGTATGTATAGACAATACACTGACCTAGTAAAAACTTTATTATTCTGAAATATTCTAGTTGACTTTACCATTATTTTCCATCAAATTTGGCAAATGTAATCTATACACTTTTTAAATTTTCTATTTCACAGTTATATGAGAGTACAAATGATTAGGTTACGATGTTTATATTTGTTGGGTAAATTCCCTGTCTTTGGGTGCCATATACCCTTCCATTGCACCCATTACATGATAGCACACCAATCTTCCTCCCGCCTACCCTCCCCCCAACCCCCCTAATGAATTGAATTAAGATTTTTCTCTTGTGTGAGAATTTGCTAGTCCCTATACTAGGTATAGACACATATTGATGGTCACTTGCTTGTTTCAACATTATGATGATTGTAAAATGAGCTATGATAAACAATCTAGTGCATATGTCCATATGATAAAATTATATTTTCTCCTGGGTAGATACCTAATAATGGTATTGCAAGACTAAATGAAAGATCTATTTTGAGTTGTTTGAGGATAGATGTCTTTTTTGAAAATCCTACTTTGTTACCAAAGAACCAAAAACAAATATTATACTAAGAATAGGTAGCTGGCTTTGCTTTCATAGCCAAGCAAAGAATATAGGCTCAGCTGATAAGAAAATACTCAAAGGCTCATGGGTGTCACATGCTGCTAATTCTAGCACTTTGGGATACTGAGATAGGTTAATTTATTGAGCTCAAGAGTTCCAGAACAGACCGAACAATAGCAAGACTCTATATGTACTAAAACTAGTAAAACATGTCAGGAATTCTGACAGGCACATGTACTAGCTGGTCAAGAGGATGAGGGTACAGAATCACTTGAACCCAGGAGTTTGAGTTTGCTGTGAGGTAGGATGCCATGGTACTCTAACCAGGGCAACAGTGTCAAACTCTATCTCAAACAAAAATATAAGGCTCAGAATTAGGTAAATGCAGGAGAAAAAGTAAAAAGCATTTATCAGCAAATTCATTTGACTATGAGTCTGCACACAGTAGTCAATGGATGTGTGAAAACATACGACTCATGAACATTGTTCATTTATAGAACCAAACTGGGAGGAATGGTAAATGAATAAGGAATTACCCTACATATGAAGAAAGACTCCTTGATTAAAAAACAAAAAAAGAATCAGATATTAGTGGAACATGGGAAAGCATATGGTAAAGGAAGTATAGGGCAATTGATAAATTACAAGTGGTCACAAGAGGTAATACAATGTCACGCCTACAGTGAAAAAGGCTCAGTTAAGGTAGAAATTAAAATGATCCTGACAGTGTCTCTAGTAAATGGAATCATTGGTCCCACTTCTTCACCCCCTTGCTGTATTCACATCTTTTGTAATGTGACTTTGCAAATTTTCTCTGTAGATTTTGAGTGTACTTCTCCATTTTTTAAATGTTAGCTTTAGAAATACCTTTCAAACTGGCCAACGGGATATAGGCAGATGTGATGGTAATTCAAAGACAAGTAAATCAGAGGCATCACAGATTTTGTGTTTGTTCTTTTTGTCCTTCTGTTTTGTTTGTTTGATTGGGGTTTTTGAGGAAGGGTTTCAGTCCCTGCCTAAGAGTTATACATTGCCTGATTTTGTTTTTATTTTATTTTTATCTTTTATTTTTTGAGACAGAGTTTCACTGTGTCACACTGGTAGAATGTGATGGAGGCATAACTCACAGCAAACACTAACTCTTGGGGTCAAAGTGATTATCTTGCCTCACAGCAACCCGATAGTCTTGGTTTTAAAATGATTCCATGCCTCAATCAACCCAGTAACTAGGACTATAAGAATCCACCACAATGCCCAGCTATGTTTTAGAGACGGGGTTTCTCTCTTATTCTGGCTGGTCCTTTTAAAGTGTAGAATTCTTTGTCTCTTAGCATATTCACCGAATTGTACAGTTATAATCATGAACTAATTTTAGAACTTTTTCTTCTCTCCCCACCCAAAAAAGTCTACCTACAAAAAAGTCTACCTGCAAAAAGTTGCAGTCACTTTCATCTTCCCCACCACCCTCCTCCACCAGCCCACCAGTCCTAACAAAGAATTGGCCTTATCTTTATGTTTTCTTGTAAAGTCAGCCATACTGTATGTGGTCTTTTGTAACTCGTTGTTTTCCTTAACATAAAGTTTTAAGTTTCACTCTTAGTGTAACATAAATATGCAGCTCATTTCTTTGATTTTTAAAAAAATATTCCATATTATGATTATAGCCCATTATATCTATCCAATCATCTGTAGATACAATTTGTATTACTGAACAAGTTTCCTTCTCACCTAAGACTTATACAAGCTTTTATCTTTAAGATGTGTTGCTGCTTTTTCTGTGTCTATGAGATGATAATGCTTTTTTTTTTTTTTTTTGAGACAGAGTCTCAAGCTATCACTCTGGGTAGAGTGCTGTTGCTTCACAGCTCACAGCAATGTCAAAGTCTTGGGCTTAAGTGATTCTCTTGCCTCAGCCTCCCAAGATGTTGGGACTGAAGGTACCTGCCACAGTATCCAGATAATTTTTTGTTACAGTTGGTATTGTTTAGCTTGCCTGGGCTGGGGTAGAACCCACCAGCCTTGGTGTATGTGGCCACTACAGTAACCCACCAGGCTATTCACAGCAGTTATGTGTCTTTTTCTTATTTTTTCTATGAATGTAGTGTATTCTATTACTTGAATTTCCCAGGCTCCTGTAACTACTTCTAATTGAACTAGACTCACATGCCTGGTAATAAATCCCATTTGCTATATATGTATAAAATATTTTGTATTCTAGTGAACTTTCTCGGGACATATACAGTATAACTTTTATTGATTTGAGACTGTGTTTTCCCCTTCTGCCCCAGAAAAATAAAGTGGTGCAATCATAATTCAGAGCAATGAAAACTACTTACCTCAAATGAATCTCCTACCGTGATCCTTCTCAGCAGCTATGAGTACCAGCACATGTCTTCATTGCTGGCTATAGATTACATTTTTTGTTGATGACAAATGAGGTCTCAATATATTGCTCATTGTTGTCTTCAAGTCATGGCTATCAATGATCTTTCTGCCTTGGCCTCTTAAAGTGCTAAGAATATAGGTATTAGCTATGGTGCTCATCCATGCTTATGATTTGATGAAGTTTTTTTTTTTCTGTTTTCCTCATAGAAAATAGCTGGTAGATTAAAAAATAACAACTCTATTCAGATATAATAAAGACACTCCACAATTCACCCATTTCCAATAAAGAGTTCCAGACTATACATTCAGGTATCACTTCTATACCTTGTTCCTTTGTTTTTCTTTTCTTTTCTTTTTTTATCTTTCTTTCTTTCTTTCTTCCTTTCTTTTTTTTTTTTTAGACAGAGTTTCACTTTCTCATCCATGGTAGACTGTCATGGCATCACAGCTCACAACAACCTCCACCCCTTGGGATTAGGTGATTCTATTGCTCAGCCTCCTGAGTACCTGGGACCACAGGAACACACCACAATGCCCAGCTATTTTTTTGTTGCAGTTTGGCTTGGTCCAGGTGCAAACACACCACCCTCGGTATATGGGCCAGCCCCCTACTCAAGGAGCCAAAGGTGCTACCTTCTTCTTTATTTCTTACTAGAAAAAATTCCATGCATATGTAGAATATATATAGAGAGAGAAAGAGGAAAGAAAGAAGCAAATGGAAATAATGAGCAAATGAGAGAGAATTGGAGGAAGGAAAGAGGAAGGGAATGATGAAAGGAAGGAGAGAGGGAAACAAAGAAAGAGAAAATGACCAAACTTGAAGCTCACACCTATAATCCTAGCCATCTGGCAGTCTAAGATGATTGGAGTTCTTGAACAAGAGTGTCCTGAGACAAGAAAGACCCTGTCTCTACTAAAAAGTAAAAAAAAAAAATATCTAGGCATTGAGATAGGCACCTATAGTTCTAGCCACATGGGAGACTCAGGCAGGAGGATCACACCTGGCCTGGAAGTCAGAAATGTAGGAACTTTCCAGGTGGGCTGATAATTCCCAGGATCAGAAGAAATAACTGCAGGTACATAGTAAACTACTGGACACATTACCTAATAAGATTTTGAGAGAAGACCTTCAGTTCGACACCTACTGTCTAAAACAAGTCTATTCTAGAGTAAAAAAAAATTGTATCTCGGCGGCGCCAGTGGCTCAGTCGGTAAGGCGCCGGCCCCATATACCGAGGGTGGCGGGTTCAAACCCGGCCCCGGCCAAACTGCAACCAAAAAACAGCTGGGCGTTGTGGCGGGCGCCTGTAGTCCCAGCTACTCGGGAGGCTGAGGCAAGAGAATCGCTTAAGCCCAGGAGTTGGAGGTTGCTGTGAGCTGTGTGAGGCCACGGCACTCTACCGATGGCCATAAAGTGAGACTCTGTCTCTACAAAAAAAAAAAAAAAAAAATGTATCTCAGAAATAGAGGAACTGAGAATTGTGTTTCGTACATGTCAGGTCTGGAAATTACTATCTAATCTTTGGGCTTGGGTTCTTGGTGTGGAACATGTCAGGGCAGCACTATGTATAAACCTTGCTCCTCCACCTGTTTTCAAATCCATGACTTGGAAAGGAAAAGTTGTTGAATCTTTTGGGGGGATATACAAATAAATTTTGAAAGCAAGAATTGAGTTTGGAGAACAGAACACCACTATTTTTTAACAGTTTGAACCCAACGACAAACCCGAATAGCCACTACACATGCTTAGCATGAATTAGGGTAAGCTTAAACATGGGAAACCAGGGCAACAACCATTGTGATGTCATCCACAGTGACATCATCAAGTAATGTGGCTTCATCCAGTAATGTCCTGGGATTCTGTCTTCTGTCCTGGGATTCTGTCTTCAAAATACAAAGTGGCCTTTTCTGCTCATTTTAACTACTATTCCTCAAGGGTTTGAACCAGGATACACCTTAGCACTCCATACACAGACAGAGAAGTGATCTCCCATTTGTGCCTTATTGATTCTGTAAATGGTTGAGATTCCCAGCACTAGGTTGACACTACAGTTGAAATTTTGTACAGCAGTGTGACTCAGGCTACGTCACAGCTGACATAACTTCATACAGTCACTTAAGTAGGAAGCTCTTTGTCTTTTACTTTTTTATTTCTTTCTTAGAGACAGAGTTTCTCATTGTCACTCTTGGTAGAGTACCATTGCATCACAGGTCACACCAAGCTCCTACTCCCAAACTTAGGCAATTTATTTACGTCAGCATCCCCAGTAGCTGGGATTACAAGATCCTACTCAAACACTAGCGTGTATGTATGTATATCTTTTTTTTTTTTTCCATTTGTCCAAGGCTGAGTTGTAAATCACTACACTCAATATTTGAGGCTGATGCCCTCTTCAATTCGCTATAGTTAATGCCCCTGGTATGCTATTTGAAGGCATATTTTACAGCTATTTCAAAAATTTCATTTGAGACAAGGTTACAGATATACTAGGGCTGGCTAAATCCTCAATTTGGTCATAGTTTCACATGTCTTAAGCATGTCTACTTTTCTTGAATCAACTAGGCAATTCTGGTCTTTTTAAATGATGGAAATTTTTGTTGATTGGTTTGTTGGTTTGTCTGTGCATATGTGTGTGTATGGTTATCTTTCAGATACACTTTCCTTTGTGGCCTGGAATACTTTTTCATGACCTCAGCCTAGATTATAGCAACCTTAAAGTCCAAGATGAAGGCAATGCCTGGCATTACCATGTGGCTAGGACTACAGGGTCTGTTCTCAATGCCTAGATGCTTTTTCACATTTTAGTAGAGACAGGTCTGACTTTTTCTCAGCCCATTCTCAGCACTCCCTGGTTCAGGAACTCCACTTGTCACAGCATGCAAGAGGGCTGGGATTCTAAGGTGTGAGCCAGGAAGTTTGGTCTTTTTCTCTTTCTGTTTCCCACATCCCTCCTTCCTTTCATCCATCCCAAAGTTTATTCTTTCTTCCTCCAATAATCTCTCTCTCATTCATTTGCTCTCTACATTCCTTTCTTTCCTTCTATGCTTTCAAACATGTATCTCTCTCCTCTTCACCTTAATGGAATCTCTATAGTAACAACAAACAAACTATATGACTGATCCCTGAATAATGTAGTCTTGAACAGTATATTTGAAATGGGTGAACTGTGGAGTGTTATAAATTATATATAAACAGAGTTTTTCTTTTTCTTGTTGTTGTTTGTTTGTTTGTTTTGTAATCTAGGGGCTGTTATCTATGAGGTTTATCGAGAAAAACCTTCACAAAAACATAAGCATGGCTGAGCACCAGAGCTCACACCTACAATACCAGCTAATTCTGTGGCCAAAGTAGAAAGATTCCTGGAAGCTAACAGGTTTCAGACCAGACTGAGAACATAGTAAGACAATTTTGTCCATGAAATAAGGGAAAATTTTTCACTTCAGTGGTGGTATGTGCCTGTATTCTCGTGAAGCATAAACTAAGAAGGATCCCTTGAGCTTACCATCTTAAATTTACTTCAGCTATGATGGTAGCATTGTATATTTCTGTGTCAAAAGGGAAAAAGTAGTATCCAATCTATAAGAGAGATTCTGAATAGATGTAGGAAAAGTCAGGCAGCATACAAAATATTTTATACATGGAGCCCTGAATGGATTTACCAGGATTGCCAGTGCAGCTCAATATGGAAAAATCATCTAATAGAACAAACAACATTAATAGAATCAATAAGGAACAAAATAGTTTTTTGACAGAGGCAACATAACTGGTTGATAAAAACTTTTAAAAATATTAGGTAAGGGTCAGAGCCTGTTGCTCTATCAGTAGGGCAATGGCCCCATATAAGGAGGGTGGTGGAACTACAAAAATAACAACAACAACAACAACAACAACAACAACAAAAATTAGATGTGAAGGGAATGTCTTCAGGATTAATAATGGGATTTACAGATGAGTGGGTAAATACAACATGCTCTACTCACAGGATGGAATATTTTTTTATCAATACAAAGAAATGAAGTAGATTTATGTTACAGTAGGAATGAACCTTAAATCATTACAATGAGGGAATAATGTCATATACAGAGGACCATACAGAGCACAACTGAACTCAGAATAAAACATCAAAACAAGGCCTATTGTCTGCTAGTAGTAGGGAGCAGGGTGGGAGGGTGGTAGGGAAGTGTAAGTGACTGCCAATAGGTATTGACAGTCAAAGAAGACAAAGTTCTAAAATTGAATTATAATTAGCAGTACAATTGTATAACTATACTAAGAAACACAGGATTGTATACTTTCAAAATGTTAACTTATTTCAACGAAGCTTCTTGAAAATGTTTTCCAAAACTTGAGGTGCTCACAAGGCTCACAGCAAAAGAAATACACAGGTCATGAGATGCAGTCAACTCTATCTTCCTGCTCACACACATGATACCATGAATTGGCATGAAAGGCACATTGTTCCATTCTACCGTAGTTGTCTTTTTTTTTGCTTTGAAACATCATGTGATACTGTGCCCTGGGAAGACTGCCCTTAAGTTATCATAGCTAAAGGCAATCTTAAACTCCTGGGTCAACATATCCTATTGCCTCAGTCTTGTGAGCAAGGGGGAGTCCAGGTGTTCCCTGAGAGTGACTGGTTTCTTTGGACCACACTCCTTTTGCTTCCAGAGTGTTAATATTATAGGTGTGAGCCACCACACCAGACCTTGAATTTGGGTTTTTTTTTAACTATGTGGTGGGCCTTCATGCCTGTTATCTAGGCACTTTGTGAGGCCCTATCAGTTGGATTGCTTGGGTTTCCAAATTGGAGACCCGCATGAGCAATTCTGAGATTCACATATAAAATGGCCTGATTTTATGCAGGCATGTAGAGTCCCAGGTGAGGAAATAGGTTATCTTGATGACAATATTTGAAGTTTTCTGTGAGATATGATACCAGAGCACTCTACTGAGGTCAAAAAATGGAGAGACTGTCACAATGCTTAAAAGGAGGGAATGCTGGGCGGCGCCTGTGGCTCAGTGAGTAGGGCACTGGCCCCATACGCCGAGGGTGGCGGGTTCAAACCCAGCCCCGGCCAAACTGCAACAACAAAAAAAAAATAGCAGGGCGTTGTGGTGGGCGCCTGTAGTCCCAGCTACTCGGGAGGCTGAGGCAAGAGAATCGTGTAAGCCCAAGAGTTAGAGGTTGCTGTGAGCCATGTGATGCCACGGCACTCTACCAAGGGCGGTACAGTGAGACTCTGTCTCTACAAAAAAAAAAAAAAAAGGAGGGAATGCTTTGTAGGAAACTTACCCCTCAGTTGTATTTTGGATTATGGATCTAGTGTTAAAATTATTCCCCTATTTTACATGTAAAATAAATAAATTATTCACTCATAGAGAAATTGTTTTCTTAAAAACACTATCAATCAACAATTTGAATTTTATGTAATTATGACCTTTTGATAATGTAGATTCTTCTAGTCACTGGAAACTACACACACAATGAATTTTTTCCTCAGTCAGGGTTTTCTTATGCACACTAAAAGATCCAGGGTATACCCTCCAAGTCTTCTGTTGAACTCCTTTAATGTGGGCCAATATTCTTTTGCCCCAATAAGTCCCAATCTAGGGACCAGATATCTGTGGAGAACACCTGTCCATCCGATGAACTGACAATATGCTAACAAAACAATCCCAAACCCCCTCGTTCTGACTTATTTTTAACCAAAGGAGGCCATAATAAATCTCCTTTATGTAGTCCAATATTTCATTACCTACTGACCTATCCTCATTCCTCAGCTCTTGGAAACTGTTCCTACCAAATTATCTCTCTCTCTCGCTTTAATTATTTTTTTTATTTTTTATTTATTTATTTATTTTATTAAATCATAGCTGTGTACATTGATATGATCAAAGGGCATCATACACTAGTTTCACAGAGCATTTGACAAACTTTCATCACAATCGTTGACATAGCCTTTTTGCATTTTCTCAGTTACTGTGCTAAGATATTTACATTCCACATTTACTAAGTTTCACATACATCCTTGTAAGATGCACCACAGGTGTAATCCCATCAATCCCCCTCCCTCTAACACCTTCCCTTTTCCCTTTCCCACTTCCCCCTATTCTTAGGTTGTAACTGGGTTTTAGCTTTCATGTGAAAGCCCTAAATTAGTTTCATAGTAGGACTGAATACATTGGATACTTTTTATTCCATTCTTGAGATACTTTACTAAGAAGGATATGTTCCAGCTCCATCCATGTAAACATGAAAGAGGTAAAGTCTCCATCTTTCTTTAAGGCTACATAATATTCCATGGTATACATATACCAAAATTTGTTAATCCCTTCATGGATCGATGGGCACTTGGGCTTTTTCCATGACTTAGCAATTATGAATAGGGCTGCAATAAACATTCTGGTACAAATATTTTTTTTATTATGTGAATTTTGGTCTTCTGGGTATATGCCCAGTAGAAGAATTACAGGATTGAATGGCAACTCTGTTTTTAGATCTCTAAGTGTTCTCCATATATCCTTCCAGAAGAAATGTATTAATTTGCATACCCACCAGCAGAGCAAAAGAGTCCCCCTTTCTCCACGTCCATGGCAACATCTCTGGTCTTGAGATTATGTGATATAGGCTAGTCACACTGGAGTTAGATGATATCTCAAAGTAATTTTGATTTGCATTTCTCTAATGATTAAAGATTATGAGCATTTTTTCATATGTCTGAATACCGCATGCCTGTCTTCTTCAGAGAAGTTTCTCTTCAAATCCCTTGCACAGCCTGCAATGGGATCCCTTGTTCTTTTTTGCTAATGCATTTGAGTTCTCTGTGGATTCTGGTTATTAAACCTATATTGGAGACATAACCTGCAAATATCTTCTTCCATTCTGAGGGCTGTTTGCTTGCTTTACTTTCAGTGTTCTTGGCTGTGCAAAAGCTTTTTAGTTTGATCAAGTCCCAGTAGTGAATTTTTGAGATTGCTTCAAATGCCTGGTGGGGTCCTCCTCAAAAAAATACTCCCCCAGACCAATTTCTTCAAGGGTTTTCCCTGCAC
This sequence comes from Nycticebus coucang, assembly GCF_027406575.1. Classification (NCBI taxonomy): domain Eukaryota; kingdom Metazoa; phylum Chordata; class Mammalia; order Primates; family Lorisidae; genus Nycticebus; species Nycticebus coucang. The sequence goes on from NC_069805.1 coordinate 9,829,271, forward strand.
TCTTCTCAAGTAATTTTATAGTTTCATTCTTAAGTTTAAATCTTTAATCCAGTGAGAGTTTATCTTAGTTAATGGTGAAAGGTGTGGGTTCAGTTTCAGTCTTGTACAGGTTGCCAGCCAGTTCACACAGCACCATTTGTTAAATAGGAAATCTTTCCCCCACTGGATGTTTTTAATTGGCTTGTCAAAGAACAAATAACAGTAAGTAGCTGGATTCATCTCTTGGTTCTCTATTCTGTTCCAGATATGTACTCTGTTTTTGTGCCAGTACCATGCTGTTTCTATCACTACTGATTTGTAGTAAAATCTGAGGTTTGATAAAGTGATTCCTCCTGCTTTGTTGTTATTTCTCAGTAATGTCTTGGCTATTCGAGGTTTTTTCTGATTCCATATAAAATGAAGTATTATTTTTTTTTGAAGATCTTTAAAGTATGACAGTGGAGTTTTAATAGGGATTGTGTTGAAATTATATATTGCTTTAGGTAGTATGGACATTTTAACAACGTTTATTCTTCCCAGCCATGAACATGGTATGTTTTTCCATTTGTTGACATTTTCAGCTATTACTTTTCTTAGAGTTTCATAGTTGTCTTTATAGAGATCTTTCACGTCCTTTGTTAGATAAATTCCCAAATATTGCATCTTCTTTGGCACTACTGTGAATGAGATAGAGTCCTTAACTCTTTTTCCAACTTGACTATTATTGATATACATAAAGCTACCGATTTATGAATGTTGATTTTGTAACCTGAGGAGCTGCATTATTCCTTGATCACTTCTAAGAATTTTGGAGTAGAGTCCTTAGTGTTTTACAGATATACAATCCTATCATCTGTGAAAAGTGAAAGTTTGATCTCTTCTGACCCTATATGGATATTCTTGATTGCCTTTTCTTCCCTAATTGCAGTGGCCAATACTTCTATTACAATTTTTTTTTTTTTTTTTTTGGCCGGGGCTAGGTCTGAACCCACCACCTCTGGCATATGGGACCGGCACCCTACTCCTTGAGCCACAGGCGCCGCCCAACTTCTATTACAATCTTAAAAAGCAATGGAGACAATGGGCAGCCTTGTCTATTCCTTGATCTGAGTGGAAATGATTCCAATTTAACTCCATTCAATATGATATTGGCTGTGGGTTTGCTGCAGATGGCCTCTACCAGTTTAAGAAATGTCCATTATATACCAATTTTGTTAAGTATTCATGAAGGGATACTGGATATTATCAAAAGCTTTTTCTGCATCGATTTTGAGAATTATATGGTCTTTGTTTTTTAATTTGTTTATGTGCTGGATTACATTCATAGATTTACGCATATTGAACCAGCCTTGAGACCCTGTGATAAAACCAACTTGGTCATGATGTATAATTTGTTTGATGTGTGGCTGGATTCTGTTTGTTAGGATCTGGTTGAAAAATTTTGCATCTATATTCATTAGTGATTTTGGTCTATAATTTTCTTTTCTTGTTGGGTCTTTTCTGGGTTTGGTGTGATGTTTGCTTCATAGAACGTGTTGGATAGTCTTCCTTCTTTTTCTACCTTTTGGAACAGGTTGAGTAATATAGATACTAGTTCTTCTTTAAAGGTTTTGTAGAATTCTGACTTGAAACCTTCTCATTCTGGGCTTTTCTTTTTAAGGATGTTTTGTATGGTTGATGCTATTTCCGAACTTGATATGGGCCTGTTCAGCATTTCCACTTGACTCTGGCTAAGTATTGTAAGGTGGCGTGCTTCCAAGTATCGGTCAATTTCCTTCAGATTTTCATATTTCTGATAATAATGTTTTTTGTAATATTCGTTAAGGATTTTTTCAATTCCTGAGGAGTCTGTTGTTATTTCATCTTTGTTGTTTCTGATTGATGAGGTTAGAGATTTTACTCTTTTTTACTGATTAGGTTGGCCAAAGGTTTATCTATTTTATTGACCTTTTCAAAATAACAGCTTTTTGATTTATTGATCTGTTGTATTATTCTTTTATTTTCAATTTCATTTAATTCTGCTCTAATTTTGGTTATTTCTTTTCTTCTACTGGGTTTGGGGTTGGAATGTTCTTCCTTTTCAAGTTGCTTAAGATATCCCATTAAGTTGTAACTTCCTCTCTGTTCTCTTGAGGAAGGCTTGCAGTGCTATAAATTTCCCTCTTAGAACTGCCTTTTTAGTGTCCCAGAGGTTCTGATAGTTCATGTCTTCATTGTCATTTTGTTCCAAAAAATTGGCAATTTCTTTCTTAATGTCATTTCTGACCCAGGTATCATTCACCATAAGGTTATTTAACTTCCATGTTTTTGTATAAGTATGCAGATTCCTGTTGTTACTCGGCTCAAGTTTTATTCCATGGTGGTCAGAGAAGAAGCAAAGAATAATGTCTATTCCCTTAAATTTACTGAGGTTAGACTTGTGACCTAAGATGTGATCAATTTTGGAGTAGTTTCCGGGGTCTGATGAGACGTATGTATATTCAGTTTTGTTGGGATGAAATGTTCTGTAGATGTCTGCTAAATCCAGATATTGGATGGTTAGATTTAAATCTAAAATTTCTTTGCTCATCTCCTTATTGGAGGATCAATTCAACACTGCCAAAGGCGTGTTGACATCTTTGACTATTGTGGAGTTGGAGGAAATCAAGTTGGTCATGTCTGTTAGAGTTTTTCTTATAAATTGAGGTGCATTCTGGTTGGGTGCATAGATATTAATAATTGAAATCTCATCATATTGAGTATTACCCTTAACAAATATGATGTGACCATTTTTGTCCTTCCTTACTTTTCTTGGTTTAAAGCCTATTGTATCTGCAAATAAAATTGCAACACCTGCTTTTTTCTGATTACCATTTGCCTGAAATATGGATGACCATTTTTTCTCCTGAGTTTGTATTTGTCCTTTAATTTAAGATGTTACTCTTGCATGCAAAAAATATCTGGCTTGAGTTTTTGTATCCACTCAGATAACCTATGCCTCTTTACAGTACAGTTTAAGCCATTTACGTTGATGAAGAATATTAATAAGTCTGGTGAAATTTTAGGTATCCAGTTTTTCAAAGGTCCAGTGGACATTTTTAATCCTTTCACCAGTGTGGAAGTTGGAATTTGATCTGAAGTTTCTGTGTGAGTTTACTTTTGTGGTATAGGATTGGGTTTGTCATTATGGAGGATAGGTCTGAGAATATCCTGAAGAGCTGGGTTGGTTATGGCAAATTTCTTCAACATATGAATATCATTAAGTTATTTAATTTCTCCATCATAAATGAAACTCAGTTTAGCTGGATACAAATTCTGGGTTGAAAGATATTTACCTTTAGGAGTTTAAAAAATGATGACCACCGTCTTCTAGCTTGAAAAGTTTCAGCAGAGAGATCTGCAGTCATTCTAATATTCTTCCCTTTTAAGATAATGTCTTTCTTTCACCTGGCCATTTTGAGAATTTTCTCCTTAATGTTGACTTTAGTGATGCTAATTATGATATGCCTGGGGGATGTCGTATTGCCGTTGAGTCATGCTGGGTTTCTGAAGCTGTCTGCTATCTGAATTTCAGAATCTCTAGGCATAAGATAATCTCTGGATAATTCTCCTTCATAATTTCCTGTAGAAGGGCCTCTGTGCCCATCGAGGTCACCTCATGGGTTTCTGGAATCCCAATTATTCATATATTAGCCTTCTACGAATTATCCCATAGCTCTCTGAGAGAATGATCTGTTTTGCTCTCCATTTCTCTTCTTCTTTAAGAGTTTGGGAGATACAAAGGCTTTATCTTTGATGTCAGACATCCTTTCCTCTGCTTGCTCCATTCTGTTGCTGAGGGATTCCACTGTATTTTTCATATCTTTGAGTGCTGCAAATTCTTGCTTCAGTGTGTCAAAGTCTTTGGTGGTTTTGTCTTTATATTCATTAATTTCTTGAGACAACTTTTGATTTTCTCCTCGAGTTCCTAATTCCACTTTATTAATCCTGTGTGCCATCCAAATTCTGAATTCACTTTCTGACATCTCATCCACTTGTTTATGAATGGGATCTTCAATTGCATCTGCCATATCTTTCCTTGGGGGGATTGATCTATTCTGTTATTCATGTTACCATAGTTTTTCTGCTGATTCTGCCCCATGGTTGTTTTACTTCCTTTGGTTTTTACCCTGGGGCTTTGTCGAGGGCCTGTACACTGTTGTGAGCTGAGATACAGGGGCCCTGCCTGGTGTGGTGGGGCTAAGTGGTTCTGTCTTGTTTTCAGCTGGTTTCTGTTCGACCCTAGTGAAACATTTAGTCTGGGTTGAAGTCTCAGCTGCGGGGAAAAAAACAGCAGTTAAGTCACCCCATCCTCCTCTAGCACCAATTGGAAAAGGAAATCAAACCTTCCTTCAACTGTACACCCTGGGCACCACCTGAAAAGTCCTCAGTCTATTGTTTCAGTTTGAAAGGTCCAAATCAATTGTCACAGTCGGCACTGTCTCATGTGGGAGAGTTCAAGAAGTCTCTGGGATCTGGGTCATAGTGGTCTGGTGACTTCTCTGATATGGCTTACTCCAGTGCTGCATGGTGTCAACCACCTATCAAATAGATCAGTCTGAGAAGGTTGATGCCTCCTTCCCCACCTTGCCCTTCTGTCAGATCCAGTCACTGATATCACTGCAAATGGCTGACCCAGTTGCCTGTAGTGAACAGGTACTCCAAGTGTTTGTGCTTGCCTGAATCGCAAGGAAACCTGCCTGGCCTCTGCACTCTGCCACTATCTAGCAGAAGGAGGTGAGGTCTGACAACTTTGGGCACTTGATGAAGGTCAGGGGGTGTTCACTGAGACTTAGGCCCACCCCGATTGATGTTACTGACAGAGCAGAACAGAAGAACTTTAGGGGATTCTGTCTCTGTTCCTGCTAAAATCGCCTGCAGAAGCTGTTCTGAGTTTGGTTACCTCTCTGAGTCACCCCACCCTGGAAGCTTCCCCAGTTTGTGAGTAGCCTCAGGCAAATGCTTTACTCAATGGTGGCCTTCTCTGGTTGCCCAGGGACACAGGGGGTGTGGCTTCAGAATATCCAGGAGTGAGCCACTTTTCTATTAAAAAAAAGCATCTGTTGATCTGCATTCAGGAACAACTGTCCTGCTGTGGCTTCCACCCAGCCAACACTTCTCTCTTTGTTCCCATGCCCCTGAGTCAGCACGGACCATTTGCAGTTTATGCTTTGTCCACATCCTCAAGAGATCACCCAAAAATCTGGACTCCTGGGGGACAGGCCTTCAGGTCTCAGAGCGAAGGTGAAGTAGAGTGTTGAGAGCCCAGAGCTGCAGGTAGTGAGCACACACAGTTCCACAAAGTTTTATGCCTGGCCACTGCACTGCCAGAAGACAGCCACCACTCTGTGTTCCAGGGAACCGTTGCTCTAGAGCAGTTCCCTTCCAACCAACCATCCACTCCTCACTACTGCACCCCACAGTCAGCGCAGATCAGACACTGTCCACAACCCATGAGAAATCACCCAAGAATCCGGACTCCTGGAGGTCAGACCCACAGACCCCAGAGCAAGAGTGGAGAGGAGCACTGGGAGATCCATGCTGCAAGCAGGGAAAGTACACAGTTTCACTCAGTTTTATGCCTGGCCATGTTGTTGCCCAAGGAGGGTTGCTGCACCACACCTCAGGAAGTGCCGCCCTGGCGTGGCTCCACCTCAGCTGCCTGCACTCTCCTCGCTCTTGTGTTCCAGGGTCAGCGCTGACAAGCTGCAGCTCAGGCACTGTCCATACCCCTCGAGAAATCACCTAAGAATCCAAACTCTTGGGGAACAGGCCTACAGACTTCAGTGTGAGTAGAGGGTGGTGATGGGAATTCAGGGTTGCAGGTAAGGATATTTGCAGTTTTATAGTTTTATACAGTTTTATGCCTGGCAGGAGAATGCCATGGCACCCTAGTAGGGAAGGTTTGTCCAGTTTTTAGAAGGTTTCTCCCACGGAATGTAGTGGAAGGGCCTTTGATTTCTGCTCCTTTGTTTGTTTATGGGGCTCTTAAGCTGGTCTCATGGGGGAGAGGGGGACTCCCGTCCTCTTGGTAATGGATTTTATACCTTTTGTTTGTGCCCTTGTGATTGCGGTTCACCTCAGTGGGGTTGATGTGCATTCTTAAACCTTCTCTCTTGGTCTAATTATTTTTTATGAGACAGACTCTAACTATGTTGCCAGGCTACACTGTCATGCTATCAGCCCACCACACAGCAAAATCCAAGTCTTAGGATGAAGAGTTCCTCCTGCTTCACACTCTGTATTAGCTGAAACTTAGGCAAGGTCCACAAACTTTGATAAACTTTTCTATTTTCATACAAATTGGGTTTGTGTTCAGGGCTGAGGTTTACTTTAACTTACTGTTGCTCATGTTTGTTTCCAACCCCTGAGCTCAGGGGATCAGCCCAACTTGGCCTTCCAGGGCAACCAAATATTGTAGTTACATGTGGAAAAAGTTATTGTGCTCTTATTAAGAAGGGACCTTATCACAAAATTTGAGGAGTGTCCAGTCCTCAAAGGGACATAGAGATAATGTCAGGACAGTTTTGCATATCCATGTTGGTGGATATCAGCACAATTATGCCCACATCTCTTTCTCCATTATCAGGTTTCATTAGTGATCGTGTATCAAATGAATGGCCCAACATAACTGTTCAATTTGCTATGTGGCCACAAAGCCAAAAGTTTGGACACATCTGGCCAGAAGGCCAGAAATGTCAAAACTTTTCACATAGGCTTATATTTCCCAGGATCAGAAGCAAAAACTGCAGTTATGGAATATACTACTAGACACATTTCCTAACCATATTTAATGTGTGTCCCAACATAACAGAGAATATACAATAAGACACCTACTATCCAAAAACAAGCCTATTCTAGAGAAAGAAACAAAATCTTAGAAATAGTATGACTGAGAATTGTGTGTTGTACCTGTCAGTTCTGTCTGATCACTGTCTGATCTTTGGGCTTTAGTTCTTGGTGGGGAACATCCCAGGGCAGCTCTGGTTATAAACCATACTCTTCCACTTGCTTATAAGTCCATGACGTGAAAAGGGAAAGAAGGGTTATTGAATCCCTTGGCTCGATATACAAACATAGAAAAAGGAATTGAGTGTGAAGAACAAAATCCCACTCTGTAGTATCAGTTTTAACCCACCCACAAACCCAGATATGCAATACACATGCTTAACAAGAATGTGATTAAACAGAAACCTGGTAACCCAAGGCAACACCCATTGTGACGTCATTCAGGGTGACCATGTAATGACTTCATTCTGTAATTTCCTGGGATCCAGGATTGTGGTCAAAGATACTAAGTGGTCTTTTCTGCTCCCTTCAGATGGCATCCATCAAGGTTTGAGCCAGGTCAATTCTAAGCCCTTCATCCACAGAGAGAGAAATGATCTCCCATTACTGACTTATTGATTCTATTGACAGTTGAGATTCCTGTCAATAGGCTGATACAACAGTAAAGATTTTGTACAGCAGTGTGACTCATGCTGCTTCACAGCTGAAATAAATTCATGGAGTCACTTAAGTAGTATGGTATTTTTCTTTTTGCTTCTTTTTTTCTTTCCTGAAGAAAGAGTTCGTTTTCTCAGACCTAACGGGTACATCACACAATACTCAGTTGAATTTTCATGACGTTTTACTTCTTTGTCTAGAATATGATTGTGAAGGGAAGTTTCACCTTGCAGGTCAACATTCAACATCTGGTTAGGCAATGTGTTCTGTAGATTACTCCATGGCTGCAGTTATTTATGATGATCATGGGAAATAACACCTTATCTGGAAAGTTCCAACATTTCTGACCTTCGTGCCAGACATATTGAATCTTTTGACTTCTTGGCCACACAGGAAGTAGAAGAGTTATGTTGGGACACACATTCAGTACACAAACATTAATGAAATATGATAAGCAAAAAAATAGTTGTCCACATAATGGTGTGAAATCTGCTACCACAAACATGCCAAACAGCCCTGACATAATCCCGATGTGTCACTGGGTCATGAGAATTGTAAACACCTCAACACCCCAGACATGGTCATTTTTTGAGTAGAGCTTAATAACTATTGGCAAGCATCACTACAATGCTTGAATGATCAGGGAAGCCAAGGTGAGTTAATCCCTGGAGCTCAGGTGTTAGAGACAAGGATGAACAACAGAAAACACCCTCATCCATGATGACTTACCTTGTTTCTACTGAAATAGAAAAGGTACTCAAGCCTTGTGGGACTTTCATGTAGTTCCAGCTACTCCAGAGGCATCACAAGAGGCTATCTTAAATCAGAGTTGGATGTCTCTGTGTGCTAGGCTGAGGCCAGGATACTCTATACTATGCAGTAGAGTGAGATTCTGTCTCGTGAAAAAATAAAAAATAGAAGGAAAGAAAGAAAAATTGCTAGGCATAGTTTCCAACACCAAAAGTAGGGTTAGAGTTTAGTTGGACATGGAATAGGAGACTACATAAAGGATAAGTTTTACTGTGGCTTCTGTGTGGAGGATCGATGAGTAAAGCTTCTGAGTTTGGGATTGATTCCTTAGGACATTGCCAGCTGATGTAATGGGTAGGTATTTTTATGTGGAATTCTTGTCCCTGGAATCTGACTGATTAGGGCAAGGGATCATTTGCCCAGGTGGAAGGACCCCAACAGAACAGATTGAGGGAGTACTCTGAATTTTCTAGTGTGCATTAGAAGCCTGATTAGATTCAAGAATTCACTGAATGGGCAATTTCCAATGACTACATGAATTTAGAATATCAAAGGGTTACAATTACATAAAATTAAAAGGCTTAACTAATAAAAGTTTTAGGAATACCATGTTCCTATGAGAGGATAATTTCTCTACTTGAAACCTAATCTAGGAGTAAAATTTCAAAACTGCAATCATGGAGAAAAGTAAAAATGAGAGATAAGTTCATACACAATAGTCTTCTCCAATTATCTATTGTGGCAGAGTTTCGTTTTTATTTTTTGTTTGTTTTTGTTTTTGTTTTTCCATCAGTTCTCTGGTAACACAAGTAGTAAAGTGCCCTGGTATCACAACTCACAGCAATATCCACATATTGTCAAAAATTGAACCAATTCCCTCAGATGGGACTCTTGGCACTTGCATAGCATCGGGACATTTTTTATTCTTCAGAGATGGAGATCTCACTAGTTCTCATGATGGTCATCAATTCAGAAGCTAAGACAGTCCAACTGACTGTATCTGATGAAGTGACATGATGAGAGGCATGAGGCACCACCACTGGCCACAAACGATAGTTTGAAAAATATTCCAACTTCAAGATCTAGAACTTGGCTCACACCTATAATCCTAGCACTCTGGGAGACAGAGGAAGGTGATCCAAAGTCACTGGGCACTGGGTGGGGGGGCACCTGGACTCCCAGATGCTTAGGAAGCAAAAAAAAAAAAGATATATTGAACTCTTAGGTTCACATGTGGCTCAAAGGAGTATAACACCTGCCCTGTATACCAGAAGTGTCTGGATCCAACTTGGGTCTGGGCCAAAAGTTGCACTGGGTCAACTTCCCCTGGGAATAAAAAGGAAGTAAAAAAAAAAAAAGATCTGTTCACACTAGATGTTTGAAATTGCTGGCAGCTATGATGATGTCATAGCACAGCACTCTACAAAGGGGAAGGAGGTAGACTCTCTCCCAAGGAAAAAAGAAATGACTACTGTATTAGGTTGGAACAATTTGCCTTCTATGTCAATTCATGGTAGCCTGTGTGTGAGCAGGAAGATAGTGTTACTATCTCAAGTATACACATGACCTGGGTACTTCTTTTGCTGTGAGACTTTTGAGTACCTCAAGTTGTGGTAAACATTCTCTAGTAGCTTTATTTAAATAAGCAGTGCACTTTTTGCCAGCATACATTTCTGTTTTTTATAATAGTCACAGTAATGTACAGCTATTATCATAATCTAATTCTAGAGCATTGTTTTCTTCCCCAAAGAATGTCAACACCTACCACCAGTCACTTTCATCATCCCTACAATGCTCCCCCACCTGCCCTCTACTTTCAGGAGAGAATTGAACTTCTATTAATGTTTTATTTTTTTATTAAATCATAGATATGTATATTAATGCAATTATGGGGTACAATGTGCTGGTTTTATATATCATTTAACATGTTTTCATCAAACTTGTTAACATAGCCTTCACCACATTTTCTTAGTTATTGTGTTACTGTTATCCTCTACATTTCGCAGTTGCAAAGGAGGCATTAAACTTTCTTTTTATTTATTTATTTATTTACTTACTTATTTATTTATTTATTTGGTTTTTTTGGCCAGGGCTAGGTTTGAACCCACCACCTCCGGCATATGGGACCGGCGCCCTACTCCATGAGCCACAGGCACCACCCTATTTATTTATTTTTATTAAATCATAGCTGTGTACATTAGTATGATCATGGGGCACCATACACTTGGTTCATAGATCGTTTGACACATTTTCATCACACTAGTTAACATAGCTTTCATAGCATTTTTTTAGTTATTTTGCTAAGACCTTTACATTCCACATTTACTGGGATTCACATACCCTTGTAAGATGCACCGCAGGTGTAATCCCATTAATCCCCCTCCCTCCACCTACCTTAAAAAAAGATGGAGACTTTACTTCTTTCATGTTTACATGGATGGAGCTGGAACATATTCTTCTTAATAAAGTGTCTCAAGAATGGAAGAAAAAGTACCCAATGTACGCCCCCTTATTATGAAACTAATGTAGGACCTTCACATGAAAGCTATAACCCAGTTACAACCTTAGAATAGGGAGGTAGGTGGAGGCATTAAACTTTCATGACTAATTCAAGTCTCTATGTTTTCTTCTGCATTGAGTCATTTTTTCTGTGGTCTTTTATAACTGTCCTTCTTCCCCTATCATAATTATATTAAGGTTCATTCCCATTCTAACAAACATCTTCACTTTATTCCTTTTGATTGTCAAAAATATTTCATCCTTAAATATAGCACAGTATATGTATACAATCATGTGTAGTTACCATTAGTAGTCCTAAATATGTTCCCTTTTTATCTGGGATTTTTATTTTTTTCATCAGCAAGTTATTTTGCCACTGTCAAAAGCCTTTTCATGTCTCTTGAGGCAACCGTGTGGTTTCTCTTATTTTTTTTTTTTTTCTATTAAGGTTGTGTGTTCTATTAGTTGATTTTTCCATACTGAGCTAGACTGGAAATCCTAGTAGTAAATCTCATTTCAGATACTTGTATAAAAAGTATTGTATTCTACCTGACTTTTCCTGCACCTATGCAGTATATCTGTTATAGATTTCTTACTTTGTTTCACCCTTTTCCCCAAAAATACATTGTTAACCATCATAGCTCAAGGAAATTTAAGATACTAAACTCAAGAGATCCCTCTGACATTATCATCAGCAGGTTAGAGGTCATGACATTGCCACCCCTGATCAGGAAAGTTTGCACTCATGTTTAGAACCTGTGGGCTCTTACTGAGTTGCTCATTCTGGACAGAAACACTTTAACTTCTAGGAATCTTTCTGAGTCTGTCTCTGAAATTGCTGTGATTATAGGTGTCAGATATGGTGATCATCGATGATTATGATTTTTTCAAGGTTTTTCTCTATTTCCTTCCTAGACAAGAGCCTGTAGAATAAAACATGACAAATCTATGCAGATATAATTTACAGACTCCACAATTGACCCATTTCAAATACAGTGTTCCAGCATATACATTCAGGGATCAGTTGTGTAGTTTGTTTCTTTCTTAGCAGAGAAATTGTTCTTAAAGTCTAGAGGGAGAGAGAGAGGAAATAAAGAAATGAAGAAAAATAAAGAATGGAGAGAGCAAGCACATGAGAGAGATTGAATTGCATGGAGGAATGATAAATGGAGTGAGGGTAAAGGGAAAGGGCAGGGAATAAAAAAAAAAAAAGACAGAGAATACAAATAAACTTGGTTGTTCACACCTGTAATCCTAGCCCTCTGGCAGACTGAAATGGGTGGAGATCTTGTATTAGGGGGTGCTGAGAATGGACAGAATAAGTGTAACAAACTGTTTCTAAGGAAATTAAAAAAAATTATATAGGCATTGTTATAGACACCTGTATTCATAGGCACAAGGGTGTCTCCAGGAGGATGATTGCTTCAGCCATGAAAGACTAGCCTGGACCACATAGAAAAATCATAATTCAAAAATACCTATAGACACAACCAAGCACAGAAAAACTAACAAACAAACCAATAAACATATTCATCATCCAAAAAGAACAGAATTATCTTGATTATTTTCATATAAAGTAGACATGCTTAACATGTATGAAGCTATGACCAAATGGAGGTTGTAGTCAGGCATAGTAAATTTGTAAGCTTCATTCAAATGGATGTTTTGGAATAGGTGTCAAAGATGTCCTTCAAATCACCATCCAAGGGTGATGCTTGAGACTCAGTGTTTAGGGCATTGGGCACATAAATGGAGGGTTTTGACATTGACCTTGGCCCTGACCAAAATGCAACAAAAATAGCTGGGTGTTGTAGTTGGCACTTGTTGTTCCAGCAATTCAGGAAGTTGAGGCAAACTAATCACTTAAGCCTGAGAGTTGGAACTTGCTTTGAACTGTGATGCCATTGTACTCTACCTAGTGAAACAATGTAAAATTTATCTGAAAGAAAAAAAAAAATCTTCCCACTTAAATTACTCCATGCAGTTTTGTCAGCTATGATGCTGCTTAAGTCACACTGCAACAAAATCTCAACTGTTATGTCAGCCTAGTGCCTGAAACCTCAATTGCCAATAGAATCACAGAGGCACCAATGTGAGATCACTTCTATTTCAGTGGCTAGAAGGCTAAGAACAGTCCTGGTTTAAACACTTGAGGGACACAAGCTGAAGTGTGCAGATAGAGTCACTTAAAATCTTTGACTGGAAGCCTAGATCCAATATTACAAACTGAAGTCACTACATAATAACCGTGGATGACATCACAATGGGTGTTGATATGGGTTACCATGAAGGACAATGAATCATGACAAGTGGATTTTGGATTGTTACATTAGGATATTGCCAGTTGACCTGATTGGTAGAAGTTGTCCTGAGAAGTATGGTGCTTGGCAGATGACTAATTGAGGCAAAAAAAATATTGGCCCAGATTAAGAATCCCAAATAAAAGGAGTGAACTGTGTACTCTAGATATTATATGGTTATATGAAAAGCCTGATTGGAGTCAAGAATTCACTGTGTGAGCAGTTTAGAGTGACTGCAAGAATCGAAGATATGAAAGGCTTAGAGCTATGTAAAATCCAAAGGATTAAATAATAGATGACTTCCACTTATGTGTTTGTCAACAAGGCAGTAAGAAAATTGGAAGATCAAAATCACATACCATGCAATATCATAAATTTGGAGTCCATCTCTTATTATTTATAGATAGGGAGAGAAATGAAAAATAAATTTGGATAAAATATCTAATCATGCTATAGATCGAACCATTGTATTTTTTTTTTCCTTAGAGAGTCTCACTTTGTTGTCCCAGGTATAGTGCCATGGCATCACAGCTCACAGAAACTTCCAGCTCTAGTTAACATTGCCTTCCTGGCATTTTCTTAGTTATTTTGCTAAGACGTTTACATTCCACATTTACTAAGGTATGTTAACTAGTGTGATGAAAATGTGTCAAACGGTCTATGAACCAAGTGTATGGTGCCCTATGATCATACTAATGTACACAGCTATGATTTAATAAAAAAAAAAAAGGAAACTTCCAGCTCTTGGGCTTAGGAGATTTCCTTCCATCAGACTTCCAAGGATCTGGGACCTCAGACACCTGCCACAATGCCCTGTGGCTATAAACAATTTGTTTTTCTCTACTCCTAATGCCCATATCCACTGCTGGGATTCTAAGAAAGTGTTTTTGAGAATTTAAATGACCCTTAATAAATTTTAGTGAATGATCAATTGCCTTGATCAAATAAATGCTTTCTTGGTACAAGTCTGTTGGCATTATTTGGATGCATAATTTTGGGTAAAATTTTAACAGCAAAATATCTTGACTCAGAAAGAAAACTGATTTCTTTTTTCATTTGATTTTATTAATATTAAGTCATAGCTGTGTACATTAATGAGATCATGGGGCACAATACACTGGTTTTACAAAGAGTTTCTCATATTTTCATCACACTGGTTAACATAGCCTTCCTGGCATTTTCTTAGTTATTGTGTTAAAACAATTATATTCTACATTTACTAAGTTTCACATGTACCCTTGTAAGATGCACCACAGGTGTAATCCCACCACCCTCCCTCTGCCCATCCTCCTTACTCCCTCCCCCTCCCTCTCCTCCTTCCCCATATTCTTAGGTTATATGTAGGTTATAGCTTTCATATGAAAGACATAAATTAGTTTCATAGTAGTGCTGAGTACATTGGATACTTTTTCTTCCACTCTCGAGATACTTTACTAAGAAGAATATGTTCCAGCTCCATCCATGTAAACATTAAAGAGGTAAATTCTCCATCTTTCTTTAAGAATACATAATATTCCATGGGTACATGTACCACAATTTATTAATCCATTCATGGATCGATGGGCACTTGGGCTTTATCCATGACTTAGCGATTATGAATTGGGCTGCAATAAACATGCTGGTACAAATATCTTTGTTATAATGTGATTTTTGGTCTTCTGGGTATATACCTAGTAGAGAAATTATAGGATTGAATGGCAGATCTATTTTTAGATACCTAAGTTTTCTCCATGTCTCTTTCCAAAAGGAATGTATTAATTTGCATTCCCACCAGCAGTGTAGAAGTGCTCCCTTTTCTCCACAGCCACACCAACATCTCTGGTCTTAGGATTTTGTGATATGTGTTAATCTTACTGGAGTTAGATGGAAATCAAAATAGTTTTGATTTGCATTTCTCTGATGTATAAAGTTGATGAGCAATGTTTCCTATGTCTGTAGGCCATGCATCTGTCTTCTTCAAGGAAGTTTCTCTTCAAGTCCCTTGCCCAGACTGCTATGGGATCACTTCTTCTTTTCTTGCTTATAAGTTTGAGTTCTCTGTGGATTCAGGTTATTTGTCAGAGACATAACCTGAAAATATCTTCTCCCATTCTGAGGGCTGTCTGCTTGCTTTACTTACTGTGTTCTTGGCCGTGTAGAAGCTTTTTAGTTTGATCAGGTCCCAGTAGTGTATTTTTGAAGCTCCATTAATCTGATTTCATTTGGTTTTAACACTGAAGAGCTTTGCAATGTCTAGAACACCAAGGGAATGAGCAACCCTGCCCATATATTCATTGATAGTGATTGGGCAAATTCCTACAAGTGAAAGAGCTGCATCATATGGTATGCATCCTTAAAATGTTCACAGTGAATGCCAAATTATTTTCTGGAGTATTTATTCTCCTCCTAAACATCTATGAAATATTCCTGTTGTTCTGTACTCTCTCTAGAAGTAGGTATCATCACTCTTTATAAATCTTCAAATTTTCTATATAACGAAAAAGGAATCAATTTGCTATTCCAATTTTCATTTACTTAGCAACTACTGAGATTGCACACATTTTCACATGCTGATTATTTTTAATTCTGTGAATAGTGTATTTACATACTTTGCCCATTTTAAATTGTATTTATCACACATTGTATGCTAAATTTCTAATAAATAATTTGAAGAATTTTTATTGTGTATTACAGATGTGAAAATTTTATCTCTTAAGTTGTTTAAATTTTCCTCTCCTGAATTTTTGTCATTAGAGTTTATTTATAGACTCTTCTGATGTATAGATAATTTTAATATTCATGTGGTTAATGTGACTTTTTTTATTTTATTCATTCTAGACTTTTTGTCTGCTAAAAAATGGTTACACTGAACTTGTAAAATATGATACTATATTTCCTCTTACTATATTTATTTAATAAACTCTGTCATTTTAGTTATCTAAAGCTGAGAGTGCAAATGTGTTTGAATTATTCAAAACAACTTCTAGACAAAAATTTATATTATATCCCTCCAAATGTATTTTCAGAAGACCCAGTTATATATTACTTTATCTTCCCCTGACCTCTTTGATTCACCACATGTAAATGTGGTTCATTGTTGTCTCTACATAAGTATGTTCCTTCACTTTTCTATTCCAGTCATTCATTTGTTCATTCTTTTAACCAATACTAAACCCTGGGGGTTACAGTGGCTATGATGACATATTTTTCATATCTGATGACTCAAGTCCCTTACAGTATTCCTCAAAAATTTCTTGGCAATTTTGTGCATTTTCCTGACATACAATTTCATTTTTACTTTTTATACTTGTAAAATCTCTATTTGTATTTTGATTGAAAATAAATCCATTGCTTAATATTGGCATTATAAACTGTCACTCAATAAATAAATTTATTTATTATAAATCTCTTTAATCTTAGAGACTGCCAGAATTCAGTGGGAATATCATCTTGTTTGAAAATCAAGTTATGCAAATCAAGATATGCAGTTCTCATTGTCTAATGGCATGATTTGCAGCTTAAGTGTTTTTCTATCTGGTGGTCTTATTCTCAATTGTCAAATATTTTGGTGTCCATTTACTTCTGCACATGGCCCCCAGAGCCCTCCAAAGTGATATTCAGGTAAATCTCATAATCTTGTAGTGTTATTTTATGTCATGACATGTTAAATATACTCTATGGTATTTTGAAGATTGTTTATTTTTAAGGGGAATGGCAGGTTTACTTGAGAGGATATCAGAAACATAAAAGACAAATGCTCCAAATTGAAAGTGACCAAGGTGACGCAGTCTTTAATACGAAGAAAATTTCAAGTCTCCTAAGTGCAAAGTTTGAAGCTTTCTACTCAAATACATTTGAATACAGATGCAACTGATAATTTTCTAGGGAAACACAATTTACTCACATTGGCCCCAGGAGAGGCAAAAAGTCCAAGGAGACAATCACGTATAACATATGCTGAATTTGGGTAAAGAATTCTTCTATTAAACAGCAGCCTCGCGGTCTGGCAATTTTCGAAGCCTTGGCCATGGCATGTGGTATTTAGCATAAGCTAGTGGGCTGCGGGCTCCAAGATGAACCAAAGGGCAGTGCCTGCCGTTGATGGTGAGTCAAATAGGGGAAAGCCCGGCCATTGAGCGAAACCCTCTACAGCAGAGGTGGTGACTCAGCATCTGTTCGGTCTGGGCGCAAAGGCATCAGCAGGAGTTGAAGGGTCAGAGCCTTTGAGCCAGGAGCGGGTTCCAAGAGACTTCCTGGCCCACAGAAATGAGCCTTTGGCCTGACAGAGCACAGCCTTCTGGTCCCTCTCAGAATCAACCACCCCAGAGGGAGTCCTGCTTTGGCTTGCATTTCATGGTGATCTTGCAGAAATAGGAAAACCACCATGGTGAAGAGTGGTTCTGTGCAATAAGATAGCTTCTAGGAATGAGCCAGCAAGCAAAAACTTTTAATATTAATTTCATTTCAGTGGTGATCAACAGCGACTGACTTGAGAAGCAACTCCTTGATCTATGCTGGAGAGAATTGAGACAATCATGATGAACAGTGACTGCCTTGTCTTTGACACCAACACTGCACAGCTTTTTACAGAAAATGGCGATTTAAGGATCACTGTAACTATTGCCTGGTATTGAAATGGCAATAAGACATTTTCTGGCCAGGGTTTAGAACTTCAATTTCACAGAATATAAGACACCCTTCTGTCTGCCAACCTGAAAGTCTTTTTGTTGGTGGAAGGCATTTTCAATAACAGGGTGTAAAATACAGAAAGTAATTTCGCGTAGTAACACTGATATCTTTAAAAATAAATCAACAGTAAACCACTGAAAATATTTGTACACGCCTGGTGGGCATCTTTGTTATTAAAAAAGGAAGCATTGTAAAAAAATTCTGAGTTTTGTTCTTGTAGTTCATTGATTGTATTGCTGAAAAGTACTGGGTTTCTTGTTTGCCTGTAATGTGTGCGTGTGATAATGTGTGCTTGTGTGTGTGAGAGACAGAAAGACAGAAAGAGAGAAAGTTAACCTGTATGTGAACGTGCGCATTAGTGTGTGCATGTGTGTGTTATTTTCTCTTCAACTTACAAACCATCTTGAGTGGTCATAGACCCTTGCTTTCCTTCTTTGGAAATCATTTCATAATGCTTCTTTGTTTGTTTGTGTGTTTGTGTGTGTGTTTGCTGTTTTTTATTCTAGTTCTTGATTAAATAACTTTGTCTCTGTTTTCTGTAATTAAGATTTTTTAAATTAAATCTTAGCTGTTTACATTAATGCATTTATGGGTTGCAATGTGCTGGTTTTATATACAATTTGAAATATTTACAATAAACTTTCACTGCACTTTTTTAATTATTGTGTTAAGACATTTTTACTCTACACTTAATAGATGTTATCTGTACCCTTGTAAAATGCACCATAGGTGTGGTCTTAAAAGTTGCCCTCCATATCCTCACGCCACCCTCTTTCCTTCATTCCCTCTCCTTTTTTTCCTTCATCTTGGGCTGGATTAGTTGGGTTATACCTTTTATATGGAAGTATGGGTGCTTACATATTGGTTTTGTACAGCAATGAGTACATTGGATACTTTTTCTTCCATTATTGAGAACTTTACTAAGAAGAATATGTTCCCATTCCATCCATGTAAACACAAAGGAGGTAAAGTCTCCATTTTTTTAAAGGCTGCATAATATTCATGGTGTACATCTACCTAAATTTATGAATACATTTGTATGTAGATTGGCACATAGACTTCTTTCATAACTTAACAATCATTAATTGGGCTGCAATAAACATTCTGGTGCAAATATCTTTGTTATACAGTTATTTTTGGTCTTCTGTATATATTTCTAGTAGAGGAATGGCAGGATCGCAGTTCTATTGTTAGATCCCTAAGTGATGTCCAAACTTCTTTCCATAAAGAACATATTACTTTGTATTCCTACCAGTAGTGCAGAAGTGTTCCTCTTTCTCCACTCGCCAGCATCTACAGTTTGATATTTTGTTATGTGGCCTACTCTTTCTGGAGGTAGATGATATCTCAAAGTGGTTTTGATTTTTATTTTTCTGATGATTAAGGATGATGAGCATTTTTCATGTATCTCTAGGCCTTTCACCTGTGTTCTTCAGAGAATTTTCTATTCAGATCTCTTGCCTACAAGGAGATGTGGTCACTTGTTCTTTTCTTCCTAATAAATTTGAATTCTCTGTGGATTATGGTTATCAAAAATTTGTCAGTGACATAACCTGAAAATATCTTCTTCTATTCTGAGGGCTGACTGCTTACTTTACTTACTGTGTTCTTGGCTGTGCAAAACCTTTTCAGTTTGATCAGATCCCAGTAATGTATTTTTGGTGTTGCTTCAATTGCTGGGGGTGGGGTTGGAGGATGGGTATGTGTCCTCCTCCTAAAGTATTCTTCAAGGCCAATTTTTTCAATTTTTTCCCATGTACTGTACACAGTATTCATTATAGTTTCATGTCATAAATTTCAATCTTTTATCCATTGAGAGTCAATTATTGTTAATATGAAACAGAGTCCTTGACTGATTTTTCTGCTTGTTCATTATTGCTATATATTAAAGCTACTGATTTGTGAGCATTGATTTTGTATCCTGAGATGCTGTTGTATTCCTTTGTCACTTCTAAGAGTTTTGTAGTTGAGTCCCTGGGGTTTCCTATGTATCAAAGTTTAATGTCCTCTGATCTTATTTTAGTACCCTACATTGCTTTCTCATGCCTTATGGAAATGGCTAAGACTTCCATTATAATGTTCCATAGCAGTGGAGACAATAGACGGCCTTGCCTGGTTTCTGATTTGAGTGGAAAAGCTTTCAATTTTAATCCACTCAATATGATATTGGCTGTGTGTGGGTTTGCCTTAGATGGCCTCCATCAAATTCAGAATAATCCCTTTATACCTATTTTCTGAAGAGTTCTGATCAGGAAAGGATCCTGGATATTATCAAAAGTATTGTCTGCAACAAATGATGGAATCACATGGTCTTTCTTTTGTTTAAGCTAGTGTATCATATTTATAGATTTACATATGTTTATCCAACTTTGAAAACCTGGGATGAATCCAACTTGATCATGGTGTATAATTTGTTTAATTTGCTGCTTAATTGGAAATAGATCTCCTGAACAGACCAGTTGCAAGCACTGAGATCAAAGAAGCAATAAAAAAACTCCCAAGACAAAAAAATGCCCTTCTCTGAATGGCTTCACACCAGAATTATATCAAACCTTCAAAGGAGATATTATTCCCATACTGAAGAAATTATTTCAAGAAATTGAGCAGGAAATAATTTTTCCTAACACTCTCTATGAAGATAAAATCAGCCTTATACAAAAACCAGGTAAAAACTCCACTAAAAAAGAGAACTTTAGACCAATTTCATAATGAATATACATGCACAAATTCTCAACAAAATCCTAGCCTATAGATTACAGGTTATTATTGAAGAAGTCATACATCACGATCAAATAGGTTTCATCCTAGGGAAGCAAGGCTGGTTCGATATATGTAAATCCCATATATTATTCACCATATTAAAAGAAGCAAAAACAAAACCTATATGATCCTCTCAATAAATGCAGAAAAATGCATTTGATTAACTCTGGCATCTTTTTCTAATTAGAAGACTGAAGAGTTGAGGCTCAGGTTGCACATTTCTTAAACGTATTGAAACTATCTAAGACAAACCCACAGCTAACATTTTACTGAATGGAGTAACCAGAAAGATTTCCACTCATAACTGGAACTAGGCTAAGTTGTTCTCTGTCACCCTTACTATCAACATAATTGGGAAAAAGAAGAATTAAAGGGCATCCAAATGATAGCAGAGGAGATCAAACTCTCCCTCTTTGCTGATGATATTGTCTTATTCATAGAGAACCCAAAAGACTCAACCACATGACACTAGGAAGTCATCAAAAAATACAGTAATGTCTGAGGATATAAAAATCAGTGTCCACAAGTCAGCTGCTTTGTATACTCCACTGACAGTGAAGATGAGAGGCTAAGTAAGGACACAACTTCCTTCACCATAGCCCCAAAGAAAATGACATACCTAGAAATATAACTCAGAAAAGAGATGAAAGACCTGTATTAAAAAGTCATGAAACCCTAAGAAAGGAAATAGTAGAAGATTTTAACAAATGGAAGAACATACCATGCTCATGGCTAGGAAGATTTAATATTGTCAAAATGTCTGTACTACCCAAAGCAATCTACAGATTCAATGCAATACCCACCATTAATTTCTGTGGAACCAGAAAAAAGCAGGTATATCCAAGGCAATTAGTAGTATGAAAACCAAACCAAGGTAGAACGCTACCAGTCTTTCAGCTATACTACAAGGTCATAGTTCTCAAAACAGCAAAGTATTGACAGAAAAATTGAGACATTGATTTTTGGATCTGAACAGACTACCAGGACATGAAACTAATAACTATACCCATCTGCCCTTTAAAAAACCAAAGAAAAACATACCCTGGGGAAAATAACTCCTCACTATTCAATAAATAGTGCTCAGAAAATTGTATTATCACATCTAAAACACTGAAACTGGACCCAGACCTCTCACCATTTAAAAGAATTGATTCATGGTGGATATAAATCTAAATCTAAGGAATGAAATAATAAAAATACTCAAAGAAAGTGTGAGAAAAACACTTGAAGATGTTGGCCTGGGGAAATATTTTATAAAGAAGTGTTCCCTGGCAATTGCAACAACAACACAGTTAAACAAAGCATATGGGACTAGATAAAACTGAAAAGCTTCTGTACTGATAAGAAAACAACAACCAAAGCAAGGAGACAACCTTAAGAATGTGACAAGATATTTTCATATTATCAATCAGACAAAAGCTTGATAACTATGATCTATTATGAACTCAAAATAATAAACTAAAGAGACCCAGAAATCCCATATACCACTAGACAAGAGACATGATTCGAACCTTCTCTATGGCAGATAGACAAATGACTAAGAAATAAAACAAAATGCTCATTATACTAATGATCAGAGAAATGCAAATCAAAATGACCCCCTGGTGAGAATGGCCCATATCATAATATTTAAAGCAGCAGATATTTCTATGGATGTGGAGAGAAGGGAACACTTTTACATTGTTGTTGGGATTGCCAATTAATACAATTTTTTTGGACGGAAGTATGAAGAATCTCCAAAAAACTGAAACTAGACCTCCCATTTGATCCCCCGCCCCCCAAAAAAAATTCTTTTATTGTAAGGACATTTGTACTAAACTGCTTATCAGGGGTCACTTCTCAATCTCCAACATATGGAGAAAGTCTAAATGCCTATTCACTCGGGAATGGATTTAGAAGCTGTGGTAGATGTATACCATGGAATACTATTCAGCCACTAAAAAATAAGTAGACTTTACATCTTTTGCATTAACCTGGATGGAGTTGAAACTCATTCTTATTGGCAAAGCATCATAAGAATGAAGAAACAAGAATTCACTATAATCAATCCTATCATAAAGTTAGTACATGAGCTAATACAAGGGGAGAGAGTAAGATAAAGAACAAGTAGGGATAGGGGAGGATGAAGATGAATGGGTGTTTTATCACAGTGTATAGCTCTCCTCTCGGGAGTGGGACAATATTATAGGATGAACTTTACCTAACAAATGCAATACATATAATCTAATTATTTGTATCCTCAATGAATCCCAAACAATAAAAATTAGACTTCATCAATAAATTTTTTTCAACTTAAATATTCAGTAAAGTGTTAACATGAAATCAAAATATAAAATTCAAACATTGCATTGTAATTATTTTATAGAAAAGAAAACAATCAGAATTGCATATCATAGCATCAAAACAATAAAATATTCAGATCTAAATTAACCAAAGAAGTGAAATTTCTTTACAATGGAAATAATAAAATATTGATGAAGGAAACTGAAGAAGACTCAATTAAATGAGAAGTTACTCCATGTTTATGGATTAGAAAAGTTAATGTTGGAGGCGGAACAAGATGGCAGCTGAGTAACAGTTTCCTTGCATCTGGGCACCGTGAGTCTGGGGATATAGGACTCCAGGCATCTCTTGGTGGTGAGATCTGCCTATCATCACCCCTGAGAGGATACAGGGAGTCAGTGAGAGACTTCTGGACCCCAAGAGGAGGACTAAAACAGTGGAAAACCGGCAAGTGGTCGCGTGTGTTCAATCAATCTAAACCCGCCCGCAACTGTAAGTTCAGTAGCAGCGAGACTGAAAACCAGAAAGGCCTTACCTGTGAACTGTTTTTGTGTCTTTGGACTTGGCACTCAGCTGAACTGCCTTGGGGAGAGCCTGAGCGGGAGTGTGGAGAACTTTGGCCTTTGTCTGGGGCCCCAGTCTGAGCCACTGAGCCAGATGGAGCTAATAGTGTTTGGCTCTGGGTCACAGGCAGACATTGTGAGCGATCTGCCCTGGCAAGCTCCGCCCTCAGGATGGCAAGCTGGAATTGGGTGGGAGCTGGTAACCAAATGACCAAATAGCCTAAGGGTGGGGTCTGAGCCGCCTTGCAGCCCTAACCCTCGGGGGCAGAGGGAGACCAGTTTTGACACACAGGGTAAGTGGATAGGCACTTCAGCAGTGATTCCAGTGACAAGCACTTCCCTGAGAAAGATTCTGCTCAGTAAGTGAACAAGTTCAAAGTGCCTTTTAAGTGGGCTGAAGAGAGATTTAGGATGTCTACCTGCTGGGGTTTGAGAAACTAGCAGCCTCCAGTCGTATCAGCACTGTGATTAAAATCTCATACCCCAGAAGACCACATGTTGCCCAGACAATATTCAATAACATACACATACTGCTTTGTTTTTGGTTATGTTTTCTTTTTTCTTTTTTGTTTGGTTTGGTTGTTTTTTTTGTTTATTTTGATGTTGTGGATTGTTGTTTTGTTTTTTAAGTTCAACCTTTTCCATACAGATCCTTTTTCTTTCTCAATTTTTCTAGTTTAATTATAATTTCCCATTGCTGCCTATTTCAATAATTAGAACTTCATTTTTGTCAGTGTTTCTACCGCTATTAATTCCTTTTTCCTGCCAATTTTATCCCGTAAAGTTTTCTGTTTGCTTGTTTTGGTTTGATTTATACCATTTTTGTCTTTCCTCTCTACTTGGTGGAGGTGGGGTACTGTGTCTGATCAGGTTAGCAAAGAGCTGCTGAACTCAAGGGAACCACCCAACTGGGCACCCCCAGAAGGTGTTTTTTAATTTTTTAAGGTTGTATCAAAGTACCCTACTGTACACCAATATTGCTCTGTCTCCCTCTTTCTGTGCCTCTCTTCATTTTGTCAATGCTCCTTTTACCCACCCCCTCTCCTTTCTCTATTTTTCTTTTTTTTTTCTTATCACTCAGTCCTCCTTCCTTTCATCCCTTTTTTGCTCTTAAACCTTCTCACCCTGCTGGTCCTGTAACCCTTAGTCCACAGGCACGAGAACTTAAAGAGCAAGAGGAAGTGAAAGGAAAATTAGGGCAAGGAAACAGATAAAGGAAATCACCCATGAGGAAGAATCAACAGAAAACTCCAGGCAACATGAAGAACCAGTCCAGAACAATGCCACCAAGGGACCATGAGGTAGCAAATGGAGAGGATTCCACCTATACAGAAATGTTAGGAATGACAGAAAGAGAATTTAGAATACATATGTTGAAAACAATGAAAGAAATGATGGAAACAATGAAGGAAACTGCTAATAAAGTGGAAAATAACCAAAAGGAAATGCAAAAACAGAATCAAATCAGAGATGAATGATATGAAGAATATAAAAAGGATATAGCAGAGCTGAAGGAAATGAAACAGTCAATCAGGGAACTTAAAGATGCAATGGAAAGCATCAGCAACAGGTTAGACCAGGCAGAAGAAAGAATTTCTGAGGTAGAAGAGAAAGTTTTTGAGATAACTCAGATAGTAAAAGAGGCAGAAAAGAAGAGAGAGAAAGCAGAACGTTCACTGTCAGAATTTTGGGACGTAATGAAGCGTTCCAACATACGAGTTATAGGAATTCCAGAAGGGGAAGAAGATGCCCCAGAGGAATGGAAGCCATACTAGAGAATATTATAAAAGAAAATTTCCCAAATATCACCAAAGATTCTGACACACTGCTTTCAGAGGGCTATCGCACCCCAGGTCGCCTCAACTCTAACCGAGCTTCTCCAAGACACATTGTGATGAACCTGTCCAAAGTCAAGACAAAAGAAAAGATTCTGCAAGCTGCCAGGAGTAAGCGCCAGTTGACCTACAGGGGCAAATCCATCAGAGAGACGGCAGACTTCTCTAATGAAACTTTCCAAGCAAGAAGACAATGGTCATCTACCTTTAATCTACTTAAACAGAACAATTTCCAGCCTAGAATTCTGTACCCTGCTAAGCTAAGTTTCAACATTGATGGAGAATCAAATCATTTACGGATATACAAACATTGAGGAAATTCGCCACAACAAGACCAGCTCTACAGGAAATACTTCAACCCGTTCTGCACACTGACCACCACAATGGATCAGCAGCAAAGTAAGAACTCAGAAATTAAAGGACAGAACCAAACCTCCACACTGATGCAAAAGATAAAACAAAGCAATGGACTCTCACAAAATAAGACAAATAGAATACTACCACACTTATCAATTATCTCAATAAATGTTAATGGCTTGAATTCCCCACTGAAGAGACATAGATTGGCTGACTGGATTAAAAAACACAAGCCATCCATTTGCTGTCTGCAAGAAACACACCTGGCTTCAAAAGACAACTTAAAGCTCCGAGTCAAGGGTTGGAAGACAATTTTTCAGTCAAATGGAATTCAGAAGAAAAGAGGAGTTGCAATCTTATTTTCAAATATATGTGGATTTAAAGCAACTAAAGTCAAAAAGACAAAAATGGTCACTTTATATTGGTCAAGGGAAAAATACAACAAGAAGACATTTCAATTCTAAATATCTATGCACCCAATTTAAATGCTCCCAGATTCTTGAAGCAGACCTTACTCAGTCTGAGCAATATGATATCTGATAATACCATCATAACAGGGGACTTTAACACTCCTCTTACAGAGCTGGACAGATCCTCTAAACAGAAATTAAACAAGGATATAAGATACTTATATGAGACCCTAGAACAACTGTGCTTGATAGACGCATATAGAACACTGCACCCCAAAGATAAAGAATATAAATTCTTCTCATCACCCCATGGAACATTCTCCAAAATTGATCATATCCTGGGACACAAAACAAATATCAACAGAATCAAAGGAATTGAAATTTTACCTTGTATCTTCTCAGACCATTAGGCACTAAAGGTGGAACTCAACTCTAAAAAAATGCTCGACCCCACCCAAAGGCATGGAAACTAAACAATCTTCTGTTGAATAACAGATGGGTGAAGGAAGAAATAAAACAGGAAATCATTAACGTTCTTGAGCATAACAACAATGAAGACACAAGCTACCAAAACCTGTGGGATACTGCAAAAGCAGTTTTGAGAGGAAAATTCATAGCTTTAGATGCCTACATTCGAAAAACAGAAAGAGAGCACATCAACAATCTCACAAGAGATCTTATGGAATTGGAAAAAGAAGAACAATCTGAGCCTAAACTCTGTAGAAGAAAAGACATATCCAAAATCAAATCAGAGATCAATGAAATTGAAAACAAAAGAATCATTCAGAAAATTAATGAAACAAGGACTTGTTTTTTTGAAAAAATAAATAAAATAGATAAACCATTGGCCAGACTAATGAGGAATAGAAAAGTAAAATCTCTAGTAACCTCAATCAGAAATGATAAATGGGAAATAACAACTGATCCCACAGAGATACAAGAGATCATCTCTGAATACTACCAGCAACTCTATGCCCAGACATTTGACAATGTGAAAGAAATGGATCAATATTTGGAATCACACCCTCTCCCTAGACTCAGCCAGGAAGAAATAGAGCTCCTGAACAGACCCATTTCAAGCACCGATATGAAAGAAACAATAAAAAATCTTCCAACCAAAAAATGCCCTGGTCCAGATGGCTTCACTCCAGAATTCTATCAAGCCTTCAAGGAAGAGCTTATTCCTGTACTGCAGACATTATTCCAAAAAATTGAGGAAGAAGGAATCTTCCCCAACACATTCTATGAAGCAAACATCACCCTGATACCAAAACCAGGAAAAGACCCAAACAAAAAGGAGAATTTCAGAGCAATCTCACTCAAGAACATAGACGCAAAAATTCTCAACAAAATCCTAGCCAATAGATTACAGCTTATCATCAAAAAAGTCATTCATCATGATCAAGTAGGCTTCATCCCAGGGATGCAAGGCTGGTTTAACATACGCAAGTCTATAAACGTTATCCACCATATTAACAGAGGCAAAAATAAAGATCACATGATCCTCTCAATAGATGCAGAGAAAGCATTTGATAAAATCCAGCATCCTTTTCTAATTAGAACACTGAAGAGTATAGGCATAGGTGGCACATTTCTAAAACTCATTGAAGCTATCTATGACAAATCCACAGCCAATATTTTACTGAATGGAGTAAAACTGAAAGCTTTTCCTCTTAGAACTAGATCCCGACAAGGTTGTCCTCTGTCACCTTTTGTATTCAAAGTAGTGCTGGAAGTTCTAGCCAATACAATTAGGCAAGACAAGGAAATAAAGGGAATCCAAATGGGAGCAGAGGAGGTCAAACTCTCCCTCTTTGCTGACAACATGATCTTATACTTAGAGAACCCCAAAGATTCAACCACAAGACTCCCAATGTACTCAGCCCTACTATGAAACTAATTTTGGGCTCTCACATGAAAACTATAACCCAGTTACAACTTAACAATAGGGGGAAGTGGGAAAGGGGGTGTAGAGGGAGGGGGATCAGTGGGATCAGACCTGTGGTGCATCTTACAGGGGTATTTGCGAAACTTGGTAAATGTAGAATGTAAAGGTTTTGGCACAGTAACTGAGATAACGCTGGAAAGGCTATGTTAACCACTGTGATAAAAATATGTCAAATGGTCTATGAAGCGAGTGTATGATGCCCCATGATCATAACAATATGTGCAGTTATGATTTAATAAAAACAAACAAACAAAAAAAATACCGTAATGCTTCAGGCTATAAAATCAATGTGCACAAGTCAGTAGCCTTTGTGTACACCAATAACAGTCAAGATGAGAAGCTAATTAAGGACAAAAATCCCTTCACCATAGTCTCAAAGAAAATGAAATACCTAGGAATATACCTAACGAAGGAGGTGAAGGACCTCTATAAAGAAAACTATGAAATCATCAGAAAGGAAATAGCAGAGGATATTAACAAATGGAAGAACATACCATGCTCATGGATGGGAAGAATCAACATTGTTAAAATGTCTATACTTCCCAAAGCAATCTACCTATTTAATGCCATTCTTATCAAAGTACCAACATCGTACTTTCAAGATTTGGAAAAAATGATTCTGTGTTTTGTATGTAACCGGAAAAAAACCCGTATAGATAAGGCAGTTCTCTGTAACAAAAATAAAGCTGGGGGCATCAGCACACCAGATTTTAGTCTCTAATTCAAAGCCATAGTGCTCAAGACAGCATGGTACTGGCACAAAAACAGAGACATAGACACTTCGAATCGAATTAAAAACCAAGAAATCAAACTAACATTTTACAACCACCTAATCTTCGATAAACCAAACAAGAACATACCTTGGGGGAAAGACTCCCTATTCAATAAATGTTGTTGGGAGAACTGGATGTCTACATGTAAAAGACTGAAACTGGACCCACACCTTTCCCCACTCACAAGAATTGATTCAAGATGGATAAAGGACTTAAACTTAAGGCATGAAACAATAAAAATCCTCCATGAAAGCATAGGAAAAGCACTGGAATATATTGGCCTGGGGAAAGACTTCATGAAGAAGATTGCCATGGCAATTGCAACAACAAAAATAAACAAATAGGACATCATTAAACTGAAAAAACTTCTGTACAGCTAAGGAGACAATAACCAAAGCAAAGAGGCAACCTACACAATGGGAAAGGATATTTGTATGTTTTCAATCGACAAAAGCTTGATAACTAGGATCTATAGAGAACTCAAATTAATCCACATGAAAAAAGCCAACAATCCCTTATATCAATGGGCAAGAGACATGAATAGAACTTTCTCTAAAGACAACAGATGAATTGCTAATAAACACATGAAAAAACATTCATCATCTCTATATATTAGAGAAATGCAAATCAAAACCACCCTGAGATATCATCTAACCCCAGTGAGAATGGCCCACATCACAAAACCTCAAAACTGCAGATGCTGGCGTGGATGTGGAGAGAAGGGAACACTTTTACACTGCTGGTGGGACTGCAAACTAGTACAACCTTTCTGGAAGGAAGTATGGAGAAACCTCAAAGCACTCCATCTAGACCTCCCATTTGATCCTGCAATCCCATTACTGGGCATCTACCCAGAAGGAAAGAAATCCTTTTATCATAAGGACACTTGTACTAGACTGTTTATTGCAGCTCAATTTACAATCGCCAAAATGTGGAAACAGCCTAAATGCCCACCAACCCAGGAATGGATTAACAAGCTGTGCTATATGTGTACCATGGAATACTATTCAGCCATTAAAAAAAATGGAGACTTTATATCCTTCGTATTAACGTGGATGGACGTGGAAGACATTATTCTCAGTAAAGCATCACAAGAATGGAGAAGCATGAATCCTATGTACTCAATTTTGATATGAGGACAATTAATGACAATTACTGTTATGGGGGGAAAACAGAAAGAGGGAAGGAGGGAGGGGAGTGGGGCCTTGGTGTGTGTCACACTTTATGGGGGCAAGACATGATTGCAAGAGGGACTTTACCTAACAATTGCAATCAGTGTAACCTGGCTTATTGTACCCTCAATGAATCCCCAACAATAAAAAAAAAAGAAAAGTTAATGTTTTAAAAAATGTCCATCCTATCCATAGTAATCTCTTGATCTAATGTAATACTTATCAAAATTCCCAGGGTATTTTTACAAAAAGAGATCAACACTGGAAAATATGCATGATATTGCAAAAGTCCCCAAATAGCCCAAGCAGTATTTGAAACAACAAATTTGAAGACTTTATACATTTAAATTTTCAGATTTAATACAAAGATACAGTAATCATCAAAGCATGGTGCTGGAATATAAATAAAACACATAAAAATATTTAATACAGAATCCAGAAATAAGTCTACTTATATAAGGTCTACTGACTTTTCACAAAAGCACCAAGAATAGACAATGAAGAATAGATGTTCTCTCCCATATAGTGTAAAGACAATTGGATACCCAGATGAAAAGAATGAAGTTGGACCCTGGTCTCATTTCACTCACTGAAATAACTTGAGATAAAAATTTCAATGTAAGTTCTTAAAACACAAAACTCTTGGGAGAAATAGGGGAAGTGTTCCTTGACATTGGTCTTCACAGTAATTTACAGATGATAAGTGTGTCAATTTTCAGTTCAACATGGCTAAAATATAGTGAAGTTGGAATTAGAATTCAGGTCTATTTGACTCCAAAGCCCAGGCTCTGTTTTAATATGATCTATCTTTCTGCCACATTACTTTTTTACATGTTGATTCTTAGCTTCTTAAATCTATGAGAAGGAGTTGATGGGGCACAAATCAATTGTGTATGATTTTTCCCTGTCACTATCCTTTTTTGTCATTTATTTATCAACATTTGTTTAGAGGATGCACAAGGGGGCTCAAGCCTGTAATCCTAGCACTCTGAGAGGCCAAAGCAGGTAGATTGCTTGTGCTACGGACTTTAGGAAGGAGAAGACAGGGACCCTGTACATACTAAAAACAGAAAAAAACTAGCCTGACATTATGGTAGACTGCTATAGTCCTAGCTACTTGTAAGGCATTAGAATCATTTGAGCTCAAGAGTTTGAGGTTCCTGTTAGGTATGATAATGCCACAGTGCTCTTCTCTAAGCAAGATGGTGAGATTCTGCCTCAGGAAATAAAAAAAAAAGTTCAGAGTCTTTAAAGGTTAGGCAGTTTTACAGATGCTAAAGACAGAAATAAATAAAAAGATGAAAGCTCAGTTGTCTAGGCACTCAAAGTCTGCTGAAAACAGGTGGAAAGCCCAGGAAGGAGGAAAGTGCCCAGTCCTGTACCGGCCCAGTAAAGGGATTGACAATCCACTTAGCCAGAAGTCTTACCTACCATCTCTGTCTGGCTTTACAAAATTCAGTACTGGGAAACTATAAACCAAAGAACAAAAACAAAAGAGAAACAAAAAGCAGAAGGTATTTTCAACTATTTCAAATTTTACCATGCAGTGGAAGCCCTTCATACTAAAAGAATATTTGTTGCCTATATCAATTTTGGATATAGGAAAATTTTAAGTTTCTTTTTTTCTTCAGTCTTCTAATCAAAAGACACATGTCTTAAGTACTTTGTCTTTACCTTTGATAACTTACCATACCTCACCTGTGTTCTGAGATCTGTAGTAATCCCCACTTATTTAGGTAATACGTATTTCATTTTCTAGTATCTGTGTGCTTTTCAAAGTTCAGAAACTATGCCTATTCACAATAGAAAATTAGGTTTAAGTAATTCCCCATCGTTTCTGATGGGCAGACAGGGATAAAGGAGTCCTGGTACTTATGTGCATCCCATGAAAGGGTGCCATGCTGTCACAAAACAACTGTTGGGTACTGGGGCATACTAAGATACCATGCATCTGGCACTCAATGCTGTGGCATGGGTAATATCATTCAGCCACATCTACTGTGGTACCTCAGTGGAGCACTTTCTTATAACCTTCAGCATCTACTATTCACCTATGAGGAAGCTAGACTGCTACTGGTGCCACCTGAGAGAATTTGAGTCAGGTGAACCCCAGTGAAAATGATGCTCTTAGAACTCAGTGAATTGCCTACCACAGACTGAGCCATCCTGTGCATTTGCCACAACCCATGGACTTTCTTTGTCAATGTGGATGTTCTTCATTTCATGAACCACCCCTGACCAATAAGTCTTATAGCTTGAGCTTCCCCCATCACAGAAAACCTGTGAAAAACACCAGGAAATGGAGATTGAGCAGAGCTGCAATGTGAAAGTCTCATAGTGCATCTCCCTCTATCTTGCCTGGTCAACCCTCTGAAGTAGGATTCAAGCATTTCATTCATGGGAGAATTCCTATCAGCAGCAAGCAGCAGAGGTCCCAGCAGAGCAGAAAAGAGACTAAAATGACAATGAGTTAGCATAAAAACTCTACTAACATTAAATATCAGGTTCTCCTGACACATTCAAATAAACACAATAGCACTCTAGGAGTGAACTCCAAATATAAAGGAATTGTTGAAATTTCAGAAATGGAATTTATATTATAGACAACCAATAAGATAAGAATTACATTATAGACAACCAATAAAATGAATGGGATTGAGGAGAAGGTAGGAAACCAACACAAATTAATAAATGTTTTTTAAGAATCAGAACATAAAGGAAAAGTGAATGAATCACTTAGTGAATTTTAAAATGCAGAAAAAAAAATCCTTAGTAATACATTAGATCAAACAAATCAGTAGGAAAATACAAATAAACCCATTATGATTGGGTAAAAGACAAATAGATTTTATTTAATGGAAGAGAGATAAATGGCCAGGAAACATATGAAAAATAGTCAACATCATTAATAATCGGAAGTTGCAATCAAAATCATAATGGGATACTTCTTTACCCCTGTCACAAAGTTCATTCACATTAAATCAAGAAACAATAGATGCTGCTGCATTTCTATGAAAAAGGAAAACAATACACTGTTGGTGGGAATGTAAAATAGCTGTGACATCATCATAACTAACGGCAATCTTCAACTCTGTGTACCACAGACTTTTTTTTTTTAATATATTTTTTTTGCCGGGGCCCATTTTGAAACCTGCCACCTCTGGTACATGAGGCTGCCTCCCTACTGCTTTGAGTCACTGGTGCGTCCAAGGGCTCAACAGATCTCACTGTCTGATTTTCCTGATCACACGGGAGTCCAGGTGCCTCCCAACAGTTCCCAGTTACTTTGGACATTTTCTTTTGTCTCCTAGAGTGCTATGATTACAGGTGTGAGACAACACTCCAGTCCTTCAAGTAGGTATATATTCAAAGCATGTTTTGTTGCCAGGAGTCATTATTCATGCCTGTCATCGTGGCATTTTGGGAGGCTCAGTCATTTGGATTTTCTGAGCTTCTGAATTGGCAAACAGCCTGTGAACTAGTGAGATCTTCATCTCTGAGGAACACAGAATGGCTGTACTTTATGAGGGTGCGAAGAGTCACAGCTGAGGGAATATGTTTGTTTTTTAACAACACGTAAAGTTTGCTGTTTATTATGATACCACGACACTCTACGGAGAGCAACAAAAGGAGACTCTGTCTCAATATATAAATGGAGAAGATCATTGATTTGATATTTACCCTCAGTTTTACTTTGATCCATGTTTTTAGTTTTGAAATTTTACCCCTAGAATAGATGTCAACTAGAGAAATCATTCTTTCATAGGGAAATTGCATTCCAAGATCTTGTATTAGTCACGCCTTTTGATTTTATGTAACTGTGACCCTTTAAAATTCTAAATGCTTGTATTCACTGGAAACTGCCCATACAGTAAATTCTTGACTCTAAGAAGGCTTCTCATACACACTACAAAATCCAGAGTACACCCCCATCTCTTCTTTTGGGGGCCTCTAATCTGGGACAATATTTCCTTGCCCCAATCACGCAGATGTCAGGACCAGACATCTCTCATAATTCCCTACCCATGAAATCAACTGGCAATAACCTAACAAACCAATCCCAAACCCACAGGTCTTGGATCATTGACCCTCCCCCAAAAAGCCACAATAAATATCCATGTGCCTACTGAACTCTCTCCCTACTATTTATTGTGGGAAAGGTGCCTAGCTAATTTTCTTTTTTTCTTTCTTTCTTTCATTATTTTTCATGAGACAGTATTTCACTCTATTGCCCATTGTGGAGTGTCCTGGCCTTAACTTAGTACACAACAACATCCAACTATTTGATTTAAGGGATCTTCTTGCCTCAGCCTCCAGAGTAGATGGATCTACATGAAAGTGACAGAAGGCTTGGCTACATTTTCTATTTCAGTAGGAACCAGGTAGAAGATCATGTCTGAGAATGTTTTCTGTTGCTCAGCCTTGTCTCCAACACCTGAGCTCAGGGGAGCACCTCTACTTGGCTTCCAAGAATACCCAAACAATGTAGTTATGCTCACCAATAATCATTGAGCTCTACTTAAGAAATGACCTTGTCCTGGGCTTGGATGAGTTTCCAAACCTCAGGCACTGTTGAATATGTCAGAACTATTTGGCATATCTGTGGTGGTAAATATCACAAGCATTATGCATTCATTTATTTTTTGCTTATCAAATCTAATTAATGTCTTTGTACTGAATTTGAGACCCAGATTAACTCTTCTACTTAGTATGTGGCCAAGAAGACAAAAATTTGGATACACCTGGCATGGAACACAAGAATGTTCAAACTTTCCGGATAGGCTGATATTTCCAAAGATCATCACAAATGACTGCATCTATGGAGTACTCTACTGGACACATTGGCTAAACAGATGTTAAAGGAAGACCTTCTTTCAGAAGACACTTACCTTCTCAAACAAGCCTATTCTAGAAAAGAAGTAAAACATCACGAAAGTAGAACTAAGAAATGTGTGAAATACCTGTCAGGTCTAAGAAATCACTGTCTTATCTTTGGGCTCAAGTTCATGCTCTACAACATCCCAGGGAAGTACTAATTTCAAACCACACACTTCCATTTACTTACAAATTTATAAATTTAAAAGGTAAGGAAAGGTTGTTGAATCTCTTGGCCACAGACACAAAGAAGCTTTATGATGCAGGAAATGACTGGAGAAAAAAGAATCCCGATCTTTTGTGACAAATTGGATCCAATAACATATCCAGAGATCCCCTACAAAGACTTAGCAAGAACAAGGTTAAGCTTGAAAAAGTTAACCCATGTCAATACCCATTGTGATGTCAGCCGTGGTGACCATGTAGTTACTTTGTCATTTTTTGTCCTGGGATCCAGGCTTCTGGTCAAAGATAGTAAGAGTCCTTTTCTGCTCACTTCATCTGGTATCCTTCAAATTTTTTAACAAGGACACTCCTTAGCCCTCTAACCACAGACAGAAGGAATCTCCCATTTGTGCCTTATTGATTCTATTTACAGTTGAGATTTCCAGTACTCACATGGGAAAACATGAACACCAGACGACAATTTGTACAGCACAGTGAATCAAGCTGCATGGTGAAAACTGAGTAGAAGAACACTGCATGGAGTCGCTTAAGTAGGACACTATTTTTCTGAGTGTGTGTGTGTTTTCTTTTCTTTTCTTTATTTTTATTACACATATATATATATTTTTTTTTTTATATTTTTTAATATTTTTTTTTTTTTTCAGTCAGAGCCTCAAGCTTTTACCCTGGGTAGAGTGCCATAACATAATAGCTCCCAACATCCTACAACTCCTGGTCTCAAATGATTCTCCTACCACTATTTTCCAACTAGCTGGGATTACCATTACCTGCCATAATTCTGGAATTTTTTATTGCATTTTGGGCAGAGCTGTGTTTGAACACACTACTCTCATTATATAGGGCCCATGCCCTGAATATTGAGCTATACGCAACTCTTGTTGGATGCTATTTCAAGGACTCGTATTGACACCTACTCCAAAACTTCCATTTGAAACAAGCTTAAAAATTTTCTATTCATGGCTACCGCCTCAATTTGGTCATAGTTTCACTGATCTTAAACTTGTCTAATTTGCATAAACCATCAAAGTAGTTCTAGTCCTTTTAGATGATGAAAATATTTGTTGGTTTGTTAGTCAGTCAGTTGCACATGAGTGTGTTTATATGTATTTTTGAGTTAAAGTTTTCATACATAGCCATGCTAGTCTGTCATGGCCTCAGCCTGTATAATAACAACCTCAAACTCCAGAATTCAGGCAATTCATCTCCTGAAATTCTCATGTGGGTACTACTGCAGATGTCCATCACAATGTCTATATAATTTTTTACTTTTTAGTAGAGATAGGGTCTGACTCTTACTCAGTTCATTCTCAATACCCCCAGTTCAAGAACTTCAATCATCTCAGATTGACAGAGCGCTAGGAATATAGCTGTGAGCAACTAAGTTTGGTCATTTTCTCTTTCTTTGTTTACCTTTCCCTCTCCCTCACTTTATCTTTCTTTCTTTCAAATCTCTCTCTCTCATTCACTTGTTCTCGCCATTCATTTATTTTCTTCATCACTAACATTCCTCTATCTCTATCTTCTACCACTTAGGGGAAACTTCGGTAGTAACAAACAAAAAAACTATACAAATAATTAATGAATGTGTAGTCTTTAACTCTATACTTAAATTGGGTGAATTGTGTGTTGTGTGAAGTTAATATGAATAGTATGCTAATTTTTTCATTCTATGGAATGTTATCTATGAGAAAAATGGAGAAAAACCTTCATTAAAACATAAGCATGAATGAGCTCCATATATCACCCATGTTTTCAGCAATTTTAGAGGCCCAGGAAGAAAGATCACTGGAAGGTTAGAGGTTTCAGACTAGACTGAGTAACGTAGAGAGACTCAATTTGTCCAAGAGATTAGTGCAAAATTTCTCCAGTGGTGTTGTCATGGGCCTTTACTCTCTGCTCCTGAGAAGGATAAATTTATGAGGAAAATTTCAGGTCAGCAGTTTTCGTTACCTTGAACTATGAAGGTAGCAATGTTCTTCTTCTTCTTCTTTTTTTTTTTTTCTGTAGAGACTAAGTTTCAGTTTACACTTTCAGTTCAGTGCTGGGGCATCACATGGTTTACAGAAACACACAATTCCTGGTTTTAGTGATGCTCTTGCTTTAGAATCTCAAGTAGCTGAGACTACAGGCGCCTTCAAGAAGGCTTGGATATATTTTTGTTGCAGTGTGGCTGGGGCTGGGTTTGAACCCACCATCCTCAGTATATGGGGACAGGTTCCTACACATTTGACCACTGGCAGACCACAATCAATGGATTTCTCTGGGACAAAGTGGGAAATACAGTGTCAATTCTATTAGAGATATACTGTATAGGTGCAGGAAAAGTTCAATAGCAAACAAGATATTTTATACTTGTATTCCTAAGAGGATTTATTACTAGGTTTTCTACTCTTTCTCAGTATGGTTAAATCAACTATTACAATACACTACATTAATAGAATAAGTAAGAGAAGCAACGTGGTAACCTCATCAGACAAAGTAAAGGGTTTTGACAGAGGCAACATATCTTGTTGATAAAATAGTTTAAAAATCTTAGAAGAGAAAGAAATGTCTTCAGTACTACTAATGGGTTTTAAACATTGTTGGATACATATAACATGCTATATTCACACGGTGAAATATTTTTTCTTTTTTTATTATGTCTTTTGTGCATGGATCATAAATACTTTATGCCATTTTCAATGTGTTGATTTTTTGTACAAACTGGAGTGCTTACATCATACTAATCAATGTGGCTTTCACCTCATTTACCCCATTACAGCATTAGGACATTTGTGTTCTACACATAATAGATCCAACTTGTATATGTAATGTGCTCCATAGGTGTGATCCCCCTACTGACCCTCTGACCTCCTCTCCTCTTCTCTCCCTCCCTTTCCCTCCTTTATTTAAGGCCAAAGTTTTGTTTCATTTTTTATATTCAAGTGTGAGTGATTACAAATTGGTTTCACAGTAGAACACAGTATGTTGGATAATTTTTTTTTTCCCATTCCTGAAAAAAGAATATTCAAAGAATATTTTTCAGCTCCATCCATGTAAACATAAAGAATATGAAGTCTCCATTTTCTTTTTTACTGCTGCATAGTAGTAAATGGTATACATATACCATAATTTATTAATCCATTCATGGGTCGATGGGCACCTGGACTTCTTCTATGACTTGGCAATTATGAATTGAGCTGCAATCAGGCAAGAGAAGACAATCAAGGAGATCCAAACAGGGCCAGAGTAGATCAAACTGTCACTCTTTGGAGATAATATTATTATATATCTGGAAATTCCCAGGGAATCAACTACAAAACTCCTAGAAGTGATCAAGGAATACAGTAATGTCTCAGGATACAAAATTAACACTCACAAATCTGTGAGGTACAGAACAAAAGCCAAGGGGAATATACAGAAAAAAAAGCCAAGGGGAATACATTTCAATAATCAAAAGTAATGAAGGGCACATTTATGTTACAATAGAAATGACATTTAAAATCCTTATGATAAAGGAAAATGAGAAAAGAAGTCAACGTATCTGTCTGGAACAAACTACCCACAGAGGCTCCCTTCCGGAAAGATTATTAAAGTACAGAAATTTTGCAAGAGGCTGATGGTTTGGTGCTGAGCCAAGAGAGAAAGTTGAAGAGCAAACATTTCCCAAGCTGGGATGAACTGCTACACACAAAAAGCAAACAATAGGAACAAAATCCATTGCCAAGTGAAGGAGAGTCCCCTCCCATATGATAATTTGCAGTATATTTTCTTTCAACAAGTGAGCAGAGTTCAGATATCTTCCTACTTTATCTCATGAAAGAGAACATCTAAAAACCAGCACTCCTTCCCCTGAGAGGACACATGAATGTGCTGTGGTAATCTCATGAATCATAAAACCTAACATAGACTGTATCTGCAAATCTGGCCAGAAATCCCATTTATTCTGACCTCAAAGTCTCGAATCCTGTCCCCTGTGGAGTCCATGTTTAGGGGCATTTTTTCGATAACTTTGATGAGGCTTGGACTATTCCAGGTATGTGCTGGTTCTGTGGTACAAGGATGGAGCAGGGACTGTTAAGCAAGAGAGCCATACAAAAGAGGATAAGGCGGTTCCTCATGGTAGAGTGGAGCAAGGGAGCCATAGGGAAGAAGCAGAAGCATTTCCCCTCTTCACAGTGCAGTAGCAGTAGTGGCAAGAAAATGGTGTTCACACCCTGAGGATATTTTGGGAGAAAATTCCCCCCTATCTTAGCAACCAGAATGAAAGGGGCCTCTACTCTAGTGCCAGACAATGGTAGAAGAGATCTGGTATAGAAATTCAGGACTGTTGAGCAAAGGGTATGCCTGTAGCAGGTACCTGCCTGGGTGAGGCACTCCCAGGACTAAGAATAGAATCAGCATGAACAGAGGTTGCATGCTCCCAGGGAAGAGCTGAGTCAGAACAGCTGCTTTGATGAGTGCAAGATGCAACTGACTCCCAGGGGAGAACAGTGGGGACAAAAGCAGGTGTGGCAGCAGCACCACTCCAGGAAGGGGCAGAAACTGAGAGCTCTAACAATGCACTACGCAAGACAGAGTGCCGCATAGCATGAAACTCCACCACCGTGAGAATTGGTGCAGTGGCAGAGGCACAGGGCAGGGCTGACTCACAGTTTCTGTGAAATGAAAAACCACCTGGCCCACAGCAAAATATCACTGGAACAGAAATGCCAATTCTATGAGAATACAAGTGGTGGCAACATCAATCTGGGGTATGGCTGGAACATAGTGAAACTCCCAAGCTCCCAATAAGGACCTGAAATTATCAGGATTCAGCCCCCCTGACAGCTGGTAGTAGATTTCAGTGGCCTTGAAGAAGAGACCTAGATCTCCCTGTGACTCAGGCAGTTGCATACCCTTGGAGCATCTGCTCATTTGATGAAACTGGGTGACAGCTATGCAGCATTAACAGTGACTGGGTGTAAAAGAAGTGCAAGTTGGGGAACGAGGCATCAACCTTCCTGGAATAATTTCTTTGCTTGGTGGGCCTTTCTGACTTCATAGAGCACAGGAACAATTCATACTCCTTTCAGCAAATGCCTGCTATCTATTTACTGTTGATGTATTGAATTTTCCCACTTGAGACTATATGCTGACAGGGACAATTGATCTGGAACTCTTGACCTGGGCCAATTAACTGAGGACTATCCAAGGTTCTACCCTGTTTGTTTTGTGGAGGAAAGATGTGAATATTCTTTTCCAGTTGTTCCTCATGGGAGATGGGCTGTCTTAATTGCTGGTATTTCTCCACAGCTGAGACATCAATCAAGACTTGGTGATTCAATAGGATTAAATGGAGACAATGTGAGAACAAGAAAGTGTCACGTAGCTCCACCACAGCAAAGAGGCCCCCAGTGTCCCAGTCCATAGTTATGTACAGGTCCTTTGCATAGCTGTGAGGCAAAAGCTGCAGCCAACAATTACAACTATTGGGAAAATATCTGGTTAATCACTATTCCAGGAGCCCCAAACTCAGTTACACTTTATCTGCTCATCTACAGAATAGTGAAAAATTATCATAGGGTGAAATCAGTTTTAATACGATGGCAACATGAATCATTAGATTAGATCAACTCCCCCAAGGAATAACAAGGTGAATACACCAGTCAATCTCATTCATAAACAAATGAGCGAGATGTCAGAAATCAAATTCAATACCTGGATGGCAAACATGATTAACAGAATGGAGGTAAAGTTGGAATTAAAAATTCAAGGAGTATTTCAAAAGTTGTCTCAAAAATTCAATGAATTCAAAGACAAAGTGACCAATGATTTTGACACATTGAGGCAAGAAAGTCCAGTCCTCAGAGATCTGAGAAATACAGTAAGAAATCCCTCAGTAAGAGAATGGAGCAGGCAGAACAAAGGATCTCTGACATTGAAAATATACATTTTAGGGCGGCGCCTGTGGCTCAGTGAGTAGGGCGCCGGCCCCATATGCCAAGGGTGGCGGGTTCAAACCCAGACCCGGCCAAACTGCAACAACAACAAAATAGCCGGGCGTTGTGGCGGGCGCCTGTAGTCCCAGCTGCTCAGGAGGCTGAGGCAAGAGAATCGCGTAAGCCCAAGAGTTAGAGGTTGCTGTGAGCCGTGTGACGCCACGGCACTCTACCTGAGAGTGGTACAGTGAGACTCTGTCTCTACAAAAAAAAAAAAAAAAAAAAAAAGAAAAGAAAATATACATTTTAAATGCCCCCAAACACTGAAAGAGAAAGAGACTTGGAGAGCAAAAATGTATCATTCTCTCAGAGTGGTCTGGAACAATTCGGAAAAAAAAAAAACAGAAACTAATAATGGATTTATGGGAATTCCTGAAACCAACGGGGTTGCTTCAAACAGTCCAGATGCTGTACGTCAAGAGATAATCGAGAACTTCCAAACATGGAAAGAGTTTCGGAAATCTAGATAGCATACAGTTTCAGAACATCAGCATAACTCAACCAAAATAAAGCATCTCCTTGACCCTTCATAATAAACATAGCCAAAGTGATTATGAAAGAGAAAATTCTGCAAGCAGTCAGATATAAGAAAAGTATAACTTATAATGAGAAAAATAGTAGAATGACTAAATTTCCTTCCTAAAAATATTCAAACCAGAAGATGGTGATCATCAACCTTCAACCTCCTAAAACAAAATAACGTTCAACCGGGGATCCTGCATCTAGCCAAGCTGAGTTTTCTTTTTGATGGGGGAATTTTTTTATTTTTTTTTTTTGGTTTTTGGCCAGGGCTAGGTTTGAACCCGCCACCTCCGGCATATGGGACTGGCGCCCTGCTCCTTGAGCCACAGGTGCCGCCCATTGATGGGGGAATTAAAAAGGACATTTACATGTTGGTGAAATTTGCCATAACTAAACCAACTGTCTAGAATATTTTCAGACCTATAATTCATAGTGAACTGCACAATCCTCTACCACCAAAGTAAACTCACTCAGAAGTTGTTGATCAAATGCCAACATCTAAAGTGGTAAAAGGATTAAAAATATCCACTGGACTTCCGACAAAATCAAAACCCAAAATATTACCAGATTATCAATATTTGCAATTAAGGTGAATTCCTCAAATTTTTCTCTGAATGGGTACAGTTTGGCTGACTGGCTAAAAAAAACTCAGGCCAGATTCTGCTGCATACAAGAATCTCATCTTGCCATAAAAAATAAATGAAGACTCAGGGTGAAGTGATGGTCATCCATACTTCAGGCAAGTGGCAATCAGAAAAAAAAGCATATGTTGCAAATTTATTCACAGATACAATATGCTTAAAAGCAACATATATAAGGAAAGATTAGGATAGGCACTTCATTTTTGTAAAGATAACACACAACATGATAAAGTTTCAATTGTTAACATTTATGCTCCCAAATAGAACATTCCTAAATTTATAAGAAAAACTCTAAATTATAACATTCCTAAATTTATAAGAAAAACATTCCTAAATTTATAAGAAAAACTCTCTCAAACCATGTTGACCTGAGCAACATGGTTTCCTCCAGCATTACAATAGTTAGATATTTTAACAACACTTTGACAGTGTTGGAAAGATCCTCCAATAATTGACAAAGCAAAGGACAGAACCTGTGTCTCAGTGGGTAGGGCACTGGCCTCATATATCGAGGGTGGCAGGTTCAAACACAGACCTGGCAAAATTTCAACATCAACAAATAAAATAGCCAGGTGTTGTGGCCGGTGTCTGTAGTTCCAGGTACTTGGAAGGCTGAAGCAAGAAAATCATCTCGGTCCAGGATTTGGAGGTTACTGTGAGCTATTAACATGTATTACCAAAAGTGATAAAATGAGACTCTGTCACTACTAAAAAAAAAAAAAAAAAAAAAAAGAAGAAATATACTATGCAAAGAAATTTGTACAGAATGGACATTTCTTAAACTGATGCAGGTCATCCACAGCAAACCCATTGCCAATAATACATAGAATGGAATTAAATTGAAATTTATCTCCACTTAGACGAACAAGGCAATTTTGCCAATTGTTTCCACTGCTTTTTATTATTGTCGTGGAAGTCTTAGAAATCATAATCAGGCAAGTAAAAGTTATCAATTGCATACATATACAGTTAGAGGAGATGAAACCTGCACTCTTACCATATATGATTGTATATCAGAAACAACCCAGGAATTCAACTATAAAACACTTAGAAGAGATAATGGTGTACAGCAGAGACTCAGGTTACAAAATCAAAACTCACAAATCAATAGCCTTTATACGAACTAACAATTGTAAACCTGGAAAAACAGTCAAGGACTCTATCCCTTTCATAGTATTGCCAAAGAAGATTAAACATTTAGGAGTTTACCTAACAAAGAATGTGAAAGATCTCTATAAACAGAACTATGA
This sequence comes from Nycticebus coucang, assembly GCF_027406575.1. Taxonomy (NCBI): domain Eukaryota; kingdom Metazoa; phylum Chordata; class Mammalia; order Primates; family Lorisidae; genus Nycticebus; species Nycticebus coucang. The sequence goes on from NC_069805.1 coordinate 9,872,466, forward strand.
TCTAAGGAAAGAAATAGCTGAAAATGTTAAGAAATTGAATAAAAATACCGTGATAATGGCTGGAAAGAATTAACATTGTTAAAAAGTCCATATTACCAAAAGAAATATGCAATTTTAATGAAATACTTATTACAGCATTACTGTCATATTTTAAAGGCATCAATACAAAAAAACTTTGTTTTATATGAAATATGAAAAAAAAATCAAATAGCCAAGATATTACTCAGAAATGAAAACAATTCAGGAGGAATTACGATATCATACTTAGGACTATACTTAAAAGTGACAGTGACCAGAAAAGCATAGTACTGGCACAAAACAGAGAGATAGATAGATGGAACAGAATAGAGAATCAAGAGATGAACCCAGCTACTTACCTTCACTTAATCTTTAAGAAGCCAAATAAAAAGATCAAGTGGAGAAAACACTCCTTATTTAACAAACGGTGCTGAGTGAACTGGCTGGCGACCTGTAGAAGACAGAAACCGGATCCGTCCTTTCACTCTTATCTAAGATAGCCTCTCACTGGATTAAAGATTTTATCTTAAGACATGAAACTACAAAAATACTAGAAGAAAGTGCAGGTAATACACTTGAGAAAATTGGGTAGGTGAATATTTTCTGAAAAGGACACCAGGGAAATTGAAGCAATACCAAAAATACATTACTTTGTTCTGATCAGACTAAAAAGCTTCTACACAGTCAAGAACACATTAAAAGCAAGCAGAAAAACCTCAGAATGGGAGAAGATATTTGCAGGTTATGTCTCCAACAAAGGTTTAACAGCAAGGATCCACAGAGAAGGCAAACAGTAGTAAGAAGAGAACAATTGATTCCATGTGGACAACAGACTTGAAGAGAAACTTCCCTGAAGAAGACAGTTGCATGGACTACAGACATGAAAAAATGCCCTTCATCCTTAATCATCAGAGAAATGCAAATTAATACCACTTTAAGATATCATATAACTCCAGTTAGAAAAGTCCAAATCACAAATACCAAAACCAAAGCTGTTGGCATGGGTGTGGAAAGAAAGGAACACATATGCACTGTGGATGGAAGTGCAAACTTTTGGAAAGATTTTTGGACATGGCTTAGTGATCTAAAAATAGACTTGTCATTTGGATCCCCTAATTCCACTATTAGTTACATATCCAGAGGAATAAAAACAATGAAATAACAAATATCTTTGCAACAGAATGTTTACTGTAGCTGAATTTATTATTGCTAAGTCATGGAAGTAACCCAAGTGCCCATTGACACAAGAATGGATCAATAATTGTGGTATATGCACATCATGGACTTTTACACAGCCTTAAAACAGATGGAGACTTTACCACTTTCATGATTTCATAGATGAAGCTGGAACATATTCTTTGGAGCATTTGGAACTGAAGGCAAGGGCCACAATGCTTGACTACCTTTTCTATTTCAGTAGAAACAGAGTGGTAAATTGAGGCTGAGGTTGTCATACTGTTGCTCCATTTAGTCTCCAACACGTGAGCTCAGGGTATCCGTCCACCTTGGCCTCCAAGAGGATTCAAATGTTGAAGTAAGGCATGGTAAAACTCATTTAACTCTACTTTAAGAAAGGACCTTATCAGAGGCTTTGAGTAGTGTCCAATTCTCAGGCCCCAGTGACACATAAGGATTATTTCAGAACTGTATTGCATATCACCAAAATTATGCACGAATCTTTTTTTTCTTATCAGTGATTATGTATTGAAGTGGTGGTACAACATAATTCTGATTCGCATATAGTCAAGAAGCTGAAAAGTTTTGACACACCTGGAGCATAGGTCATGAATGCAGGAACTTTACATATAGGCTAATATTTCCCATGTTCTGAAGAAATTACTAGAGGTATGGAGTAGAGTAATAAACATATTACCTCACCAAATTTCCAGAGTGTAACTTCAATAGGACACCTTCCATCCGAAAGAAGCCTATTCTAGAGAAAGAAATACAATCTCAGGAAAAGTAGATTTTAGAACTGTGAGAAATAACTTTCAGGTCTATGAGAACACTGTCTGAAATTTTGGCATGGGTTCTTTGTGTGTAAAAGGGCCCACCAGGACAGCATGAGATATAAAAGACACTCTTCCACTTAATTACAAATACTTGATGTGAAAAAGAAAGAAACAATTGAATCCCTTGGTTGAATATACAAAGAAATTTTGGAAGCATGAATTGAGTATGGAGAACAGAACCCCACTCATTTCTAACAGTTTAAAAACAACCACAAACCCAGATAGGCAATACACATCCTTAAGAGGAATAATGTTAAGCATAAACCTGGTAACTCGAGGCAAAACCCATTGTGATATCCTCCACCATGACCATGTAGGGACATCCTGCATCCAGGCTTATAGTCAAAGATAATAAGTGGCCTTTTCTGATCACTTCACTTGGTATTCCCAAAGGTTTTGAACCAGCACACTTCTTAGCTCCCATCCCACAGACAGAGAAGTGATCTCCAAATTTTGCATTACTGATTCTATTGACGGTTGAGATTCCAGCACTATGTTGACACAACAGTAGAGATTTTGTTCAACAGTTTGACTCAGGGTGCATCACATCTGCTATAACTTCATGGAGTCTCTTAAGTAGGACAGTATTTATTTTTTGCTTTTTGCCATTCTTTAAGACAAAGTTTCATTTTGCCACCCTTGGGAGAGTGCTATGGCATCACAGCTCATGTGAAATGCCTATTCCAGAGTTTAGGTGACTAATTTTCCTCCGCCTTCTGAGTAGATGGAACTACAGGAGGTAGTCTCTCTCTCTCTCTCTCTCTCTCTCTCTCTCTCTCTCTCTCTCTCTCTTTTCTTTTATTTCTTGTTCTTTTCCATGAGATAGCCACTGACAATTGTGTGCAAGCTAGAGTATCAGGGCATCAGCCTAGCACATAACAACATCCAACTCTTGGAATGAAGGAATTCTCCTCAGGCTCTGTAGTGGCTGGATCTAAAAGCAAGGACCACAGCCCTTGACAACCTTTTCTATTTTAGTACAAACCAGGTGTATAATTAGAATTGAGAGTGTCTTGCTTTTGCTCAGCCTTGTCTGCAACACCAGAGCCCAAGGGATCAACCCAGCTTGGCCTCCCAGAGCAACCAAATATTACAAGTCAAGTGTGGCAAAAGTCATTGAGCTCTAATTAATGGGCTTTGAGGGTCTTTGAGTAGTGTCTAATCCTCAGATACTGGTGACACATAGTGAAAATGTCAGAATTGTTTTGCATATCCATGGTGGCAGACATCAACACAATTATGTCCACATCTTTTCCTTGCTCATCAGGTTTCATTAGTGTGTTTGTATTGAATGTGTGGCCAAAAATAACTCTTCTTCTACTTTCTTTGTGGCCAAAAAGAAAAAAGTTTGGCACACCTGGAACAAGAGTTCAGGAATGTTGGAACTTTTCAGATAGACTGCTATTTCTCATGATCAAAAGAAATAACTGCAGGTACAGAGTACACTACTGGAAGCACTACTTAACCATATTTCATGAGGGGACCCTCAGTAGGACACCTACCATCTCAAATAAGCCCATATGAGGTAAAAAAACAAAATCTTTGGAAAAGTTAAACTGAGAATTGTGTGACGTACCTGTCAGGTCTGTGAAATCACTGTCTGATCTTTGTACTTCTGTTGTTGGTTTGTACATTCCAGGGCAACACTAGGTATAAACCATACTCTTCTACTAGCTTACAAATCCATGACTTGCATATGAAAGGAAGGGTTGTTGAATGCTTTTGCCAGATGCACAAATTTCTGGAAGCAGTAATTGAGTGTGGAGAACAGAACCCCACTTTTCTTTAACAGTTTCATCCCAATGAGAAACAAGAATAGCCACCACACATGCTTAGCAGGAATAAGGTTAAGCATAAACATGGTAAGCCAGGGCAACACCCATGGTGATGTCATCCATAGTGACCAGGTAGTGACTTCATCATTTAATGTCCTGGGGTCCAGTCTTCTGGTCAAAGATACTAAGTCGTCTTTGGTATCCCTCAAGGGTTTGGAACAGAACAGATCTTAGCCCTTTGACTATGGACAGAGATGTGATCTCCCATTTAATGCCTTATTGATTTTATTGAATTTGAGATTCTCGTTACTAACCTGGCAAGACAGTTGAGATTTTGTACACCAGCTGTCTTGGGCAGCATTACAACTGACATAATTTCAGCGAGTCACTTAAGTATGAAGATATTCGTTTTTTTTTTTTTTTTCTTTTTTGGAGACAGCATTAATTTTTGCCACTTTCAGTAGAGTTCTGTGACATCACAGCTGACCACAAGATCCTATTCCTGAGCTCAGGCAATTCATTTGCCTCAGCCACCAGAGTAAATGTAACTATGAGAGCAAAAAAAAAAAAAAAAAGAAGCCTAACTATTTATTTTATTTATTTATTTATTTTGCATTTTTTGGCCTGGGCAGGTTATGAACCCACCATCTCTAATATATGGGGCTGGTGTCCTACCCCTTTGTGCCTCAGGTACTTCCCCGGCTATTTTTTGTTTTTTTCCAGTTTTGCTGGAGCCAGGTTAGAGCTCAATATCCTCATTATTAGGGGTCAGCCCCCCTACCTAATTTGCCACAGGCAACGTCCCTTGAACACTACTTCAAGGTCCTATTTGATACCTACCCCAAATCATCCATTTGATAGGATCTTAGAAATTTGCTATACCTGGCTCAATTTGATCATAGTCACAGGTCTCAACAATGTCTACTTTGCTTGAATCATCAAGGTAATTCTGTTCTTTTTGGAAGATGAAAATCTTTGTTGATTGGTTTGTTGGTTTGTCTGTGCACATGTGTGTGTATGGATATTTTTGAGAGTGATTTCCTTACGTGGCCCAGGATAGATTTTTGTGGCCTCAGCCTAGATAACAGCAACCTCAAACTCCAGAATTCAGGCAATCCTCATGCCTGAAACTCCCATGTGTCTAGGATTACAGGGGCCTATCATGATTCCTAAATTATTTTTCACTTTTTAGTAGAGACAGTGTCTAAATCTTGCTCAGTTTGTTCTCAGCACCCTGTGGTTTGAGAACTATACTCATCTCAGCATGCCAAAGTGATTGAGTTTAGGTGTGAGCCACCAAGTTTGATCATTTTCTCTTTTTTTATTTCCCCCTGTCCCACCCTTCACTCCTACATCACTATAATTTTCCTTCCTACAATTTTCTCTCTCACATTCGCTTGTTCTCTCCATTCCTTTCTTTCCTCTATATCTCTCCTCTACACCTTATGGGAAACTTCTTTAGTAACAAAGAAACCAAGAATACAAGTGATCACTGAATGTAATTTTGAACTCTATACTTGAAATGGATGAATTGTAGAGTATTGGAAACTATATCTGTATAGAGTTGTTATTTTGTAATCTACAGGCTGTTATCTATGAGAATTATTGAGAAAAACCCTCATCAAAATCTAGCATGGATGAACACCATAGCTCACACCTATAATCCAGAGAAATTCAAAAGCCTAGGCAGAAAGATCACTGGAAGCTAAGGGATTTCAGAAAAGAATGAGCAAAAAAGTTAGACCCAACATGTCCAGGAAATAAGTGATAAAATTCTCCAGATGTTGTGGTAAGCACTTGTACTCTAAGCTGCTCAGAAGCATAACCTCAGGAGGATCACTTGAGTTTAGCAGCTTGCATTTCCTTGAGCTGTGATGGTAACAATGTATTTTCTGGGGCAAATGGAGAAATGCCGTATCAAACTATAAGACAGATTACTGTACTGGTGTAGAAACAGTCTGGTAGCTTACAAAATATTTTATACACGTATCCTAAAAGAGATTTATTGCCTGGTTTGCCAGTCCAGCAATACTGTTGGGGGTACAAGACACCAGGTTACACTGATTGTATTTGTTAGGTAAAAATCCTTCTTACAATTGTGTCTTATCCCCAAAACGTGTGGCACACACCAAGACCCCACGACCCTTCTTACTTCCCTCTCTCTGCTCTTCCTTTCCCCACCGCTCCATCCTTCTTTCTGTCTCTGCTCACCACTTCCCCCACCCGCATCATGTTATTAATTGTCAAAAATTATCTTCATAAGAAAATAGAGTACATAGGATTCCTGCTTCTAAATTATGTAATATTATACAGCCTTAAAGAAAGATGGAGACTTTACCTCTTTCATGTTTACATGGATGGAGCTGGAACATATTTTTCTTAGTAAAGTATCTCAAGAATGGAAGAAAAAGTACCCAATGTACTCAGCCGTACTATGAAACTAATTTAGGGTTTTCACTTGAAAGCTATAACCCTGTTACAACCTAAGAATAGGGAGAGGGGGGATAGGGAGGAGAGGGAGAAGGGAGGTGGGTAGAGGGATTGGTGGGATTACACTAGCGGTGCATCTTACAAGGGTATATGTGAAACTTGGTAAATGGTCTGTGAAGCTAGTGAATGATGCCCCATGATTATATTAATGTACACAGCTATGATTTAATAAAAAATATATATATTTTGATGTTTTACTAAAAAAAAAAATGTGTTCCACTTCCATCCTGGTTAATACAAAGGATGTATACTCTCCATTTTTTTAGTGGTGGAAAATTATTCATATATAATGAATAATATAACTAGCTGTTATGTATATATATAATGAATAACTAACTGTGATATAGTTGATCCATTCCTGGTTTGAGGGGCATTTAGGCTCTTTCCACATTTTGGCGATTGTAAATTGAGCTGCAATAAATAGCCTACTGCAAGTTTCCTTATGATGAATGGGATTTTTCCCTTTTGGTTAGATACCCAGTAATGGGATTTCAGAATTTAATGGAGCTCTACCTTGAGGTTTTTGATGGTTCATCATACTTCCTTCCAAAAGTTTGTATTAGTTTGCAGTCCCACCAGCAGTGTATAAGTGCTCCCTTCTCTCTACATCTACACCAGCATCTGCAGTTTTGAGATTTTGTGATGTAGGCCATTCTTGCTGGTGTAGATGGTATCTCAGGGTAGTTTTGATTTTAATTTCTCTAATAATTAGGGATAATGAGCTTTTTATATATATATATATGTTTGTTAGCCATTTGTCTGTCTCCTTTAGAGAAGATTCTGTTCTTATCTCTTCCGCGTTGTTATATGGGATTATTGGCTTTTTTCTTCTGGATCAATCTGAATTCTCTATATATTCTAGTTATCAAGTTTTTGTTTTATTCAATATATGGAAATATTTTTTCCCATTGTGTATGTTGTCTATTTTATTTGGTTGTAGTCTCTTTGGCAGTACAGAAGCTTTTCAGGTTAATTAAGTCCCAGTAGTTTATTTTTGTTGATTTTGCAATTGCCACAGTCCTTCCCTAGGCCAATATATTTCAGTGTTTTTCCTATGCTTATTTTGAAAATTTTTATTGTTTCATGCCTTAAATTTAAGTCCTTTGTTCAACTTGAACCAATTTTTTTTTCCAGTGGAGAAAGACGTGGGTCCAGCTTCATTTTTTTCCATGTGGATAACTAGTTCTCCAAGCACCATTTGTTTCATTATCTTTCCCTAAAGTATGTTCTTGTTTGGTTTATCAAAGACTAGATAGCTGTAAGATGTCAGTTGAATTTCTTGTTTTTTTCTTCAATTCCTAATGTCTATATCTCTATTTTTGTTCAAGAACCATGCTGTTTTTACTAGTATGGGTTTGTAGGACAGCCTAAAATCTGGTATGGTGATGCCCCCAGCTTTATTTTTATTACTAAGAACTGCTTTAAGTATAAGTGTTTTTTTCTGGTTCCATACAAAATGCAGAATCATTTTTTTCAAAACTTGAAAGTACAATCATGGCATCTTAATAGAGGTGGCATTGGATAGGTAAATTGTTTTGAAAGTTATAGACAATTTTAAAAATGTTGATTCTACCCAGCCATAAACTGGGTAGAATGTTCTACCATATGTTCTTCCATTTTTTAATATCCTCTGCTACTTCCTTTCTTAGGATTTCATAAGTATAGTTCTAGAGGTCCTTTACTGCCTTTGTTACATATATTCCTCAGTATTTTATTTTCTCTCCAGCTATGTTGAAGGGAGTTGTGTCCTTAATTAGCTTCTCATATAGACTGTAATTGGCAAATATAAAGGCCACTGTTTTGTGGACATTGACTTTATATCCTCAGACATAACTGTATTTTTTTTGGTGACTGCCAGAAGTCTTGTGGTTGAATATTTGTTTCTCTTTGTATAAGATCATATCCTTAGCAAAGGGGGAGAGTTTGACCTCCTATCCTCCCATTCTGATGCCCTTTATTTTGTTGTCTTGTCTAATTGTATTGCCTATCACTTCCAGTACTATGTGAATAGTCATGGTGACAGAGGATAATCTTGTCTGGTTCCAGTTCTAAGAAAAAAAGCTTTCATTTTTACTCCATTCAGCATAAAATTTGCTGTGAGTTTGTCATAGATAGCTTTGATCACTTTCAGAGATGTACCACGTATGCGTACTCTCTTCAGAGTTCTAATTAGAAAAGGATGCTGTATTTTATCAAATGATTTTTCTACATCTACTGAGTGGATCACATGGTCTTTGTCTTTGCTTCCTACATATCACCACAATTATGCACAAATCTCTTTCTTATCAGGTTATCCAGTTTTATTAATGATTGTGTATTGAACTTGTGGCCCAAAATATCTCTTACAATTCCTATCTGGCCAAGAAGCCAAAAGTTTCCACACATCTGGCCTGGAAGTCAGGAATGTAGAAACTTTCCACGTAGGCTGATAATTCCCAGGATCAGAAGAAATAACTGCACCTACAGAGTAAACTACTGGACACATTGTCTAACCAGATTTTGAGAGAAGACTTACAAGAAGACGCCTACCATTTGAAGCAAGCCTATTCTAGAGAATGAAATGAAATCTGACAAATAGAGGAACTGAGAATTGTAATTCATACCTGTCAGATCTGGGAAATCACTGTCCAATCTTTGGGATTGAATTCTTTGTGTGGAACATCTCAGGGCAGCACTAGGTATAAACCATGCTCCTCCACTTGTTTACAATCCATGACGTGGAAAGAAAAGGAATAGATGTTGAATCCCTTGGGGGGATATACAAACAAATTTTAGAAGCAGGAATTGAGTGTGAAAAACAGAAACCCACTATTTTTTAACAATTTGAACCCAATGACAATCCCGGATAGCCACTATACATGCTTAGCATGAATGAGGGTAAGCTTAAACATGGGAAACCATGGCAACAACCATTGTGATGTCATCCACCGTGACCATGTTGTGACTTCATTTAGTAATGTCCTGGGATTCTGTCTTCTGGTCAAAGATGCTAAGTGGCCTTTTCTGCACACTTCAACTGGTATCCATCAAGGGTTTGATACTCCTTAGCACTCCATTCACAGACAGAATAGTGATCTCCCATTTGTGCCTTATTGATAATAATAACGGTTGGGATTCACAGCACTAGGTTGACACAGCAGTTGAGATTTTGTACAGCAGTGTCACTCAGGCTACATCAAGGCTGACATAACTTTATGGAGTTACTTAAGTAGGAAGCTATTTATTTATTGTTTTTTTATTTCTTTTTTAGAGATAGATTTTCTCTTTGTCACTCTTGGTAGAGTACCATGGCATCACAGGTCATAGCAAGCTCCTGCTCCTGAACTTAAACGATTCATTTACCTCAGCGAACTGAGTAGCTAGGACTACAGGATCCCACTACACCTGGGTGTATATGTTTTTGTTGTTGTTGTTGTTGTTGTTTTTCTGTTCATCTCAGGATGAGTTCAAACTCACCACACTCATCGTATGGGGTTGTTGCCCTACCTAGTTTGTCATAGGCAATGCCCCTGGTATGCTATTTCAAGACATGTTTGACAGCTACCCCAAAACATCCATTTGAGAGAAGCTTACAAATTTACTATGCCTGTCTAAAGCCTAAATTTGGTCATAGTTTCACGTGTTTTAAGCAATCTACTTTGCTTGAACCAGGTAGGTAATTCTGGTATTTTTAGATGATGAAAATCTTTGTTTATTTGTCTGTGCATATGTATGTGTATGGGTATCTTTCAGATACATTTTCCTTAGGTGGCCCAGGATAGTTTTTCAACCTCAGCCTAGATCATAGCTACCTCAAACTCCATGATGAATTCAATTCTTCTGCCTGACATTTCCATGTGGCTAGGACTATAGTTTCCTGTCACAATGCCTAGATGATTTTTCACATTTTAGTAGAGACAGGGTCTCACTTTTTCTCAGCCCATTCTCAGTAGCCCCTCTTTCAGGAACTCCACTTATCTCAGCATGCCGGAGGGCTGGGATGATAGGTGTGAGCCACCAAGTTTGATTTTTTTCTCTTCCTTTGTTTTCCCCATATCTCTCCCCCTTCATCCATCCCTCACTTTATCCTTCCTTCTTCCAATTGTCTCTATCTCATTCCTTTGATATCTCCATTCATTTCTTTCTTTCTTTCATTCCTTTCAAACCTGTAACTCTTTCCTCTTTGCTTTTTTTTTTTGACATTATTTTTCAGTTTATTAAGGAACTTATTAGGTCACATAATTTGGTGGAGGATCTAAGGAAACAGAGGCTCCCCACAGATTAGGTGCCCTCAAACAATGGGGTCAATTATTTGAATTACATTTATAGGGAGAGCAGATTAGATGAAGTTAAAGCTATAACTGGTAAACAAGTAATAGTCACTCACTTTAGTTGAGAGAGAGGGAGGTATTGGTGTTAAATAGGTTGTTCAGTAACCTTTTTGTTGTCTCACTCCATCATGGTCTCGGAGTGAGTTTTTCACTTGTTAATATTCTGTGATGTTCTCCGACAGGAGAGCAAAGCCTAGTGGTGACAGTCCAGCTTCTAGTGACATGAGTAAGACCTAGTTGTGAGCATCGTCAACTCATGGATATCAGAGGCTAATTTTCTTGCCTTAAGGAAAACTCTGTAGTAACAACAAAAACTATATGACTGATCCCTGAAAATGCAGTCTTGAACACTGTTTATGAAATGGGTTAATTGTGGAGTTTTATAAATTATATCTGAACAGAGTTTTTTATTTTTTGTGATCTATGGGCTGTTATCTATCAGGATTATCAAGAAAAACCTTCATCAAAACATAAGCATGGATGAGCACTGGAGTTCACACCTATAATACCAGCTAATTCAGAGGCCAAGGTAGAAAGATTTCTGGAAGCTAAGAGGTTTCAGACCAGAGCGAGCAACATAGTAAGACACCCTTTGTCCAAGACATAAGTGAAAAACTTCTCCAGCAGTTGTGGCATGTGTCTGTAATCTCACCTGCTGTGAAGCATAAACTCAGAAGGATCCCTTGAGCTTAGCAGCTTGAATTTAAATAAGCTATGATGGTAGCATTATATATTTCTGTGGCAAAGTGGGTAAAGTAGTGTCCAATCTATAAGAGAGATTCTGTATAGGTGAAGGAAAAGTCAAGTAGCATACAAAATATTTTATACATGTATCCCAAAATGGATTTCTTACCAGGATTGCCAATCTAGGTCAATATGAAAAAATCAACTAATACAACAACTACACTAATAGAATCAATAAGAAAAACCTCAGAGTCGCCTCAACAGACATAGAATAGGCTTTTGACAGAGGCAACATAACTAGTTGATAAAAACTTTTAAAAATATTAGGTAATGGGTGGAGCTTGTTGTTCTGTTAGTAGGGCAATGGCGCAATATAGAGAGAGGGTGGTGGATTCAAACCCGTCCCCAGCCAAACTACAACAATAACAACAACAACAAAACTTAGATGATAAGGGAATGTGTTCAGGATTACTAATGGGATTTACAGTGAGTGGGTAAATATAACATGGTCTACTCGCACAATGGAATATTTTTCATCAATCAAATGGTATGCAGTGCATTTATGTTACAATAGGAATATACCTTAAATCTTCTCAAAAAGGGAACAGAACCATACAGAGCATGACTGAACTCAGAATAAAACATCAAGAAAAGGCCAATTGTCTGCTAGTCATATGGGGCAGTGGGGGATGGTGGGAGAGAAGTGAAAGTGACTGCCAGTAGGTATTGACATTAGTTGTGCATGGGAAGAAGACAAAGTTATATAATTGGATTGTGATGATAGCTGTACAATTGTGTGACTATACTAAGAAACACAGAATTGTATACATTCAAGGATGAACATCTTATTTTACTGAAGCTTCTTGAAAATGTTTTCCAAAACTTGAGGTGCTCAAAAGACTCACAGCATAAGAAATACCGACATCATGAGATAGAGTCAACCCTATTTTCCTGCTCACAAACAGGATACCATGAATTGAAATGGAAAGCACATTGTTCCATTCTACCGAAATTGTCTTTTTTTTTTTTTTTTCCTCGAAAGAGCATGTGACACCTTCCCCTGAGGTAGAGTGTCCTTAAGTCATCATAGATAAATGCAATCTCAAACTCCTGGGTCAACTATCCTATTGCCTCAGCCTTCTGAGGAAGGGGAAGTCTAGGTGCTCTCCAATAGTGCATGGTTTCTTTGGAACACACTGTTTTTCCTCCAAGACTGTTAACATTACAGGTGTGAGCCACCACTCCAGACCTTGAATTTTGGCCTTCATGCCTATTATCTAGGAACTTTGTGAGGCCCTTTCAGTTGAATTGCTTGAGTTTCCAAATTGGAGACCCGCATGAGAAATACTGAAATCCCCGTCTCTGAAGAATAAAAAACAGCCAGATTTTAGGAAAGCATCTAGAGTCCCCAGTGAGGGAATAGGTTCTCTTGATGAAAATATTTGAAGTTTGCTTTGAGATATGATGCCAGGGCACTCTACTGAGGGCAACAAAATGAGACACTCTCTCAGTACTTAAATGGAGTAAAGCTTTGGTAGGGAACTTACCCCTCAGTTGTAATTTTGACCACAGATCTAGAGTTAAAAGTATTCCCCTAGGTTAGATGTCAAATACATAAATTATTCTCTCATAGATAAATTGTTTTTCTAAAAATACTATTAATAAACTGTTTGGAATTTACATAACTATGAATTTTTGATATCATAGATTCTGTAGTCACTGTTAACTACACACGCAATGAATTTATGACACAAATCAGGCTTTTCTTATGCACACGAAAAGATCCACAGTATTCCCTCCAATTCTTCTCTTGAACTCCTTTAATTTTTGCCAATATTCCTTTGTCTCAATAATCTTAACCTAGGGACCAGACATCTGGAGAACACCAACCCATTACATGAACTGGCAATATCCTAAAGAATCAATCCCAAATCCCCTTGTCCTGACTTATTGTCCACCACAAGGGGCCACAATAAATCTCCTCCTTTATGTAGGCCCATATTCCATCCATTCCATATTGACCTGTCCTTATTCTTCAGCTTTTAAAAACTGTGTCTACCAAATTTTCTTTTTTCTTCTCTCTTTTTCTTCCTTTATTCTTTCTTTCTTTCTTTCTTTCTTTCTTTCTTTCTTTCTTTCTTTCTTTCTTTCTTTCTTTCTTTCTTTCTTTCTTTCTTTCTTTCTTTCTTTTTCTTTCTTTAATTGTGTTTTATGAGATAGACTCACACTGTGTTGCCAGGCTATAGTGTCATGTTATCAGTCTAGCACACAGCAATATCCAACACTTAAGATGAAGGGTTACTCCTGTCTCAGCCTCTAGAGTAGCTGGAACATAAGGCAAGGGCCACAAACCTTGACAAACTTTTCTATTTTAGTAAAAACTGGGTTTGTTATCAGAGCTGAGGTTATCTTGCTGTTGCTCATCATTGTTTCCAGCCCCTGAGCTCAGGGGATCAGCCCACCTTAGACTTCCAGGGCAACCAAATATTGCAGTTATGTGTGGCAAACATTATTTAGCTCTACTTAAGAAAATACCTTATCAACGGCTTTGAGGAGTGTCCAATCCTCAGGCCCTCATGACACATACAAATTATGTCAGGACTGTTTTGCATATCCATGCTGGTGGATATCAGCACAATTATGCCCACATCTCTTTCTTCATTATCAGGTTTCATTAGTAATTGTATGAATGAGTAGGCCAAAATAACTCTTAAATTAGTTATGTGGCCACAAAGCCTAAAGTCTGGACACACCTAACCTGGATACAAGACATTTTGGAACTTTTCACATAGGCTAATATTTCCCAGGATCAGAAGAAACAACTACAGTTATGGAATACACTACTGGAAACATTTCCTAACCAGATTACAAGAGGGGACCTTCAGTAAGACAGCTACCATCCCAAAACAAGACTATTCTAGAGAAAGAAACAGAATCTCAGGAATAGTAGAACTGGAAATTGTGGATTGTACCTGTCCGTTTCGTGTAATCACTATCTGATCTTTGGGCTTCAGTTCTTGGTATGGAACATCCCAGGGTAGTTCTAGTTATAAACCATACTCTTCTTCTTGCTTATAAATCCATGATGTGAAAAGGAAAGGAAGGGTTATTGGACAGATATAACAAACAAACTTCTAGAAACAGGAATTGAGTGTGAAGAACAGAAGCCCACTCTGTAGTAATCGTTTAAACCCACCCACAAACCCAGATAGGCACTACACAAGCTTAACAAGAATATGGTTAACCATAAAAATGGTAACTCAGGGCAACACATATTGTAATGTCATCCAGAGTGACCATGTAGTTACTTTATTTTGTAATGTTCTAGAATCCAGGATTCTGGTTAAAGATACTAAGTGGCTTGTCTGCTCACTTCAGCTGGTATCCATCAAGGTTTGACCTAGGATAGTTCTTAGCCCCCCATCCACAGAGAGAGAGAGAGTGGTTACAGCACATCTATATTCCTCCTAAACATCTGTGAAATATTGTTGTTGTTCTGTACTCTCTCCAGTAGTAGGTATCATCACACATTATAAATCTAAATTTTCCACATAACGAAAAATAAATCATTTTGCTATTCCAATTTTCATTTACTTAGCAACTGCTGAGGTTGCAAACATTTTCACATGCTGATCATTTTAATTCTGGGAATAGTGTATTCACATCCTTTGCCCATTTTAAATTGTATTGATCACGCATTGTATGCTAAATTGCTAATAAACGATTTGAAGAATTTTTTGGTGTATTAGAGATGTGAAAATTTTATCTCAAGTTGTTTAAATTTTCTTTTGTTTTTTCGTCATTGTAGTTCATTCATGGATTCTTCTGATGTATAAATGATTTTAATATTCATGTGGTTAATGTGACTAAATTCTTTATCTTATGCATTCTGGACTTTTAATCTTGCTAGGAAATGGTTACACTGTATGTACAAAGTCTTATACTATACTTCCTATTACTATATCCATTTGATTAACTGTCATTTAGTTATCTGAAAGTCAGAAATAAAATATTTTTGAATTATCAAAACTATTTATATACAAAAATCAATATTGTATCCTTCCAAATGTATTTTCAGAAGACCCAGGTACACATATTATTTTATCTTTCCCTGACCTCTTTGACTAACCCCATGTATATACGTTTCCTTGATATCTTTACATAAGTATGTTCCTTGACTTATCTATTTTAGCCAATCATTTGCAAATTCTTTTCTCAATACCATACCCTGTGTGTTATAGTGGCTGTGATGACATATTTTTCATATCTCATAATTCAAGTCTCTTAAAGTATTCCTCAAAAATTTCTTTGAAAATCTTGTGCATTTCTCCTGACATATAATTTCTTTTTTACTTTTTATAATTGTAAAAATTATACTTGGACTTTGATTGAAAATAAAAACCATTGCTTAATATTGGCATTATAAACTGTCACTAAATAAATAAATTTATTTATTATAAATCTTTTTAATTTTAGAGATTGTCAGAATTCAGGTTGGAAAATCATTTTGATTTCAAATCAAGATATGCAATTCTCATTGTCGAATGGCATGATTTGCAGGTTAAGTGCTTTTTCTATCTGGTGGTTTTATTCTCAACTGTCAAAATTCTGGAGTGTATTTACTCCTGGACGTGACTCCCAGAGCCCTCCAAAGTGATATTCAGATAAATCTCATGGTGTTATTTTATCTCATGACATGTTAAATATAGTCTATAGTATTTTTGAAGATGTGATTCAAACAATAGAAACAATTTATGTTGAAGCGTATAATATACTTTTATTTATTTATTTATTTTCAAGAGGAATGGCAGGTTTACTTGAGAGGATATCAGAAACATGAAAGACAAATGCCCTAAATTGAATGTGACAAAGGTGACATAGTCTTCAATAGAAAGAAAATTTCAAGTCTCCTAAGTGGAAAGTATGCAGCATTATACTCAAACACATTTGAACGAAGATGCAATGGATAATTATCTAGGGAAACAGAATTTACCCACATTGGCCCCACGAGAGGCAAAAAGTCCAAGGAAACAATCATGTACAATACAAGCTGAATTTGGATTAAAAATCTATAAAACAGCAGCCAGGAGCCCGGCATGCAGGCCACCAATCCTCGGGGCCTTGGCCAAGGCATGTGTTATTTATCCTGAGGGACTTGGTAGCAGGCTCGAAGATGCGCCAAAGGGCAGTGCTCGCGACGGTGAGTCGGTAAGGGGGAAGGCAGATCGTTGAGTGGAAACCTCTAAAGCATCTATGGCGACTCAGAGTGTCTGTTCCATCTGGGCGCCAAGGCATCAGCAGGAGTTGAAGGCTCAGCGCCTTTGAGCAAGGAGCAGATTGAACAGACTTCTTGACTCACAGAAATGAGCCGTTGAGCTGACAGGACACAGCCTGCTGGTCCCTCTCCTAGTCCACCACCCCAGAGAGAGTCGACCCTGCCTGACAGAACTTCATCCAGCAGTGAATTGAGGAGTCTTTTCGAGTGTTCGCTTTATTTTGAGTACGTGGTACCATTCTTCTTTCAGAGTCAGTTTTGTCATCTTGTTTGTATCAGCTGTCACCAGAAGCTGGCTTCTTGTCCAATTTGCTGGTGTCCATTGGGATCCATTCTCACGTGGCTATGGAGAAAGTGGCCAATTCTCTTATCTTTCCATGTAAATATGCCTCTTCTGGGGGTGGATTAACACTCTCGCCTGTGGAAAAAGCAGACTACAAAGAGCTCTGTGACTTTAGGCTTTATTCCTGCCTGTTTCTGGTGTTCTCTGTCAATGGGAAGGCACTTTGGATACTGTGATGCCCCATTTGATGGATCAGGATGACTTCATTACAGCACTGGATGGAGACCCTGCAATTTTTCTTGCTATGAATGTTAATAATGTTAATGATACCTTTGAATGGGTGGCGATGCTGTCCTTCTTTGGCTTGCATTTCATGGTGGTCTTGCAGAAACAGGAAAATCACTCTGGTGAAGAACGGCTCTGTGCAATAGAACAGCTGTTCGGAATACACCAGCAAGCATAAACTTTTACTTATCAGCATCAGCTCAACGATGATCCACGACTAATTACTTGGGATGCAACTCCTCTATTTATTCGGGAGAGAATTGAGACAGTCTTGATAAGCAGTGACTGCCTTGTCTTTGACACAAACACTGCACAGATTTTTGCAAAAAAATGGTGATTTAAGCATAACTGTAACTATTGCCCGTTATTGAAATGGCAATAAGACATTTTCTGGCCAGTGTTTGGAAATTTAATTTCTCAGAAAATAAAGCACCCCTCTTTCTGCCAACCTGAAAGTCTTTTGTTTGGTGGAAGGTAAATACATCAAAGAAAATAAAAGGTTGTAAAATACAGAAAGCAGTTTTGTGTAGTTACACTGATATTTTTAAAAATAAGTCAACAGGGCAGTGCCCCAATATGCGGAAGTTGGCGGGTTCAAACCCAGCACTGGCCAATCAATCAATCAATAAATAAATAAAATAAAAATAAAATAAGTCAACAGTAAACAACTGAAAATATATATTTGTACACCCATGGTGGGCATCTTTTTTATTTTTATTATTATTATTATTTTTTTTTTTTGTAGAGACAGAGTCTCACTGTACCGCCCTCGGGTAGAGTGCCGTGGCGTCACACGGCTCACAGCAACCTCTAACTCTTGGGCTTACGTGATTCTCTTGCCTCAGACTCCCGAGCAGCTGGGACTACAGGCGCCCGCCACAAAGCCCGGCTATTTTTGTTGTTGTTGTTGTTGCAGTTTGCCCGGGGCTAGGTTTGAACCACCATCCTCGGCATATGAGGCTGGCGCCCTACTCACTGAGCCACAGGTGCCGCCCAAGTCAACAGTAAACCACTGAAAATATATATTTGTACACCCATGGTGGGCATATTTTTTATTAAATAAGAAAGCATTGTAAAACAATTCTGATTTTAGTGCTGCTAGTACATTGATCGTGTTGCTGAAAAGTATTGGGTTTCTTATTTGCCTGTATGTGTGCCTGTGATCCTGTGTAATTGTGTATGTGTGTGAGAGATAGAGAGTAAGTGAACCGGTGTGTGAGCATGTGTGTGAGTGTGTGGGTTATTTTCTCTTCTACTGACAAGCCGTCTTGAGTCATCATGTACCACTGCTTTCCTTCTTTGGGAGTGATTGCATAGTGCTTCTGAGTTTTGGGTGGTTGTTGTTGTTTTGAGAGTGTGTGTGTGTTTGTTATTTTTTTATTCTATTTTGTGATTAAATAAATTTGACTCGGTTTTCTGTAATTCAGATTTTTTAAATTAAATCTTAGCTGTTTACATTAATGCGTTTATGGGTTGCAATGAGCTGGTTTTATATACAATTTCACATACTTACAATAAACTTTCACTGTACTTTCATAATTACTGTGTTAAGACATTTTTACTCTACACTTAATAGATTTAACGTGTACCCTTGTAAAATGCACCAGAGGTGTGGTCCTAGGAATTGCTCTCCATTCCCCCATCAGACCCCGTCTCCTCCAATTTCTCCCTCTTCCCCTTACATCTTGGGCTGTAGTTGGGTTATACCTTTCACATGGAAGTATGGGTGCTCATATATTGGTTTCATACCAGAGATGAGTACATTGGATACTTTTTCTTCCATTATTTAGAACTTTACTAAGAAGAATACGTTCCCGTTCCATCCACATAAACATAAAGAGGTAAATATTCCATCATTTTAATATTCCATGAGGTACATCTATTTCAATTTATTAATCCATTTGTGGGTATATGGGCACTTGGGCTTCTTTCATAACTTGACAATCAGGAATTGGGCTGCAATAAACATTGTGGTGCAAATATCTTTTTTATAAAGTAATTTGTGGTTTTCAGGATATATACGTAGTAGAGGAATGAAAGGATCCAAGGGCAATTCTATTTTTAGATCCCTAATTGATGTCCAAACTTCTCTGTGAAAGGAAAATGTTAGTTTAAATTTCCACCATCAGGGCAAAAGTGATCCCTTTTCTCCACATCCACGACAGGATCTACAGTTCTGATATATTGTTATGTGGGCTACTCTTACTGGAGTTAGATGATATCGCAAAGTGGTTTTGATTTGCATTTCTCTGATGATTAAGGATGATGAGCATTTTTCTTTTATCTGCAGGCCTTTCACCTGTCTTATTCAGAGAAGTTTCTATTCAGATCTCTTGCCCACAATGCGATGTGGTCACTTGTTCTTTTCTTCCTAAAATGTTTGAGTTCTCTGGCAATTGTGGTTATCAAACCCTTGTAAGTGACATAACTTGCAAATTTCTTGTCCAGTGAGGGCTGACTGCTTACTTTACCTATTGTGTTCTTGGCTGTGCAAAACCTCTTTAGTTCAATCAGATCCCAATAATGTATTTTTGGTGTTGCTTCAATTGCTTGGGGTGTGGTGGAAAAATGGTTGGGTGTCCTCCTCATAATGTACTTTCCAAGACCAATTTTTTCAAGTGATTTCCATCCATTCTACACAAAAATATTTATAGTTTCTTGTATGTAGTTTTAATCTTTTATCCAGTGAGAATCAATTATTGTTAATATGAAAGTTGTGGGCCAAGTTTCAGTCTCGTACAAGTCACAGCCAATTCACCCAACTTTTGTTAAACAGGAAGTCCTTTCACCCACTGATTTTATTTTTTTTTTCTGATAGCCTTATCAAAGATTGAATGGTGATAAGTAGCTGGGTTCATCTCTTATTCCTTATTTTGTTCCATACATCTACCACTTTGTTTTTCTGCCAGTAGCACGGTTTTGGGATCACTAGATTTTTAGTATAGTCTGAAGTCTGGTAGCATGATTCCTCCTTATTTGTTTTGATTTCTGAGAAGGATATGTTAACCAGTGTGATGAAAATCTGTAAAATCATCTATAAAACCAGTGTATGGTGCCCCATGATCACATTAATGTACACAGCTATTATTTAATTAAAAAAAAACTATTAGAAACAAGAAAGTGAAAAGTTTATTAAAGTGATGAACAAAACTAAAAATGTAGGTGTTACTATGGCAGTTTAGGGAAAAATGAGGTTCCTTCTCTCTATGTGGTTAGGATGCTCCAGTTGAGTGGCCTTATGGAAGATATTGGATGGTGTGGTACATTTTTAAGCTAACATAATATTCTGGCATAGTTCGAATTCAGGAACTATATGAAATAATTTTTTTTCCACAATGCTATTTGAAATGCTATAGCATTCAAATACTATTGAATTTACAGTGGTAGGAAAAATCAAATGTTTCAAAATTTACCACTAGTTGCTATTAAGTAAGCACATACATTTTTCACAAATTTAAAATATGAGTCCTGTTTGTTAAAGTGCTTGTATTTTGACATCTTTCTTCAAGTATTCAAAGGGCTCACTCAGATATGTGCAGAAAGCTGTCAGCTGTAATCATCATGTGGCTGTGATGTCTTTTCCTCTCACTGCCATTTGTCCATCTTTGTTGAATATTAGTCTACCTGAAAAAGTTTATCGAAAGGCATAATGGCTATAAGAAAATCACTGTATATGCTAAGCATATTACAGTATATCATACACTGTATATGCTAAGCACAGTGTATAATTTTCTAGCTTTCAGTGTGCCAGAACATATGTAAATTTCATGAAGAGATTGGGAAACATCATAATTGGTTATCTGGAAACCAAAGCAGCTTTACTTCTGACTAGAATCTCAGTTTCCCTTCAAATTTGTGTCTGCTCTTTCCCTCAAAACTTGCTCAAATCCTCAATGATTTTGTCATAAAAATATATGTTACATAGTCTGGTCTTCTAACAGTAGGAACACAAAATAGGTGAGACTACATAAGAGTGAAAGGCCTTCCAAACTGAATACCTTCCTCATTTTTCCTTCCGCTTCTGCTCTCCATTAAAAAAAAAAAAAATTACCCATTGCCATTTTTTGCAAACATAAATAAATGAATAAATAAAAATTGTCTCAATTTCTTGACACTCTAAAATATACAGTGTGAAGTTTAATCTGTAAAAGAGTTCCTACTGCATGTGAAGAAAACAAAACACAAAATTATGTCCTTTATCTGGTAAATTAAAAAAGATAGTGATATTTGCAAGTTTCATGATATATCACTCATGTCTATCAAGATACAGTTTTAAGTTTATTTGAAGGTTTCTTTTTTAATTTAATTTTATTATTAAATTATAGCTGTGTACATTAATGTAATCATGGGACACTATACACTTGTTTTATAGACCATTTGACATATTTTCATCACACTGGTTAACGTAGAATTCCTGACATTTTCTTAGTTATTGTGTTAAGACTTTTATATTCTACACTTACCATTTTCTTTTTTTTTTTTTTGTAGAGACAGAGTCTCACTGTACCACCCTCAGGTAGAGTGCCGTGGCATCTCACGGCTCACAGCAACCTCTAACTCTTGGGCTTACGTGATTCTCTTGCCTCAGCCTCCCGAGTAGCTGGGACTACAGGCGCCCGCCACAACGCCCGGCTATTTTTTTGTTGTTGTTGCAGTTTGGCCAGGGCTTTGTTTGAACCCGCCACCCTCGGCATATGGGGCCGGCGCCCTACTCACTGAGCCACAGGCACCGCCCAACACTTACCATTTTCATATGTACCCTTGTAAGATGCAATGTAGGTGTAATTCCACCAATCACCCTCCTTCTGCGCTTCCTCTCCACTCCCTTCCCTCCCTGTCCTTCTTCCTCATATTTATAGGTTATAATGAGGTTATAACTTTCATATGAAAGCCATAAATTAGTTTCATAGTAGGGCTGAGTACATTGGATACTTTTTCTTCCATCACCGAGATACTTTACTAAGAAGAATAGGTTCCAGCACCACCCATGTAAATATGAAGGAGGTAAAGTCTCCATCTTATTTTAAGGTTGCATAATATTCCATGGTGTACATCTACTACAATTTATTAATCCACTTATGGATTGATGGTCACTTGGGCCTTTTCCATGACATAGCAATTATGAATTGGGCTGCAATAAACATTCTATAAAATATCTTTGTTACAATGTGATTTTGGTCTTCTGGGTATATACCTAGTAGAGTAATTATAGGATTGAATGGAAGATCTATTTTTAAATCTCTACATTTTCTCCAAACATCTTTCCAAGAGGAATATCAATTTTCATTCCCAACAGCAGTGTAGAAGTGTTCCCTTTTCTTCACATCCATGCTAACATCTCTGGTCTTGGGATTTTGTGATATGGGCTAATCTTACTGAAGTTAGATGATATCTCAAAAAATTTTTGATTTACTTTACTCTGATGGTTAAGGATGATCAGCATTTTTTCATATGTCTGTAGGCCATGTGCCTGTCTTCTTCAGAGAAGTTTCTCTTCAAGTCCCTTGCCCAGCATGCAATGGAATCACTTGCTGTTTTCTTGCTTATATGTTTGAATTCTCTGGGGATTCTGGTTATTAAACCTTTGTCAGAGACATAACTTGCAAATATCTTCTCACATCCTGAGGGCTGTCTGCTTGCTTTACTTACTGTGTTCTTGGTTGTGCAGAAGCTTTTTATATTGATTGGGTCACAGCAGTGTATTTTTGAAGCTGCTTCAATTGCTTGGGGGTCCTCCTCATAATATACTTGGACAAACCGATTTCTTCAAAGGTTTTCCCTGCACAGTTTTCTAGTATTTTTATAGTGTCATGTCTTAAGTTTAAATATTTAATCCAGTGAGAGTATATCTTAGTTAATGGTGAAAGGTATGGATCCAGTTTCAGTCTTCTACAGGTTGCCAGCCAGTTCACCCTGCACCATTTATTAAATAGGGAATCAATACTTCACTGAATGTTTTTAATTAGCTTGTCAAAGGTCAAATAAGGATAAGCATCTATCTTAATCTTTTGCTTCTCTATTCTGTTTCATACATTTACCTCTCTGTAATAGTGACAGTATCATGCTGTTTTGATCACTATCGATTTATAGTATAGTCTGAGTACCAGTAGCATGGTTCTTCCTGCTTTGTTTTTATTTCTGAGTAATGTCTTAGCTTTTTGAATGTATTTCTGATTCCATATAAAACAAAGTATCATTTTTTTAAACATATTTAAAGTATGACAGTGGAGGTTTAATTGGGATTGCATTAAAATTGTATATTGCTTTGTTCATGGTAATATGAACATTTTAACAATGTTGATTCTTCCTTGCCATGAGCATGCTATGTTTTTCTATTTGATAACATTTTATCAGCTATTTCTTTTCTTAGACTCTCATTGTTCTATTTGTAGAGATCTTTCATGTTCCCTGTTAGATATATTCCCAAATATTTCATCATTGTTGGCACTACTGTGAATGAAATAGAGTCCTCAACTGTTTTCACAGCTTGAATTTTGTTGCTATATATAAAGGCTACAGATTTATGACTGTTGATTTTCTAATCTTAGACACTGCTGTATTCCTAGATAACTTTTAAGAATTTTGTAGTATAATCCCTGTGTTTTCCATACATACAATCATATCATATGTGAAAAGCAAAAGTTTGAACCCTTCTGACCCTATGTGGATAACCCTTAGGGGGTATCTTCCCTAATTGCAATGGGTAAAAATCCATTACTATGTTAAAGGACAGTGGAGACAATGAGAAACCTTGTCTGGTTCCTGATCTGAGTGGAAATGATTTCCTTTCAACTCCCTACAATACGATATTGTCTGTAGATGGTTTCTATCAGTTTAATAAATGGCCCTTCTCTACCAATTTCCTTAAGTGTCTGATGCTGGATTTTATCAAAAGCTTTTTCTGTATCAAATGAGAGAATCACATGTTCTTTGTTTTTACATTGGTTTATGTGCTTAATTATATTTATAGATTTATGTATATTGAACCAGTCTTGAGACCCAGGATAAAACTGACTTGGTCATAATGTATAATTTGTTTGATGTGTTGCTGGATTCTGTTTGTTGTGATACGATTGAATATTTTTGCATCTATATTCATTAGTGATATTGTTCTCTAATTTTCTTTCTTGTTGGGTCTTTTCCAGACTTTGGAATCAGGGTGATGCTTATTTCATAGAAACTGTTAGGTAGCCTTCCTTCTTTTCTATATTTTGGAATAGATTGAGTAATATAGGTACTAGTTCCTCTTTAAAGTTTTGGTAGAATTCTGATGTGAAGCCATCTGGTCCTGAGCTTTTCTTTTTAGGGAAATTTCATATGTTTTATGCTATTTCAGAACTTGATATAGGCCTGTTCAACATTTCCACTTCATTCTGGCTAAGTCTTAAAAGGTGACATGCTTCCAAGTACTGGTCAATTTCCTTCACATTTTTATATTTCTGATAATAAATGTTCTTGTAATATTCATTAAGGATTTTTTGAATTTCTGAGGTGTCTGTTGTGATTTCATCTTTGTCATTTCTGATTGATGAAATTAGATATTTAACTCTGTTTTTCCTGGTTAGGTTAGCAAATGCTTTATCTATTTTATTGACTGGAGTAGTGGTGCACCAAGGCACAGAGCAGCAGCTGTTTTTGGCAACAAAAGGGCTCACCCCCACTATTCTGAAGTCACACACCCTATCTCTCTGGGTAACCAGAGGTGGCTGCGCATCTTCTTAGGTGGCATCTGCAACAGAACTGATCTGGGATGGAAACGCAGGCCCCATGATTAATGGGTTTGCCTGAGGCAGTACTTGCCTGGGTTGAGCGCAGGTACTAGAAAACGCATGCATAGAGCCTGGGAAGGGCAGGACTGACCCAGAAGATGGCTTTACTGAGCCTTACTGACTCATCCAGCCCCCAGGGGACCATGAGCTTAAACAAAGGAGGGCAGGCAGAGGCTGGATCTGACAGGTAGCCATCCTGTGAATATTAGCAGCTGAGACCTTACAGCAGCACAGACGGGGCCTGATGCACAGGTTCTGGGAACTCAAAACAGCTTGTATTTCTGCAGGAAAAAATTGAATCCCCACAAAATTATTCTGTTCTGTCAGTAATATTAATCAGGGGTGAGGCTGAAACTGAATGAATACCCCCCAGCCTCCATCAAGTGCCAGAGGTTTTCAGGCCTCAACTCCCACTGATGGACAGAGGCAGAGAACAGTGTTCTGGATGAGCTGACATAGATTTCCTTGGGATTCAGGCAGGTGCAAACCCCTGCAGTATCTGCTTAATGAAGGCAACTGGGTTAAAGCCCTGTGGGGTTATCAGTGTCTGGGTGTGACAGAGGTGGAAGGTGGAAAAGGTTCATCATCAACATTCTTATACTAATGTATTTGCTGGGTGGGTCCTCCTAACTAGACGGAGTATCAGAGCAAGTCATATTTGAGTTTCAGAAGACTCCTGCGATCTTCTTGCCAGAAACTTTTAAACTCAACCACCTGTGACAGGGGATGACTGAGATAATTGATTTGGACCTTTTGAACTGAGCCAATCACACAAGACTATCCAAGTGGTGCCCTGGGTGTGTGCTTGTTGGAAGGTTTGAATTTCCTTTTCCAATTGTAACCTGTGGGGAGCAGGTTGATTTAATTGCTGGTATTTATCAACAGATGAGACTTCAACTAAGAGGAACTGTTACACTAGGGTCAGACACAGATCAGCTGAAAATGAGACAGAGCCACTTAGCCCCACCACACAAAACATGTCCCCAGTTCCTCAGGTCATAACACTGTGTGGGTCCTTGACAAATCCCCAGGGGAAAAGTCAAGTTGTGTAAAATAATCATGGGGCAGAATAAGCAGAAAAACTCTAGTTACATGAAAAACCAGAATAGATCAACCCCTCTAAAGAAAGTTATGGCAGATGTAACATAACAGTCCATTCAGAAACAGATGGCCAAGATGTCAGAAATCCAATGCAGAAGTTGGATTGCAAACGAGATTAATAGAATGCAGGAAAAGTTGGAATTAGAAATTCGAGGAGAAATTCAAAAGTTGAAATTAGAAATTGAGGAGAAAATCAAAAGATGTCTCGAGAATTCAATGAATTATATTTAGGGTTTTCACATGAAAGCTATAACCAAGTTACAACTTAAGAATAGGGGGAAGGGGGAAAGGGAGGGGAGGGAGGTGAGAAGTGGGTAGAGGGAAGGGGATTGGTGGAATTACACCAGTGGTGCATCTTACAAGGGTATATGTGAAACTTGGTAAACAGTCTGTGAAGCTAGTGATTGATGCCCATGATCATATTAATGTACACAGCTATGATTTAATAATAATAAAAAAAGAATTCAATTAATTTAAACACAAAACTACAAAGATTTTGACATTGAAGCAAGAATTTTCAGCCCTCAAAGATTTGAAAAATCAGGAGAATCTCTCAGTAACAAAGTGGAGAAAGCAGAAGAAAAGATTTCTGACATTGAAGATCAAGATTCTGAATGCCCCCAAATTCTCAAAGGGGAAGAAAAATGGAGAGGAAAAGTGGATCATTCTCTCAGAGAGCTCTGGGATAATGTGAAGAAGGCTAATGTCCCCCACATTAGAATTCCTGAAAGTTATGAAGTGGCTTTGTAAGGCACAGAGGCCCTTCTCCATGAAATTATGAAAGGGAATTTTCCAGACATGCCAAGAGATTCTGAAATTCAGATAGCAGAAAGTTTCAGAACCCCAGCACAACTAAACCTGAGTAAGACATCCCCCGGCATATCATAATTAAGTTCACTAAAGAAAATATAAAGGAGAAAATTCTGAAAACATACAGATGTAAGAAATCCATTACCTACAAAGGGAATAATATTATAATGACTGCAGATCAATGACTTTTAATATTCCAAAACAAAATATCTTTCAACCCAGGATCCTGTATCCAGCTAAACTGAGTTTCATTTATGATGGACAAAAAATACTTTAATGAATTTCATATGGTGAAGAAATTTGCCATAAAAACCCAGCTCCTCAGGGTATTCTCAGGCCTATCCTCCACAATGACCAGCCCAATCATCTACCACAAAAGTAAACTCACTCAGAAACTTTTGATCAAACTCCAACTTCCACAGTGGTGAAATAATTAAATATGTCCACTGGCCTTTCAAAAACCATGATACCCAAAATTTTACCAGACTTATCAATATTCTTCATGAGTGTGAATGGCTTAAACTGTTCCCTAAAGGGGCACAGGTTAGCTGACTGGAAACAAAAGCTCAGGCCAGATATTTGCTGCATGACCCAGCCCACGGGTCAGTCGACAGGGATTTCTGGAGGACGGTGTGAGAATGGGAAGGGGCAAGGGGCTCGAAGAATGGAGACAAGACAGGAGTCTGATCAAGTTGTGTTTATTGCAAAGTTCTTCCAGGGTATATAAGGGTAGGTTTACATCACCAGGTATCCAAGCAACATGGCCTTGGTGGAGATAAGTTCCAAATGGCAAGCTTCCAAGTTTGCTGACATGATTTATGAGAAGAGGCCTGGCATTTGCAGGGAAATAGAAACTTAGGCCTAGCATTTGCAGAGAAATGGAAACATAAGTCTTTAGAACCAGAAATAGCACTTGCCCTACAAAATAGATACTGTGGTATCAGTCTTCCACAGGTCCCCCTTTTTTATAATATTTTTAAATGTACATTTTACTTTTAAAGTTTTGTCAGCTCTCAACTGAGAGAGAGGGGTGACTGTGTTTGTCTTAGGTTGGGACCACTTTCACATCTCAGTTGATCCTCCTTACCCATTATGGGATACACGGTAGCTATCTGACCGGGCTCTTGTCTTAGGTTGGTAGGATAAGAAAAGTCTGAGATGAGGGTCCTCATTATCCGTCCTTGACTAGCCAGTCCCCTAAGTAGTTATGGTTATGCGTTCATCTTCCATAAAAGTCTGTGATAATGAACCTTGAGGGGCTGCATTTTAAAAACATCAATTTGTTGTTTTATAATGACCATGACTTTGTTAAAAAGAAAAGATCCTAGCGACAGTAATATTAGTAAGCCAAGGAGGGGCCCTAAAAATGGAAGGAGATAAGGCAGAAAGCCATCTAGCCCACTCCAAAATGGGCTGTCCATAATTTTTTTTTTTTTAGATTATCTTGTAATTTCTTTATTTTGTCTCGAACAATTCCTGATTCATTTGCATAAAAGCAGCATTTTTCCTGTAATGCTAACCAGATGCCTCCTTGGTTAGCCGTTAGAAGAACTAAACCTCTTCTATTCTGTAGTACTACTTCAGCTAAGGAATATAATTGATCTTGAAGATCTTTAACTGTGCCTGATAGGGCTTGTATATCTTCTGCCATAAGTTGAGATAGTTCAGTATATTTATGTACAGTAATGCCCATACAGGCGGTACCAGTGGCCATGCCAGCAGTGATTCCCAGAGGGGCCAAGAGAGGGAGAAATTGGATAGCCCTTCTAGAATGGCAAGATATATAATCAAAGGATGGTATAGGTAAAGGTTCATTTCCATTGACTATATCTATATCGGGTAGTAAAAGGGCGATAGTACATAATCCTGTCCAATTAGTGGGCAGAATGGTATATGCCAAGTCATTGCCACAAACAAATACCATATCATTGGGAGCACACGGGGAATAAGTAATGTTGATGATGTCAGTGCAATTGGTTAAAGAGAGTACGCCAATATCAATAGCATAACTGTCGTCTCTATAAGGGGAGACAATACAGGGTGCTTCAGAAAAGGCAGGTTGGGCTTTTTCCATGACTTAGCAATTGTGAATTGGGCTGCAATAAACATTCTGGTACAAATATCTTTGTTATGTTGTGATTTTTATTTGTGAAACTTGGTAAATGTAGAATGTAAATGTTTTGGCACAGTAACTGAGATAACGCCGGAAAGGCTATGTTAACCATTGTGATAAAAATGTGTCAAATGGTCTATGAAGCGAGTGTATGATGCCCCATGATCATATCAATGTATACAGTTATGATTTAATAAAAAAAAAGAAAAAAGAAAAGGCAGGTTGTACAGGTAAAGGCATGATGGGCATGCAGTTATTAGATGATAATTCAATGGAATTAACATTGATAGCAATAGGCATAGATAGTCCTAAATGAAGGCATAACCAGCAATTTTGAGCCAAAGAAGGGTTGGATTGATTAAGTAATCTATGTGTGATGTCTAGCATTTTCAGGGTTTGGGGATCTAGATTTGCATCCCTATTTTTGGGTAAAGCTATGGGATGGTAGTTAAATTTAGAAGACATGTAGTTTACAATGTTTTCCAGTTGCTTTTGGACTATATACTCTCTTACCTGATCTTGGGGTCCACCATCATCAGAGACGTGCAAAGGTGCGCTCTTATTCCAGCAAACAGTTTTTCCTAATGTATCGGAACAGCCAGATTGGGCATACTTATTTGAGGTCCCCTGGACCTGAGGGACTGTGTCCCACTCACCTCCAAATGTCCCCAAAAAATGTCTGGTCAAGATTGCTGTAAAATAGATATTATTATATGTACTGGTACATAGTTGAACCTGCTCATAACAGGTATTATGTACAGATGGATGGAATTCTATACAAGGGCATGTTCCAGGCTTGTTATTAAAGGTGGGGATAATTTTAGCCTTTTTGCTACAGACCCATGCCTGTGCTCCATGAATATTTTGTCTCATTACTAAGTATGCTGTTTTATCACCATAATGTATATTTAGGACAGGGGTTGTCTCACGTTCCAGGTGCCACCATGGCACTCGCAAGGAGTACCAGTTAATTTTTGTAAGATTGCCTGAGCCTCATGGGGATTACCAAAACCACCTTCATTTTTTTGTATCAGGAGAGACATTCCCAGCAGTAGCCATATCCAGATGCTCATAATTACCTGCAAAGAAAAGGGGGGCCTCTTCTCAGGGGGTCTCTTTCTCCCTGGATTTAGAGGTGATGATGTTATCTACTTGTTTGACCAGTCATTCAGGTAACCATCATGCTGCTTCTATCTTCTGTGAATATATGCATACTGCACCTCTACCCCAAATTAAAACTGGAACGGGGCCATGCCATTTATTATCTAATGGATCTTTCCATAGGGCAGTGGCAAAATCCCGTTTAGTATCTGGGTGCCAGAAGCAGTCTGCTGCAGACCGGCCATCTTGGTCCAGTGTAAAAAAATTTAAAAT
This sequence comes from Nycticebus coucang, assembly GCF_027406575.1. Lineage (NCBI taxonomy): Eukaryota > Metazoa > Chordata > Mammalia > Primates > Lorisidae > Nycticebus > Nycticebus coucang. The sequence continues at coordinate 9,902,765 of NC_069805.1, forward strand.
GAGTAATGAATGGGATAAGAGATTTCTTGGGGACCCCTTTACAGGGGACCATTCCCCCTTCTTTATTTTTTTTGAGTATTTTTAAGAGATAAGTGGGCACTTTCTACTATTCCCCGACCTTGTGGGTTAAATGGTATACCAGTGACATGTTTGATACCAAGGTGTTTACAGAAGGTGTTAAATGCATGTCTTGTGTATCCTGGACCATTATTAGTTTTAATTTGTTTAGGGGTGCCTAGTACATCCATGGTGGCTAGTACATGGGCAATGACATGTTTTCCAGCCTCCCCAGACTGGCCAGTGGCATACATAAATCCACTGAAGGTACATAAAGGTTACATGAACATACTTGAGTTTTCCAAATTCAGGTAGGTGAGTAACATCCATTTTCCAGATGGCATTGGGTATGAGACCTCGAGGATTTACTTCCAAATGGAGAGCAGGGAGTAGAATTACACAAGAAGGGCATTGCTTTATGATGTGGCAGGCTTGTTCCCGGGTAATTTGAAACATAAGTCTAAGGGTGTGAGTGTTTAGATGATGTAATTGGTGAGCAGCAGAGGCTAATGCGATCCGATCAGGCTTTGTGGTGGTTTGGGCAGTATAGACTAAGTGAGTGGCTTTGTCTGCTCTGCGGTTATCATCAGTTAGGGGGCCAGGTAAATTGGAATAAGCTCTAAGATGTCCAATGAAAAAGGGGAGGGTTCTTTGGTATAAGATTTTGGAGTTGCAAGAAAAAGGTAGCAGTTTCTGATACATGTTTGATTTGTGCTGCTGTCTCTAATAAGGGAACTGAATGAGCTAAATAAGCACTATCAGTATAAATAATCAAAGCTCGATTGGGAAATGCGGAGAAAACTGCGATAAATGCTTGATGTTCTACAATTTGTGCAGAATTTGATTTTACCTGAAACTGTACAATCTCTGTATTAAAGATGCAAGCTGTATGACCAGAAGAGGAGCCATCTTTGAAAACTAATAAGGCATTGGGCAATGGGGTTTGGAGGTTCTTGTGGGAAATACAAAGTCATGTGTACTAATAAATTGTAATAATTTATTGGGTGGATAATGATTGTCAAGTTTACCTGAATAAGAAGCACAAATAATAGGCCAATGTTCTGTAGTTTGAAATAAACAATTAATATGTGCCTGAGAATAAGGCTGTATAATGATATCTGGTTCTTTACCAAAGTATTTTTTACTATTTTCCCTTCCCATAATGATGATATCCATGACAGCCTGATAATAGGTATAAGTAACTTTCGTGGGAAAAGCAGGTGAGTGGATCCACATTATGGCGGTAGTTTGCCAAAATATTCTGTGGGTGTAAGAAAAGTTTTACAAATGATGTAACTCAGGGGCTGAGTGTAATCTATGGTTGTAACAAATTGTGAATGAGTAGCTTGTTGTACTAATGCTAAAGCCTGACGGCCTTCTTCTCTTAATGTTCTAGGAGAATTGGGGTTGCTATCGCCTTGTAAAATAGCAAACAAAGGTTTTAAATTTCCTGTGGTTAGTTTTAAGTAAGGTTTAAGCCAGCTTATATCCCCTAAGAGCTTTTGAAAATCATTTAGTGTTTTTAATTTGTCCAATCTGAGGGTAGCTTAAGTTATTCTGGGTCCAGTTAGGTGGAAACCAAGGTAAAGGTAGAGATCTTTTACCTGAACTTTTTCCGGGGCTATTTGGAGACCCTGGTTTGTGAGGGAGGATGATAAATCACTGTAACATAGTAAAACCTGCTGAGCATTTTGTCCAGCAATAAGAATATCATTAATATAATGAATGATGTACATGGAGTTCCAGCAAAGCCTAGTTTCCTGAATAGCTGTGGCAACAAATTTTTGGCATAAGGTGGGGCTGTTGGCCATGCCCAGTGGTAAAATTTTCCAATGGAATCTTTTAATAGGTTGCTTGAAGTTAATAGAGGGGAGACTGAATGCAAATCTTTTTTGATCTAATGGATGGAGGGGTATAGTGAAAAAACAGTCTTTAAGATCAATGATAATTTTACAGTAACCAAGAGGGATGGTCACAGGAGTGGGTGATCCTGGTTGCTACACCCCCATGAGGACCATACTGGAGTTTACAATTCTTAAATCTTGTAATAGTCTCCATCGCCCTGATTTCTTTTTTATGACAAAGATTGGAGTGTTCCATGGGGAGTTGCTTTCCTCTATATGCCCAGATTTTAGTTGTTCCTGTAATAACTGCTGAGCAGCATCTAATTTTTCTTTTGAGAGGGGGCATTGATCAACCCATACAGGCTCGTCACTTTTCCAAGTGATCTTATCTGCATGGCATGCAGGAATGTCAATAGCCCTTAAAATAAATTTTCTAGCCCTTTTTTGTGTTTTTCTGGTAATTTACAGAGGGCTGGGAATGCCTGATTCCTCTCTGTTTGATTTCCTCATCACTCTATAGTGAGATAAGATCTTCTTGTTCATTAAGCTGACAGTTAGGAGGAGTGCCTCCAGCAGCCCTAAAATCCTGGGATGGATCTTGGGATTTAATATTCCCTTCTTTATGGTGATTTAACAGTTCTTCTCCCCTTTTTATGACATCCGCAACTGCGGGACAAACACTACGATAGTTAATAATATCATTAATGAGATTCCAGTATGAGAAAGCAGTGACTGGTATTTTTTCAGGTCCAAATACCTGAAAAAAATTATTTAAAGCATCACCTACTCTTTTCCATTTTTCTCATCTATGGTTCCTTCTTGATGAAACCAAGGGCAGACTTCTTTAAAGAGGTCAAAAAATTGAAATAGCCATTTAATTTTGACCTTTACTCCTCGCGTCTTGAGTGCATCTCTTGAGTGTTCCACAAATAACTCATGTTGACTGCCTTCTTGCTCCATGATCACTACTAGTCACCGAGATCCTCGTTCCAACGCAGCAGGCTACTGCATGGCCAGGTTCCCATGTTTCTCTGAGCCAGCCGGCTGCCTCCAGTAGCTTCTTCACAGTTTTCTCTCATATCCAGGTCCCTGGTTGGGCGCCACATGACCCGGCCCATGGGTCAGTCAACAGGGATTCCTGGAGGACGGGGTGAGAATGGGAAGGGGTAAGGGGTGCGAAGAATGGAGACAAGACAGGAGTCTGATCAAGTTTCATTTATTGCAAAGTTCTTCCAGGGTATATAAGGGTAGGTAAAGGAGGAGGTTTACATCACCAGGTATCCAAGCAACCTGGCCTTGGTGGAGATAAGTTCCTAACGGCAAGCTTCCAATTTTTGCTCATGTGATTTATGAGAAGAGGCCTGGCGTTTGCAAGGAAATAGAAACTTAGGCCTAGCATTGGCAGGGAAATAGAAACTTAAGTCTGTTAGTACTGGAAATAGCACGTGGCCTATAAAATAGATGCTGTGGTGTCAGCCTTCCACAGCTGCATACTAGAATCACATCTTACCTTAAAAGATAATATAGACTTATGGTGAAAGGATGGTCATCCATATTTCAAGCAAATGGTAATCAGAAAAAAGTAGGTGTTGCAAGTTTGTTTTTTTTTTTTTTTGCAGACACAATAGGCTTTAAACTAACAAAGCAAGGAAAGATAAGAATTGTCACTTCATATTTGTTAAGTGTAATATTCAATATGATGAGATTTCAATAATTAATATTTATGCACCAAAACAGAATGTGCCACAATTTATAACAGAAACTCTAACAGACATGAGCAACTTGATTTCCTCCAGCTCCACAATAGTCAGAGATTTCGACACTCCTTTGGCAGTGTTGGATAGATCCTCCAATAAGAAGCTGAGCAAAAAATTTTTAGATTTAAACCTAAACATTCAACATTTCAATTCAGCAGACATCCTCAGAACATTTTATCACAACATAACTGAATAAACATGCTTCTCATCAGCCCACAGAACATACTCCAAAATCAATCACATCTTAGGTGATATGTGTAACTCAGTAAATTTAGTGGAAAAGAAATTACTTTTTGCATCGTCTCAGATCACCATGGAATAAAAGTTGAACTCAGTAACAATAGGAATCTGCATACTCATACAAAAACATGGAAGTTAAATAACCTTATGCTTAGTGATAGCTGGATCAGAGATAAGATTTTGAAGGAAATTGTCGAATTTTTGGAAGAAAGTATCATAGAAGACACAAATTGTCAGAAACTCTGTGATACTGCAAAGGTAGTTGTAAGAGAGAAATTTATAGCACTGCAAGCCTTCCTCAAGAGAACAGAAAGAGAGAAAGTTAAAACTTAATGGGACATGACAAGCTACTGGAAAAGGAAGAACATTCCAACACCGATCCCAGTAGAAGAAAATAAATAACCAAAATTAGAGCAGAATTATATGAAATTGAAAATGAAATAATTATAAAACAGAATAATTTAAAAAGTTGGTGATTTGAATAGGTAAATAAAATAGATAAAACTTACGCCTATGTAACTTGGAAAAAAAAGTAAAACCTCTAATTTCATCAATCAGAAATGATAAAGATGAAATAACAACAGGAACATTAGTAATTCAAAAAATCCTTAATGAATATTACATGAACATTTAATCTCAGAAATATGACAATCTAGAGTAAATTGACCAATACTTGGAAGCACACACCTTCCAAGACTTAGCCAAAATCTAGTGGAAATTTTGAAAAGGACAATATCAAATTCTGTAATAGCATCAACCATACGAAATTTCCCTAAAAAGAAAAGCCAAGGACCAGATGGCTTCACGCCAGAATTCTACTAAACCTTTGAAGAGGAATTAGTACCTATATTACTCAACCTGTTCCAAAATAAAAAAAAGAAGGAAGACTAAAAAACACGTTTTATGAAGCAAACATCACCCTGATCTCCAAACCAGGAAAAGACCCAACAAGAAAAGAAAATTACAGAACAATATCACTAATGAATATAGATGCAAAAATATTCAAGTAGATCCTAACAAACAGAATCCACTAACACATCAAACAAATTATACATCATGTCCAAGTCAGTTTTATCCCATTGTCTCAAGTTTGGTTAATATATGTAAATCTATAAATACAATTCAGCATATAAGCAAATTAAAAAAACAAAGACCATATGATTCTCTCAATTCATGCAGAAAAACCTTTTGATAATATCCAGCATCCCTTCATGATCAGAACACTTATGAAAATTAGTATAGAAGGGACATTTCTTGAACTGATGAAGGCCATCTACAGCAAACCCACAGCAAATATTGTATTGAATAGAATTAAATTGGAATCATTTCTACTCAGAATAAGAACCAGACAAAGCTGCCCATTGTCTCCACTGCTCTTTACCATTTTAATGGAAGTTTTATCCATTGCAATTAGTAAAGAAAAGGCGCATGTGGCTCAGTCAGTAAGGCGCCGGCCCCATACACTGAGGGTGGCGGGTTCAAAACCTGGCCCCAGCTGAACTGCAAACCAAAAAATAGCTGGGCATTGTGGTGGGTGCCTGTAGTCCCAGCTACTCAGGAGGCTGAGGCAAGAGAATCGCTTCAGCTCAGGAGTTGGAGGTTGCTGTGAGCTGTGTGATGCCATGGCACTCTACCGAGGGCAATAGAGTGAGACTCTGTCTCTACAAAAAAAAAAAAAAAGAAAAGAAAAGAAAAGGCAGTAGAGTATATCCATGGTGGGTCAGAAGTCTTTAAACTTTTGCTTTTCACAGATTACATGGTTGTATATCTGGAAAACACCAGGGATTCTACTACAAAACTCTTAGAAGTGATCAAGAATAAAAGCAAAGTCTCAGGTTACAAAATCAACATTCATAAATCAGTAGACTTTTGTATATATCAACAATACTTAAACTAAAAAAACAGTTAAGAATTCTAGTCCATTCGCAGTAGTACCAAAAAAGATGACATATTTGGGAGTTTATCTAACAAAGGACGTGAAAGATCTCTATAAAGAGAACTATAAAAGTCTAAGTAAAGAAATATCTGAAAATGTTAACAAATGGAAAAAACATACCATGCTTATGACTGGGAAAAATCAACATTGTTAAAATGTCCATAACCCAAAACATTATACAATTTTAATGTAGTCTCCTTTAAAGCTCCTCTGTAATACTTTAAAGATCTTGAAAAAATAACACTTTGTTTTATTATGGAATCAGAAAAAAACTCTTGTAGTCAAGATATTACTCAGAAAGGAAAACAAACCAGGAGGAATCACGCTACTGGACCTCAGACTATACTATAAATTGATAGTGATCAAAACAGCATGGTACTGGTACAAAAACTGAGAGGTAGATGTATGGAACAAAATAGAGAACCAAGTGGTGAACCCAGTTACTTACCATTATTTGATCTTTGACAAGCCAATTAAAAACACTCAGTGGGGAAAAGATTTCCTGTTTAACAAATGGTGTAGGGTGAACTGGATGGCAACCTGTAGAAGACTGAAACTCAACCTAGTACTGCGGAAGGGACTTGAAGAGAATCTTCTCTGAAGAAGACAGGTGCACAGCCTACAGATATATGAAAAAATGCTCATAATCCTTAATCATCAGAGAAAAGCAAATCAAAACTACTTTGTGATATCATCTAACCCCAGTAAGATTAGCCCATCTCACAAAATCCCAAGACCAGAGATGTTGGCATGGATGTGGAGAAAAGGGAACAGTTCTACACTTCTGGTGAGAATGTAAATTAATACATTCATTTTGGAAAGATGTTTGGAGAACACATAGAGATCTAAAAATAGATCTGACATTCAATCCTTTATTTCCTTTTCTATGTATATACCCAGAAGACCAAAAATCACATTATAACAAAGATATTTGTACCAGAATGTTTATTGAAGCCCAATTCATAATTGCTAAGTCACGGAAAAAGCCCATCAATCCACGAATGGATTAATAAATTGTGGTATATGTACACCATGGAATATTATGTAGCCTTTAAGAAAGATGGAGACTTTACCTCTTTCATGTTTACATGGATGGAGCTGGAACATATTCTTCTTGTAAAGTATCTCAAGAATGGAAAAAGTAGTACCCAGTGTACTTAGACCTACTATGAAACTAATTTATGTCTTTCATATGAAAGCTATAACCCAGTTATAACCTAAGAATATGGGGAGGGGAGAAGGAGTGGAGGGAGTGGGGAGGATTGGTGGAGGGAGTGTGATTGGTGGGGTTACACCTGCGGTGCATCTTACAAGAGTACATGTGAAACTTAGCAAATATAGAATATAAATGACTTTACACAATAACTAAGAAAATTCCAGGAAGGCTATGTTAACCAGTGTGATGAAAATATGTCAAACGTTCTATAAAACCAGTCTATGGTGCACCATGGTCGCATTAATGTATACAGCTGTGATTAAATAAAAAAATTTGTTATAAAATGAAATGAATTCAGGAATGTAAGGTGTTTAAAGCCTTGATCTTTATTTTTTTCCTTGCACTGTTACTTTATATTTTTATATATATTTAATTTTTTTAAGTTCATTGTACATAGATCATAAATACATTTATGCCTATTTTAATGTGTTGCTTTTTTGTACAAATTGGAGTGCTTACATCATACTAATGAGCATAGCTTTAATCTCATTTTCCCAATTATAACATTAGGTAATTTGTGTTCTATACATGATAGAACCAACTTGTACTTGCAGTGTGCTTCATAGTTATGGTTCCCTTACTATCTCCTAATCTCCCTCCCACTCCATCTACATTCCTCATTCTCACCTTCCCTTCTTAATCATAGCTAAATTGTGTTTTATTTTTCATATGCTAGTGTGAGTGATTACAAATTTGTTTCACAGCAGTTCTGAGTATATTGGATACTTTTCTTTTTTTCCCATTTCTGAGATACTTTGCTAAGAAGAATATTTTCCAGCTTCATCCATGTAAACATAAAGGAGGTAAAGTCTTCATTTTTTTTTTTTTGCTGCTGCATAATATTCTATGGTATACATATACCACAATTTATTAATGCATTCATGGGTCGCTCGGCACTTGGGCTTCTTCCATGACTTGGAAATTATGAATTGAGCTGCAATGAACAATCTTGTGCAGATATCTTTATTGCCAAATCATTTGAAGTATTTAGGCTGTACACCTAGAAGAGGAATTGCAGGATCAAACAGCAGGTCTACATTTATATCCCTGAGTGTTCTCCAAACTTGCTTTTAAAAAGAATGTACCAGCTTGCATTTTCACCTGCAGTGCAGAAGTGATCCCTTTCTCCACATCCACTCCAACATGTGTTGTTTTGGGAGTTGTGAATTGGGTTATTCTTTTGGGAGTTAGATGGTATCTCAGAGAGGTTTTTTTTTGCATTTCTCTGATAATGAAATTAATGAACATTTTTTCATGTGTTTGTAGGCCATGTGCCTATCTTCTTCAGAGAAGCTTCTGTTCATGCCTCTTGCCCACAATTAAATTTGATAAATTGTTTTTTGCTTAGTAATAAGTTTGAGTTTTATGTGGATTCTGGTTTTTAAACCTTTGTTGGTAGTATAAATTGCAAAAATCCTCTCCCATTCTGAGGGCTGTCTATTTGCTTTATGTAGTGTGTTCTTGGCAGTGCAGAAGCATTTTTAATTTGATCAGATCCCAGTAATGTATTTTTGATGTTGCTTCAATTGCCTTGGGTGTCTTCCTCATAAAGTATTTCCCAAGTCCAATTTTCAAATGAGTTTCCCCTGTGCTTTCTCTAAGAATATTTATAGTTTCATTTCTTAAGTTTAAGTACTTTAACCAGTGAGAGCCAATTTTTTTTAGAGAAGAAAGATGTGTGTCCAGTTTCAGTCTTCTACAAGTTGCCAGCCAATTCATCCAGCACCATTCATTGAATAGGAAATCTTTCTCCCAATTTACATTTTTAATAGGGTTATCGAAAATCAAATGACGATAAGTGTCTGGATTCACCTCTTCGTCTTCAATTCTGTTTCATACTTTTACCTTTCTATTTTTGTGCCAGTACCATGCATTTTTGGTCACTATCGATTTATAATATAGTCTGTCGTCTGGAAGCATAATTTTTCCTGATTTGTTTTTATTTCTGAGTAATGTCTTAGTTATTCAAATTATTTCTGTTTCCATATTAAACAGAGCAGTATTTTTTTTTGTTCTTTAGAATATGAGAGATGTACTATAATAGGCATATAAATCTGTAAATTGCTTTATGTAGCATAGACATTTTAACAATGTTGATTCTTCCGAGCCACAAGCATGGTCTCCACTACTTTTTAACATTGTAATGGAAGTCTTAGACACCACAATCAGGGATCCCCCCCCTTATTCGGGGATCCAAATAAGACCAGAGAATATCAAATTGTCACTCTTTGCAGACAATATGAATATATATCTGAAAAATCATAGGGAATTAACTACAAAACTCCTAGAAATTATCAAGGAATGCAGTAATGTCTCAGGAAACAAAATTAACACTCATAAATCTATACCCTTTATATATACCAAAAATAGTCAAGGAAAAAAACTACAATCAAACATTCTATTCCCTTTATAATAGTGCCAAAAAAAATGAAATATCTGGGAGGGTATCTCACTAGGAACATGAAAGATCTTTATAAAGAGAACTATGAAACTCTGAGAAAAGAAATAGCTGAAGATGTTAAGAAATGGAAAAAATATATATTTTTTCAGAATCATCCAGCATGATGAATATATATGTGCATTATATATACATATATATAATGTATATATAATATATATATATATTTGTTGATTATTTTGTTGATTTTTGCATATATATGCGTGTGTGTGTGTGTTTGGCTGGATTTTGGCCAGCACTGGGCTTGAAACCTCCACTCCTGGCTTATTGGACTGGTGCTGTAACCCTTTGAGCCACAGGTGCCACCCATTGATCTCTATTCTAAATTCAATGAGAAAAAAACTAATTCAAGTTTTCTCAAGAAAATGGTGATTTAATAGGATTTAGAAAGATTAATTTGACTTCTATGAGTAAGAGGAACTGATACATAGTGAGGATAATGCAACTTGGGAGAATAGTTAGGAAATAGTTGCCGTAATTCTAAGGAGATGCATTGCTTGAATAGACTTGCATATATATGGATTGCATTGTAGACCTGTTTTGGTGGTTGGTTCACAATTAGCATATGTCAGTGAAAGATTAAAAGTTGAGTATTAGCTTTATGGTTTCAACAACTAGACAGATGTGGTGGAAAAGGCAAATTAATTTTGGTTTTTGCCATGCTGAGTTTGAACTCTCAGGGAGAAATTGAATTAGAGTTATGGAGCAGGCTGTTCAACATTCAGGTTATTAGTTCAAAAAAAAATACTAGTTAGAGAAAAAGATTTGGGAGCCATCAGCATATTTATGTACTATTTAATCCTATGGCACTGAATGATGTCACCTATAAAAATGTACATATCAGGTACGATTCAAACCTATACTCTTGTGGACATTAAAAGAAGAGTTTTGAAAGTTTGTAATTATGCCAGGATGGTGATAGAGAACAAAAAACAAAAACAAAACCCAGAACTCTTATATGTAAACTACAACTGTTATTAACATTTAAAGTCAAACAAGGAAAGTATTATCAGTAAGAAAACAAACTTTACACCGTAAGGAAGGAGACAGTGTTTTGTTAAAGAGGCCAAATACTGCAAAGTCAATTGATCCTCCATGATTTAGAGAGGTCCTTTGTTATAAGCTTTGTTAGTACCTTGTATCTTTGCTTCATCACACTTACCATTGTTGAAATTATATTTTTTGATATTTTTCTCACCAGTAATGGATTGCCTGACACCTGTATGACAATCAACAAATATTTGTTGAATGAGTAAGGGAAGGATGATGAATAATGAAAAGTGTCCACTGAAATTAGCAAAACAGACATCATCAGTGTCTTATCAAGGACAGTAACCCAGTCAATTTGCCTTTAAAGAGAAGTGAATGGGAGGCTAGAAAGGGCAGATAGTAAAAACTGACAAAGCTTAGAAGTTTGGCTGTGAGCCCCAGGCTTAATGGGCATCTGTTTTAAGAAACCTGATTGCTCCGTTGGGTCCTGAGAAAATGTCAGCTTGTTATACATTTTTCTGAAAGTGATTTTATTAGTTAAGGGTTGACATGCCTCATTTATGAGATTTTAAATAAGTATCAGCTGCTTCTATATATAATATATATTTTGCATAGAATAATCATAATTCCCTTAAATGTCATATTTTAATTTACAGATATAATCAAGTATTTTTTTCTGTGTCATAATGTAATAGTTACAGAAATGTCTTCAGAGTCACACATTTCATGTCTATTCCTCTTGGCACTTAAAGTTCTGTACTGAAAATCACCAGACCACCAGAAATTTGCATGATTTGACCTTTCTTTTGTCACACCAAAGAACATTTTTATTCCCACTGTGTTTACTAATGGCAGTTTGAAGTAAAAGCTATGTAGATTCCAATTCTTTTTTTCCTCCTATATCATCATTGTTGAGAACAATTTATTTTATATTAATCAAAATATCTATGTCAAGGACTGTATAAACCATTTCTTTTGAATTTAGTACTGGAAAAAAATTTTATCTCTGGAGAAAATTCTACATTTCTTCTTTACTCTAACAGCCTCTTTTGGATCAAACTGTGTTTCCTTTATTTGCTGGTTAACAAGGAAAACAACTGAACTTGTGGTCAGAACATTTCTATCTTCCATTTTGTAACTGTATGGGCCTATTTTATTGTAGATTTTATTTCTGGTAAACTTAACTAAATCTTCTATAGAAATAAACATGATGTATTTCTATCTTATTCAATAAGCTACCTCTCTCTTTCCTCTCAAATAAATTTAAAGCGTAATCATTGCCAGAAAAACAAATGATAGACAATAAAAGTGTACAAAGACGAGAATTAAAAAAAACATTAGAGACATATACACCAAGGAATGTATATATATGCAAATGTATATGTATGTATATTTATGTACACTTGTATGATTGAAAGATAATTTAAAAATTTGTAGTGATTTTGAAAAAGTTATTGTCATTGGTTAAAGATTCCATACGAATCAACTGCTCTCATATCATTTTTACTATTTCATTCTTCAGTTTATACATTTTACAAATATATCTGAAAATTACTGAACAAAATAAAAAAAGAAACATACACTATTCCTGAATAGCTTTACATATGAAGATACTTATGTAACTATATAATGCAAATTGACTTTTGTTATATCAATCTAGCTTATAACTAGATTATAACTTTGCTTGTAACTAAGAAATAGATTACCAGTAGAATATGAAAGTGCATAAATATGCAAACAAGTACATTCTCATCTTAGAGAATATTCCAGGACCCTAAATGATTTATCCTTTAAATCAATACAAAGGGGCATGGTTTTCAGCACACCTTTGTCTCATATTTGCTTCTTGAGGTATGAGAATCTGGAAAGGTAAAATTCCATTCTCGGCCGTATCCTTGCTGCTTGCTAAAACAGCAAAGTTGCAAGGGTTAATTTGTCTCTGCTCGCTGAAAAGGCCTTGAGAAATGATTCCCTGAAGTTCCTGCCAAGTCCTAGCTGAAGATTTTGTACCTGTCTACAGATGAATAGTTCTTCTTTATTCCTTTAACTTCAAGTTACACAAAAGTTTCATTTAACTTTTTAGGGATGTGAGTGAACAGAACAGACAGTCTGGTGTCCTTATAGTTTATCTTTAAGTTAAACATTTCAGGCTTAGAAATGATGTGTACATGCTTTGTAACATTTATGCTGAGGAGAATTTTTTTATGGCAGTCTCAACTAGTGCTTTTGTTCTTTATTCTTACTTATTCTTATCTGATGAGTTTGGGTATATAAATCATTGAATGAAGATGAACAATCTCTGTGGGCCTGAGTGAGCCCCAGTCTTCCCTTAATAAATAAATCATTCCATCTATGGAATGACAGATTTGACCTCTATGTCATTGATTTGGGCTATTTGGAGTGCAACACAGTACAAGTTGCTATCACCCATCTGTCACTTTAATTCAGTTCAAAAAATAATGTAATGCTATTTTTTATTATTCTTTTAAATATTCATTATTTGTGCTGACAGTTTTCACTAATTTTCAAAAACTCTTCTCAATCTTTTATTTTGCTTAAAAGAATTTATAATAAAGCTAATTTTGTCAAAATAAGTTTTTTTATTCTTAAATGACTTTTTGTTATATTAAGAGAGTATTGATAAAAATTGACAGTTGTTATGCCAACTATCTACTCAGTCATTCGCAAAAGCTCTCTATTTATGTATTGTCTTTCTAGATTACCTCCATTAAGTACTTTAGTATTTTGTTAACAGCTAAATAACCTCTTAAACCTCATTGTGGAATAGTAAGAAGGCAGACAATACCGAGACTGGAATTTGATCATTAGGCTAAGACTATTACATTATTAGAAAAGAAAGAACAAACAAACAAACAAACAAAAACCTCTATAATCCTTTTAATGACTACAGATCATCAGAGCAGCTGTGTTGTTCAAGTTATCATCATCATCATCATTATTATTATTATTTACAATAACCCAAATCTGGTTGAGAGGACTCAGAAAATGGACTAGGTCACTGACTTACTATTAACACTGAAGAAATTGGCCACCTTAAAGGCACCAACTTCACTCCTTTTTGCAGTGAATATGACTACAAATTATTCTTCATTTTATTCACATGTCACTTCACATTTTACAGAGGGCTCTCACCTACATAATTTCATTGATTCTTAAAGCAATTATGTGAGATAGAGAGCTCAATATTATTTTCTCCATTTCAGAGATATGTAAATTACAATGCCAGAAGGACAAATGACTACAGAAATATCAGGCATCTATGTGTATTAAGATCAGAGCTCACATTCAAGTAGAAATTCCACCATAGCACTTTTTGTAACTAAACCAAATGATGGCTGTGCATATTAACTGAGAATCCTACCTTTTCCCATCAAAGTAACTTTTAATTTTGTAAGTCTCTTTATATTGTATCTTAATTTTATAAGGTATGGCATTAGGTCAACTCTGATGATTTTTCCTGCTTGATGAGTTGAACATCTATGCAAAGTATATACTCTTGGCTTGCCAATGTTCAACAGGACCTAGAAAAAAATATGCAGCTTGTTCTTTCCCATTTTTCCAGGAGACTTCCCGATAATTGCCACCTTGAGTCACCTGACAAACTCCTTTTTCTATGAGAGAAATATGCTGCCTAAATACAACCTTATGAAGCAAATTATAAGCAGATATAAAACTTGGCAATCAAACTTTTACTCAACATCAACTACCCAAAGAACTATATGCTCAGAACTGAAATAGTGAAAAGTAGACATGGAAATGCAGAAGAATGTTCTCTAGGTGGGGGGAAAATATTAAACCAAGAAGTTTCCAGGATTTTTAAAACTTTATGAGTTATAACTTGTTGAAAGATGAGGGTGTGAAATGGGCTAAGACATGGAGAGAAGGCTAGAGGCACTGGAGAGATGAAGAGACAGTCATATATGTGGTACTGAATTAGTTTAGATTAAAAGAAAAAAATTGTGCTGAACTATGCGAAAGAGAGTAGAAAACCTGCCTAGAATGGACAAGCAAAACAAAAACAAGGGACAAAAATAGTTACCCAGAGCCCACTAAGATAGATAGGAAATAGAAGCTGGGAATTAGGCCTGTGCCAGAAAAACAAGACAAGCTGCTCTTCACTCTGGACTTTAGGAAGTAGAAGAACTGGATTTTGTTTAGTAGGATTTATATATTTATCAAATAAAATACAGAATACTCAGCTGAATTTGAACTTTGCATAAAAATAAATTTTGCATGTTTTGTGTAATATTTGACAACTAATTACAAAGGTTTGGTGTTCATCTCAAATTCAAGTTTGCATACCTTGTATTTTTATGGCACTTCTATATGCTAAAGACATGTTATCCAAGAGGACTTCTGTTCAGAGGACAAAAAGAAGTTCCAATTATACAGCAGTAGACCATTAACTCAGAGAAAGAGCCTCAGTAGGAACACATGGAAATACTTAGGGCTAGGGAGCTAGAAAGGAGTCCTTTCTTGTCCCTAGCTTTAAAATACACTACATACAGAACTTGGAGATGTTAGTTAAGTTACATGAGTCTTACTTTCCCTTTGTAACAAATGGGTGACAACAATTCAGTCTCACTCAGATGTTGTGAGAATTTAGTAAATGTACGTGTGCATGTGCACGTACACATATACATATATCTTACATATGTATATAGGAATATAGAGATGTTTTATATATTTACATATATTTTAAATGTGGTAATCTCTCACTCAATTGTGGCTATTATTATAAAATATTCTATTATATTGGCTTTTTCCCAAGTAATATCTTATAATAATTAATGGAATTTCTCATAATTTTCTACAGTTCCTGTATATATCGAGGGACAAACCAGAAATTATAGCAGATATATGGCCACATATTATTATGAACTGTGGATCAAAAGCAGGAGTAAATGTAAAATTTCATGAAATCTGAGTTGTTAATTTCTGTTTCTTATATAACTTTATTGATTATAGTATTTCTTCATTCATGAATCCATTCAGCAAACTTTCATTGAACAGTTAGTACAGTGTCTGGTCCATAATGATTGCTTAATAAATGTTGGTCTTTATTTATGGGGTCAATTAATAATTACAAATTCTTGAATGATGATGGACAGAATTTGTTCAGAGAGTAGGAAACAGGATTCATTGTGGATCTATGAGGAACATCAGGAAAGTGATATTTTACCTGCATTCTGGAGCATGAGTAGGAGCAAGCCAGTTGATGTCTAGCAGGAAGAATATTCCAAAGAAGGAAAGGCAATGACAGGGTCTAGATATGGGAAATGGCAAGATATATTGTAAATACTGGCAAGAACTCCTGTCTGTAGGAAATGTTGAAAGCAGATCTAAAGGAAGCCTCAAAGTGAGATAACATTCAGATCATGAGGACCTTGTAGGTATGTCAAGATTTGAGTAAGTTCTGACAAAGAACAGAGGGAAAAATAAGCATATGAGCAATCTGATTGGATTTTGTTTCAAAAAAATCCCTTTGTCTGCACTAAACAAAACGGCATGGAGGATATCTGTGATTTCTGAATAATATTTAGTATGCTCTTAAATATATAAAAATGTGTGACTAATTTTCTTAGCCTGACCTTCAAGACTTATGCAATGTGCTTCCCGTGTAAATGACCATCACCTCATTCAAACAAATCTCTTTCCATTTGCCATCATCTGAAAAGCCTGTAGGATTCATTTCTGAAAATACAACCCATATCTTAGAATTGTGCTCATAGTTACTTTCTCTGTTATTACTTTCCTGAGCCCTTCAGCTCGAAGAGCTCTCTGAATTTTCATAAAACATGTTTTGAGGCTTTATTTTAGAGTATTTCCTTATATTAGGTATTACATTTTTAAAGTTAATTCTTAATTCTCTCTGAACTGTCAGTTAATTGAAGGCAACCACAAACGTTCACTATGAAGAAGGCAGACATGCTAGGCACAATGAGTGAATAAATACTTATTATCTAAACAAATGAATAAAAATGAAAATCCAAATTACTGCCTGAATTGAAAATATTTTTTTTTTAATTTAAGTTCCTTCTATTACTATTTTTTATATTAACAATAAGTGTCCTTAGTTTCAAGTGAAATAATTTATACTAATTTGAGAAAAAAAGATTTCATCAATTTTATTCATAGAAAGAACATGATTTGTTGCTTACCCTGTTCCTCCACCACACACACAGAGGCATAACTTTTAAAGATGTTAAGAGTGCAGTAATGCAATGGGCAATTACCTATCATAGACTCAATTTCTAGAGAAATAGCTATCATAAATAAACTAAGTTTTATCAAGGGTTCAGCATGATAAGTAGTTTATAAGATAGAGAAAATGTTGATATTTGTGGGATTATGTGCCCTTTTGCCTTCTGAATCTATCTTATTCCTCCAAACATATAGGCACAGACATGCATATACACCAATTTCCACAATCCACAACCAAGGTAGAGCCATTTATACGCCCAAGTATGTTCAAACTTGATTTTTCCATTATTTTTTGGAGACCATATATCAAAGATAAAGGAAGAGCATCAGGCTGTATTTCTGGGAACCAGCACGTTTGAATATTACCATTTCCTAATATAGATACAAATGTAGGATGTCATACAAAGCTAGACCATCTCAATAGGAACTGGTGGTGAGGAGAGAGAAAAAAATGATGTTTCATGGTAACTCTTATTATCTACATAGTTATCATTTAGCCTTATTGAGAAGTATCAGTATCAAACTCATGTTATTTGTGTTATCCTTCTGCTTCCTTTGTCCTTTGGGGATGATAGTATTATCATTCTCACTGCTAAACTTGATTCAAGAGATGAAAGTCTTTAGGTGTTTTTTTTCCTGAAATTATAATGACAAGACATATATTGTGTTCTCTAAACAAACTTGTCAAAGATTTAAGAAAATGAGTTAAATTTCTAAAGTTGTCTCCAAAAATGAAGAATGTCAAAGACAACATGCCATTTTAATGGACACCAGAATTTTACAAGTGATATTCCTCTGATAAATAAAAACCACTTTAGCATTTTATACAGATATTGAATAACTTGATAAATAATATTTCGAAAAAGAAAATTCAGGGATCACTACCTGCCTGGAAAACTAGGTTCTAAGATAATGTCTGTCAATTTAAAATGAGAAATCCTTTTTTTTCTTCAAGGTAATATCTAGAATAAAATTTTGTACTTGAGCTTGAATATAACTCAAGGTGACGGCAATATTTTTAGCCCCTTCTTATATCATAAATAAGCTCCATATGGTTTGTATCAGTTGTAGTATAATCTGCATTTCAATCTCACAACAATAAAAAAATGCTGAATTAGCCGGGCGTTGTGGCGGGCGCCTGTGGTCCCAGTTGCTTGGGAGGCTGAGGCAGGAGAATCGCGTAAGCCCAAGAGTTAGAGGTTGCTGTGAGCCGTGTGACGCCATGGCACTCTACCGAGGGCCGTACAGTGAGACTCTGTCTCTACAAAAAAAAAAAAAAAAAAAAAAAATGCTGAATTATTTTCTGACTCAAGGGCAACTTATGATCAGTGTATGGAACTCAGTTGGGAGTCTGTCCGCACACATTAAACAGGAATCACCTAGTCATTTGACTTGCAATTTTAAAAAAAAGGTTTCCAGACACACCATATTTTACCATGTAATAGGCAATGAATAATTAGGCAAAGTACTTATAACAATAACCATCAACAGAACTAGAAGGAATATTTTGAGGATAAAAGGTCATATTGAGGAAAATGTTCAGTTTAATGTATGAAGACTATGTTGATCTTATATTTTCCAAATTCTGCTGGGAAAGAGAAGCAAAGATATGTGACTTGACTCTTTACTATATATGAGTATGTTAATCAGAGCTTGAACAGAGCCTTGACTAGGAGTGTTGATACAAGCAGTCATCAAGTTAGAAACATCAAATTATGTACAACAAACATTTATGAATGGAGGCTAGTACAAGTAATAGGTAAATGAACCAATTCCAATTTACATACAAATTCAACTTACGAATAAACCTGCATCCTGAGGAGTGCCTGGCTGTATGTAACACAGTGTAGAGAGAGTCTTCGTTTGTCTGGGCTCCTGTAACAAAATACCATAAAGTGATTGGCTTACAAAAAAAGAGAAATTTCTTTTATTTATTTTTTCTTTTCTTTTCTTTTTGAGACAGATCCTCACTTTGGCACCCTGGAAAAGTGCTATGGTGTTATATCTCACAGCCACCTCATTCTTGTGGGCTCAGGTGATCCTCTTGACTCAGCCTCCTGAGTAGGTGAAACTATGGGTGCTACCATAATGCTTGGCTACTTTTTTTTTTTTTTTTGTAGAGACAGAGTCTCACTTTATGACCCTCAGTAGAGTGCCGTGGCCTCACACAGCTCACAGCAACCTCCAACTCCTGGACTTCAGTGATTCTCTTGCCTCAGCCTCCCAAGTAGCTGGGACTACAGGTGCCCACCACAACACCTGGCTATTTTCTGGTTGCAGTTTGGCCGGGGCCGGGTTTGAACCCGTCACCCTCGACATATGGGGCCGGCGCCCTACAGACTGAGCCACAGGCGCCGCCCTACTTTTTTTTTTTTTTAAGAGATAAAGTCTCACTCTTCCTTGGGCTTTTCTCGAACCCATGAGCTCAAGCAATGTATCTGACTCAGCCTCCTAGAATGTTAGTATTACAGGTTTCAACTCCCACACCTAACCAAAAATTTATTTCTTCCAGTTCTGGATACTAAGAAGTCCAAGATAAGACTAAGTTTGAATTTTATGAAGACCCACTTTCTATTTTACACATAGCATCTTTCTGTGATCTCACGTGTTGGAAAGAGCAAGCTGTCTCTCTCTGGACTCTTTTATTAGGGCATCTACTTCATTCATAAAAGCTTTGTCCTCATAAACTAATCACATCTTATTCATTAACACTATCACTTTCAAATTTAGTATTTCAACATATGAATTTTTGGAGGATAAAATTTTTTCTACAGCCTAGAACACAGTAGGGAAAAGAGAAAAGTTGATCTAACTGCTTGCATACGATAAAGTGAAGTAAAAGAACCAATCAAGGCATGATCCTAAAATACTAGATAATTCCTTCATTTCAACAGTCTAGATTCTTTTAAAATAAGGGCATTTCTGCATTGAAACACATATCATAATGGCTGAAACTTTGGAGGCAATACATAAATAGATAAGGATTAAATTTGTTCTCAAATACATTTTTCTCATTAGTGAAATTATATCTCCTTCTCTATCTCATTAAACTATTGATGCATTGGAGTCATTTCTGAAATGCAATCAGGGCTAGGTTTTTGGGTGAATGTTTTCCTTTTCCCCAGACCTTACCCCACTGCATCCTTATTAAGGAAATTTCACTACATTGGAACAGATTTATAAACTACCTCTCACCTCTTAAGACATTGTGGCTTTATTTGAAAAATAGAATAAATCCCTGGCACATTTGCTTGTTGGACAAAACTGGGCCACAGAGACTAGGTTAAAAGAAACTGGCAGTGAGCTTACCAGAGATTGGTGTTAGCAAAGTCTGGTGGTGAAGGGTTAGCAAGGTGGGGAAAGAGGCATAAGTTCCATTCCAACCCTTCTATTGACTTGGTCTTTCTGATGCCTTGGAGCACCAGAGCGATCCACACTTGAGCTACCAGTACTCCTGCTATCTAGTTGCAGGAGATGTTTTGAAATCTCTAACTAAGAAGTGGGTACTTATTAGGACAATTGTTTTGGAACTCTTCAACTGGAAAAATCAACCAAGGACACTTCAAGGTGGCACCCTGGTTCTCTTGTAGTGGGAAGGTTTAATTTCCCTCTTCCAGTTGTTGGCTATTGGGAGTGGGGTGTCTTTGTTGCTTGTATTTCTCTATTACATACACTTCAATCTGGCATCTCTGATTCAGTAGGATTGGAAAGAGATCAGCAGAATACAAGAAAAAGCCACCTAGGCCCACCACACAAGCAGGTCTTTAGAGTCTCAGGCTGTAGTACTGTACAGGTCCTTTGTAAAGCTGTGGGGGCAAAGCTGCAGTCACAAATCCTGCCTTG
The DNA here is from genome assembly GCF_027406575.1 of Nycticebus coucang. Taxonomy (NCBI): domain Eukaryota; kingdom Metazoa; phylum Chordata; class Mammalia; order Primates; family Lorisidae; genus Nycticebus; species Nycticebus coucang. The sequence continues at coordinate 9,923,331 of NC_069805.1, forward strand.
TTGGGAAAGGGCTGGTGAACCAAAACCCCACAATCCTGCAATCTAATTTCACTTAACCTGCTCATCTAGTCAAACAGTAAAAACAATCATAGGACAGAATCTTTGGAAAAACTCTGGTAACATGAATAATCAGAAGATATCAAATCCTGTAAAGAATGACAAACCAGCCACACCAGACAATCCGATTAATAAAGAGATGGCTGAGGTATCAGAAATCAAATTTAGAATTTAGGTGGAAAAATAGATTTAACAGCATGGAAGTTAAATTGGAATTACAAATTCTAGAAAGAATTCAAAAAGTGCCTCAAAAAAATCAATGAATTCAAAGACAAAGTTACCAAAGATTTTGACACAGTGAGAAAAGAAGTCACAGCCTTTCAAGATATGAGAAATACAGTAGAATCTCTCAGTAACAGAATGGAGCAGGCAGAATAAAGAATTTCTGACATCAAACAGAAAGCTTTTGAATGCTCCCAAAGGAACAAAGAGGAAGAGAAGTGGAGAGCAAAAATGGATCATTCTCTCAGAGAGCTCTGGGATAATTCAAGAAAAATAATATTATCCTTATACGAATGCCTGAAGTGTATGAGGTTGGTTCAAACGGTACAGATACTGTTTCCAAGAGATAATTTAATAGAACCAAACATAAAACTTCAAAAGATATGCTAAAATTCAGATAGCAGTCAGTTTAACAACTTCAGTATGACTCAACTCAAATAAAGCATCTCCCAGACATAATTGACTTCACCAAAGTTAACATGAAGGAGAAAATATTGCAAGCAGCAAGACATAAGAAAACCATAAACTACAAAGGGAAGAATGTTATAATTACTGCAAATTTTTCAGCTGAATCCTTTTTAAGCTAGAAGAGGATGGTCATCTATCTACAACCTCCTAAAAAGAAAAAAAAATAACCCATGATTAAACTGAGTTTGTTTTATGATGGAGAAATTAAATATATCAATTATATTCACATGTGGAAGAAATTTACAATAACTAAACAAGCTCCCCAAGATATTCTCAGACCCATGCTCTACAATGACCACCACAATAGTTTACCACAAAAGTAAGATCAGTGAGAAATTTTTGATCAAAACCCAACTTCCACAGTGGGGATATAATTTATTTTTTATTTATTTTTATTATTAAATCATAGCTATGTACATTAATGCAATCATGGGGCACCATTTGACATATTTTTCTCACACTGGTTAACATAGCTTCTCTGAAATTTTCTTATTGTGTTAAGACATTTATATTATACATTTAGTATGTTTCACATGTACCTTTGTAAGATGCACCATAGGTGTTGTCCCATCAATTACCCTCTCTCCCCCATCCACAACCAAAATTATATCAGGCTTACCAATACCCTCAATTAATATGAATGGTTTTAAATGCCCTATAAAGAGGCACAGATTGGATGACTGGATACAAAACTCAGGCCAGTTATGTGCTACATACAAGAATCTCATCTTACGTTAAAAGATAAATAGAGACTCCGTGAGGTCAGTCAGGACCTGTACAGACCATCTCAGAAATGGTCATCTATAATTCAGGCAAATGGAAATCTGAAAAAAGCAGGTGTTGCAATTTTACTCACAGATTCAATGGGCTTTAAACCAACTAAAGTAAAGAAAGATAAGAATGGTCACTTCATATTTGGTAAAGGTAACACTCAAAATGATAAGATTTCAATTATTAATATTTGTGCACCCTGTCAGAATGCTTCTGAATTTGTACAACAGACTCAAACTAACATGAGCAACATGATTTCCTCCAGAAATAGAATTGCCTGAGATTTTAACCCCCATTTGGCTCTTTTGGATAGATCCTCCAATAAGAAACTAAGCAAAGAAATTTTAGACATAAAATTAATTATTCAACAATTGGATTTTACAGACATATACAGAACATTTCATCCTAGCAAAACAGAATACACATTCCTCTCATCAGTGCATGTAACATCCTCCAAAATTGGTCACATTTTAGGTCACAAGGCTAAACACATCAAATTAAAAAAATAAATAAATAAAATTATACTTTGTATCTTCTCAGACCACCAGGAAATAAAGTTGAACTCAGTAACAACAGGATTCTGCAAACTCACAGAAAGACATGGAAACTACGAGATCTTACAATATATGATAGTTGGGTTATAAATTTGAATTATAAAATAATTTTCCCAATTTTTGGAACAAAATAATAATGAAAACATGAAATTTCAGGACCTCTGGGATACGGCAAAGGCAGGCCTAAGAAAGAAATTTATAGCCTTGCAAGCCTTCCTAAAGAGAATGGAGAGGAAATCAACAACGTAAGGGATAGCTCAAGCAACTGGAAAATGAAGAACATTCGAGCCCAAATGTTCGAGCCCAGGAGAACAAAAATACCCCAAATTAAAGCAGAATTAAATGAAATTGAAAAGAAAGGTATTATGACCCTGTGTTTTTTTTTTCTCATTTTTTTTCTATTAGTTGATTATCCCATATACAGTTAGACTGGCAATCCTGCTAATAAATCCCACTTGGGATACATGTATAAAATATTTTGTATGCTACCAGACTTTTCCTGCACCTATAGACTGTATATCAGGAAGACTGGATAATTTATTTCCCCATTTGCCCCAGAAAAATACATTTGTACCATCAGAGCTCAAGGAAATAAAAGCTGCTAACCTCAAGTGATATTGTGGCCCCTGTGTGTGGGGGGAACAATGAGTTAAGACAAGCCAATTTTAGATTGGTTTGTTGGGATATGCCAGTCGATCTGATGGGTAGGTTTTCTCTAGAGATGTCTGTTCCCTGGATTTGGATTGATTGAGACAAGGTAATATTGGCCCAGTTTGAAAGAGTTTAACAGAAGATGTGGAAGGTTTTCTTTAGATCTTTGAGTGTGTGTAGGACAAGCCTTATTTTTGTCAAAAGTCATTGTTTGTGCAGTTTCCAGTGACTACAAGAAGATAGGATATCTCAGGCTCAGAATTACATAAAATCCAATGGGTTGATTAATAGAACTTTTACAAAACCAATTTCCCTATGAGAGAATAGTTTCTCTAGTTGACATCTAATCTTAAAGGAAAAATTTCAACTCTAGATCTGTAGTTAAATTAAAAATGCGGGGTAAGTTCCCTACCAAAGTGTTTCTCCATTCATGTATCAATACAGAGTCTCATACTGTTGCCCTTGGTAGAGGATCCTGATATTATATCTCACAGTAAAATTCTAGTGTTGTTGTTGAGCGAACCTCTTCCCTATGCTGGGATTCGAACAACCTGCATAACATCTGGCCATTTTTCTTCTTCAAAGCTGAGAATTTCACAGTTGCTCAGGCTGTTTTCCAATTCACAAAATAATACCATACAATTGACAGGGTATTTCAATGTGGCAAGATGACAGGCATGAAGCACAACCGCTGGACACCTGCCATAGTTTGAAATGTAACCCAAATTCAAGGTCTGAAGTGGTAGCTCACACATGTAATGCTAAAACTCTGGAAGTAGAAGCGGGTAGTCAAAATACCTGGGCACTGTGTGGGAGTATCTGGACTCCAAGATGCAAAGCAGATTGGGGCAATAGGATCTGTTGAACCAAGAGTTTGAGATTGAGGTTATCTAGGATGATATCAGGACATTCTACCCAGAGTAATGTTGTGAGACTCTGTGTCAAGGAAAAAGAAATCTTCAGTAGTGTGGAATGATGTGGCTTTCATGTCAGTTCATGGTAACTTTTGTGTGAGCAAAGAGATACAGTTTACTATCTTTCAAATATCCTCACAACCAGGGTATTTCTTATGCTGCGAGTTGTCTGAGCAAGTCAAGTTTTGGAAAACATGAAGTAGCTTCATTGACATAAGTAGTTCACACTTTGAAAGTATACAATTCTGTGTTACTTAGTTCAGTCACATAATTGTACAGCTATCATCATAATCAATTTTAGAACTTTTTCTTCTCTCCCCACACCAGGAATGTCAATATCTACCAGCTGAATGTTCACTTCTCCACCACCCTCTTTCACCTTCTCCCTACTCCTAGCAGAAAATAGGCCTTGTCTTGATGTTTTCTTCTGAGTACAGGCATACTTTGTGTGTCCTTTTTGTAAGTGGCCTTGCTCCCTTATCACATAATGATTTAAAAGTTCATTTTTACTGTTAAAAAAAGTGCCATTAATTCTTTTTGATATTTCAAAAATATTCCATTGTGTGAATATTGCAAGTTATATGTATCTAATCATCTGTAAATCCCATAAGTACTCCTGAACACGTTTCCTTCTCATCTAAGATTTTTGTTATTATTGTTTTGCAGTTGTGCTGGGGCCGGGACTGAATCGGCCACTCTCTGTTTATGGGGCTGGTGACCTACTCACTGAGAAAAAGGCATGTCTCCTGATTTAATATATGTATATATTTAATATGTACATATGTATATATGTATATTAAATATATATATATATATATATATATATATATATATATATATATTTGGGGGGGTCCAGGACTGGGTTTGAACCCACCACCTCTGGCATATTGGGCTGGCACTCTACTCCTTTGATCCACAGGTGCTGTCCTCATTTAATATTTTTAAAAGATTTCTTCAAGAGGATATGTTGCCTCTGTCAAAAGCCTTTTCTGTTTCTCTGGAGGCAATCATGTCATTTTCTTATTGATTCTATTTATGTAGTGTGTTCTATTTGTTGATATTCCCATAATGAGCTGGACTTGCAATCCTGGTAATAAATCCTATTTGGGATACGTGTATAACATTTTTTGTATGCTACCAGACTCTTCCTGAACCTATACAATATTTTCTTAATAGATTGAATACTGTGTTTCCCCCATTGCCCCAGAAAAATACATTGGTAACATCATAGCATAAGGAAATGCAAGTTCCTAATCTCAAGTGATCCCGCTGAGTTTATGGTTCTCTGCATGAAAGAGTACTGGTCCTTGTTTCCATTATTGGTGAAGTTTTTCAATTATCTGTTCGAAAAGTGGGGTATTACTATGTTACTCAGTCTGGAATGAAATCCCTTAGTTTCCAGTGATCTTTCTCCATGGTCTATGAAATTTCTGGGATTAGATTTTTGAGCTATGGTTCACATCCATGCTTATGTTTTGGTGAAGGTTTTCCTAGATTATCCTCTTAGAACCCCATGTAATAAAAAATAACAATTCTACTCCGATACAATTTACATACTCCACATATCACCCCCTTCAAACATAGATCTTCTGACTGCACATTCAGGGAAAACTTGTATCGTTTGTTTGTTTGTTACTAGAGAAGCAAACACATTACATTCAACAAACAATCACAAATCAAACATGATAAGCCAAAAAGAGATGTGGGCATTATTGTGGTGATCTCTGTGACCACATATGAAACACTCTGGGAGGCAGAAGCAGGTGGTCCAAAGTAACTGCCCACCGTGGGGGAGCACCTGGACACCCAAATGCTCAGGAGGCTGAGGTAGTAGGATCTGTTGACACAGGAGTTTGAGATTGCAGTTACTTATGATGTCAGGGCACTCTACCCAGGAGGAAGATTTCTGAGTCTGTCTCAAGGAAAAAGAAAATGACAACCGCAATACAATGGAACAATGTGACTTCCAGGTCAATTTATGGTAACATGTGTGTACAGGGAGATAGCTTTGACTGTCTCTTTTCATGGTCTGTTTACTTCTTATGCTGTGAGCATTTTGAAAAATGCAAGTATTGGACAACATCTTCAAGTAGCTTCATTTAAATAAGAAGTTTATCCTCTGTAAGTGTACAATTCTGTTTCTTAGTATAGTCACATAATTATACAGCCCTCATCACAATCTAATTGTAGAACTTTGTCTCTTCCCCACACAAAGAACATCAGTACCTCCTAACAGTCACTTTCATCTTTCCCACTGGCCCCCTATTCCTAGAAAATTAACTGTGTCTTGATGTCTTCTTCTGAGTTCAGTCTTCCTTTGTGTGGTCTTTTGTAAGTTACCTTGTTCCCTTTTCATAATGATTTTAAGGACATTCTTATTGTCACATGAACGTACATTTCATTTCTTTAGATTCTTGAGAAGTATTCCATCGTGTATATGTACAGGACTTTTATGTATCCAGTCATGTGTAAATTCTCTTAGTAGTCCTGAAGATGTTACAAGATTTTTAAAAGATTTTATCAACAAAGTATGTGGCTCTTTCAAAAGCCTTTTCTGTGTCTCTTGGGGTGGCTTTAGGGTTTTCATTATTGGTTCTATTCCCAGGTAGTGTGTTGTGTCAGTTGATACTGATAAATAGAACTAGACTGACAATGTCGGTAAAAAATAATATTTTGGATACATATATAAAATATTTTGTATGCTACCGGACTTAATTCTGCAGCTATACAGTATATCTCTTATGAACTGGATACTGCCTTTTCTCCTTTGCACTATAGAAATACATTGGTACCATCCTAGCTCAAGAAAATGCAAGCTGATACACCCAAATGATCCTCCGGAATTTATGCTTCTCAGCAACTGAGAGTACAGGCCCATGACACCATGGCTGGGTATGTTTTGCACTTACTTTGTGCACAAATGGGGTTTTACTACATTGCTCATTATGGTTGGAAACCAACTTAGCTTCCAGTGCTCATTCTGCCTTGGCCACTGAAATTGCAGCAATTACAGGTGTGAACCATGGGACTCATCCATGTTTTTTTTTTTTTTTTGTGAAAGTTTTTCTATGTTTTCCTCATAAATAACAGCCCATAGATTAAACAATAACAACTCTATTCAGATATAATTTGTACAGTCCACAATTTACCCATTTCAAGGATAGAGTTCAAGACTACACCTTCAGGGATCACTTGTATAGTTTATTTGTTTCTTACCAGGTTAGGTTCCTTCAAGGTATAGAGGAGAGAAATAGAGGAAAAAAGGAATGAAGGAAAGAAAAGAATGGAGAGAGCACGGGAATGAGATCAAGAGAATTGGATGAAGGAAGGAAAAAGTGAGCAAGGGAGAAAGGAATGATGGAAGAATGGAAACCAAGAAAGTGAAAATGACATATCTTGATGGCTCACTCCTATGACATAGCCCTCTGACATGCTGAGATGAGTGGAGTTCTTGAACAAGGGAGTGCTGAGAACAGACTGAGAAAGAGTCAGAGCCTGTCTCTATCAAAAAGTGGGAAATCATCTAGGCATTGTGAAAGGCACCTGTAGTTCTAGCCACATAGGAGTCTCAAGTCAGGATGATTGCATGAATTCTGGAGTTTGAGATGGGTATGATCTAGGCTGAGGTCGTAAAAGACCAACCTGGGCCACATACAGAAACTGTATCTCAAAAATACCCAGACATACACACATGCACATAAAAAAACAAAAAACCAACCATCATTTTAATTATCTAAAAATACCAGATTACCTGGATATTTCAAGCAAAGAGGACATCTTTAAGATTTGTGAAGCTACGACCAAACTGAGGCTATAGGCAGGCACAGTAAATTTGTAAGGTTCTCTGAAATTGATGTTTTGAGGTAGTTGTCAACAGATTCTGAAACAACTTCCCATGGGACATGCTTGTAGGTCTGTGGTTAGAGCACCAAGGCCATATAACAAGTGTGGTGATTTGATTCCAGCCCTGGCCAACATGCAGGACAATATAGCCGGATGTTGTGGCCCAGTGCCTGTAGTTCTAGCTACTTCATTGGTTGAGGCAAAATAATTGCCTTGCCCAGTAGATGGAGATTGGTGCGACCTGTGTTATGCCACATAACTCTACCAAGGGTGACAAAGTGAAATTCTGTCTCAAAGGAAAAAAGAAAATACTGACCTACTTATGTGACCCCATTCAGTTTTGTCAGCAGTGATGTAGGTTGAGTCACACTCTTGTACAAAATCTCAACTGTTGTGTACACTTTGTGCTGAGAATCCCAACAGTTCATAGAATCAATAAGGCACAAATGGGAGATCACTTTTCTGTCTGTGGATGGAGGGCTAAGAACTGTCCTAGTTCAACTAGTTGAGTGACACCAGTTGAAGTGAGCAGAAAAAGCCACTTACTATCTTTGACCAGAAGACTGCATTCTATCACATTAAAAGATGAAGTCACTACATGCTCACTGTGGATGACATCACAATATGTGTTGCCCTGAGTTACCATCTTTAAGCTTAACCTTATTCCTTCTAAGCATTTGTAGTGGCTGTCCAGCTTTATCGTTGGGTTCAAACAGTTACAAAAGCTTGGGGTTCTTTTCCACATACTAAATTCCTGATTCTAAATTTTGTTCGTATTTGTGGCTAAGGGATTGCAAAAACCCTAACTTTTCTTTTTAAGTCATGGATTTTTTTTTCTTTTTTCTTTATTTTTTATTTTTATTAAACCATAGCTGTGTACATTTGTGGAAAAGTGTGGTTTATACCTAGTGCTGCTCTGGGATGTTATAAACCAAGAACCTGAACCTGAAGTTCCTACAGTGATTTCAGAGACCTGACAGGTATGTCACACAATTTTCACTTGTACTTTTCATGATGTTTTACTTATTTCTCTAGAAATAGGCTTATTTGTGATGGTTGGTGTCTCTGTGAAGGTCCGTTTGTGAAATCTGGTTATGCAATGTGTACAGTTGTGTTTTTGATATCTGCAGTTTTTTATGAGGATCATGGGTAATATTGGCCTATCTGGAAAGTTACAACATTTTTTACATCTGAGCCAGGTGTATTCACACATTTGGCTTCTTGGCCACATAGGAAGTAGATACGTTTTGTTGGGCCACACGTTCAGTACACAATCACAAATGAAAGATAACAATCAAAAAGAGTAGCCTAAGAATATGGGGATGGGGAAGAGGCAAGAGAGAGGGGAGAAGGCACTGAGGAAGAGTGTATTGGTGGGAACACATCTACACTGAATCTTATAAGGGCATATGTGAAACTTACTAAATGTAAAATGTAAATGTCTTAACATAATATCTAAGAAAATGCCAGGAAGGCTATGTTAAACAGTGTGATGAAAATATGTCAAATGGTCTATAAAACCAGTGTATGTTGCCATATGATTGCATTCATGTACACAGTTATGATTTATTCATAATAATAAAGAGATCCCTGAATAATTTTGGTAATATCTGCCACCACAGGTATGCAAAACAGTCCTGATGTAATCCTTATGTGTCACTGGGACCTGAGGATTGGACACTCCTTGAAGACCCGATGAGGTTATTTCTTAATTAGAGTTCAATGACTTTCCATGCATGACTACAATATGGGGGTGGCGCCTGTGGCTCAGAGGAGTAGGGTGCCGGCCCCATATACCAGAGGTGGCGGGTTCAAACCCAGCCTCAGCTAAAAACTGCAAAAACAAAAACAAAATAAGACTACAATATTGGGATGCTCTAGGATGCCAAGATGGACTTCTTTCATAGCTCACATGTTGGGACTACGCTGAGGAACAGTAAGACAACCTCAGCCACAAATTCCCACCCAATTTTTGCTGCAATAGAAAAAAAATAGTCAAGGGCTGAGTTCCTTGCCCATAGTTTCAGCTACTCCAGAGAACATGTTACATCTCCATCCTTGTAAACAAAAAAGGTAAAGGCACCATTTTTTTAAGGCTGCATAAGATTTCATGGTGTACATGTGTACACCATGGTGTACACAATGTATTAATCCATTCATGTGTTGAAGGGCACTTTGGTTTCTTCCTTGACTTAGCAATTCTGAAATGGGCTGCAATAAACATTCTGGTGCAACTATGTTTATTATAATATGATTTTAGTTCCTCTGGATATATACTTAATAGAGAAATTGAATGATTGAATGGCAGGTCTATTTTTATATTCCTAGGTGATCTCCAAATATCTAGCCTAAAGGAACATATTAGTTTGCATTCACACTAGAAGTACAGATGTGTTCCCTTTTTTCCACATCCATGCCAAGGTCTTTAGTATTGAGATTTTTTGATGTGGACAAATTTTACTGGAGTTATGTGATTTCTTAAAGTGGTTTTGATTTGCATTTCTGTGACTATTAAGGAAGAAGGCAATTTTTTTCATGTGTCTGTAGGCTGTGCACCAGGCTTCTTTAGAGAAGTTTCTCTTCATGTTCCTTGCCCTCACTAAGATGGAATCACTTGTTCTTCTTTTGCTAATATGTTTGAGTTGTCTGTGGATTCTGGTTAGTAAACCTTTGTCAGAGGCATAAGTGCAAATATTTTTTTCCCATTCTGAGGGCTGTCTGCTTGCTTTACTTACTGTGTTTTTGATTTTGCAGAAGCTTTTTAGTTTGATCAGATCCCAGTAATGTATTTTTGGTGCGAATTCAATTGCCCAGGAATCCTTCTCATAAAATATAAGCCCAGGCTGATTTATTCACGTGTTTTCCCTGCATTTTCTTCTTGCATTTTTTTAATGAATATTAAATCATAGCTGTGTACATTAATGCGATCATGGGGCACCAAACACTGGCTTTATAAACAGTTTGACACAATTTTTCATCACTGGTTAACATAGCCTTCCTGGCATTTTCTTTAACACCATAGCTATTGTGTTAAAGACAATTATATTCTACATCTACTAAGTTTCACAAAGTTTCATGTCTTAACTTTAAATCTTTAATCCAGTGATAGTGTATCATAGCTAATAGTGAAAGTGCGGGTCCAGTTTCACTTCTGTACAGGTCGCCAGCCAGTTTACACAGCACCATTTGTTAAATAAGGATTCTTTTCTTCACTGAATGTTTTTAATTAGCTTATCCAAAATGAAATGATCATAACTACCATGATGGTAACTACTTGGTTCCATACATCTACCTGTTTTTGTGCCAGTACCATGCTCTTTTGATTACTATCAATTTATAGTATAGTTTGAGGTCTGGTAGCATCATTCCTCCTCATTTCATTTGTTTTTTATTTCTGAGTAGTATCTTGGCTATTCAAGGTTTTTCTGGTTCCATATAAAAGAAAGTATTTTTTACAGGTCTTTAAAATATGACAGTGGTGCTATTATAGGGATTGCACTACATTGTATATTGCTTAGGGTAGTATGGACATTTTAACAATGTTGATTCTTCCCAGCCATGAGCATGGTATTATTTTAAATTTCCTAACATCTTCAGCTATTTATTTTTATTTTTATTATTTTTGGCAGTTAATATGGCATGTGTTTATTGAAGTGAATTGCAGATAAATTGTTTACATTGATTCCTCATTTACATGCTAAAATGCCTCAGTAGGATAATTTAATGTTTAAGAGTAAAATTTGTGTTGATTTTGAATTTGTGAACTTTTTATCTTGATAGTCTTTTTTTTATTAAATCATAGCTGTGTACATTGATATGATCATGGGGCATCATACATAGCTTCATAATCAGCTATTTATTTTCTAAGAGTTTCAGAGTTTTCTTCATAGAGATCTTTCACGTCCTTTGTTAAATAAACTCCCAAATAATTCATCTTCTTTGGCGCTGTTGTAAAAGGAATAAAGTCCTTGACTGTTTTTTTTAGTTGACTATTGTTGATATATATATATTGTGTATATATATATATATATAAAGACTGCAGATTTGTGATCATTGATTTTATAACCTTGATCACTTCTAAGAGTTTTATAGTGGAATTCCTGGGAATTTGCAGATATTCAATCATACCATCTGGGAAGACTGCAAGTTTGATCTCCTCTGACCCTAGATGAATACACTTGATCACCTCTTTGTGGCTCATTGCGATAGCTAAGACACCTATTGCAATGTAAAAAAGAAGTGGAGCCAATGAGCAACTTTGCATTGTTTCTTATCTGAGTGGAAATGATTTCAATTTAACTCCATTCAATATGATATTGGCAGTGGTTTTACTGTAAATGACCTCTATCTGTTTAAGAAATGTTCATTCTGTATCTGTTTTCTTTTTCTTTTGTCTTCCTTTCTTTTTTTTTTTTTTTTTTTGCAGTTTTTGGCTGCAGCCAGGTTTGAACTCATCACCTGTGTTATATGAGGCCAGCTTCCTTCACCTTTGAGACTTAGGCTAAGCCCTGTACCTATTTTCTTAAGTGTTCTGACCATGAAAAGATGCTGGATAGTATCAAAAGCTGTTTCTGTATCAAGTGAGAGAATCACATGATCTTTTTTAAATTTTATTATACAATGAATTATATTTACAGATTTATTTACATTGAAGAAGACTTGAAACACTGGGATCAAACACACTTGGTCATGGTGTATATTTTTTTTGATGTGGTTCTAGATTCTGGTTGCTAGGATTTTCTTGAATATTTTTACACCAATATTTATTAGAGATATTGGTCTATAATTTTCTTTTTTTTATTGTGTCTTTTTCTGATTTGGAAATCAAAGTGATGTTTGCTTCATAGAATGTGTTTGTAATGTTCATTCTTTTTCTGAATTTTTTAAAATTCTAAGTAATATAGGTACTAGTTTATTTTTAAAGGTTTTGTAGAATTCTGCTATGAATCCATCTGCTCCAGGAATTTTTATTTTAGGGAGATTTTCTCTATTTGCTGCTATTTCATACATTTTCATAGGCCTGTTGAATATTTCCACTTCCTGGCTAAGCCTAGGAAGGTGCCAAGCTTCCAAGTTTGGTTTATTTCCCTCAGAATTTTGTATTTCTGACAATAGAGATTCTTGTAATATTCTTTAAAATTTTTTTGAATGTTATCATTTTATCACCCTCGGTTGGGCGCTGTGGCATCACACAGCTCAGAGCAATCTCAAACTCCAAGGCTTACACAAATCTGTTGCCACAACCTCCCACATAGCTGTAACAACAAGCACCCGCCAGAACGCATGACTATTTTGTTGTTGCTGTTATAATTTCGCTGCCAGGACTGGCTTTTAACCTGCCACCCTCTGTATATGAGGCCAAAACCCTACCCACTGAGCAACTGGCAATGCACTCTACAGAGTTTCTTATTAGAATATCTAATGATCACAGCCAAAGAGGTATTAAAATTTTCAAATTAAAATATTCTGGTATCTTTTTCTTTTTATTATTTTTAGCAGTTTGGTCCAAGGCTGGGTTTAAACCCACCATTTCCAGCATATGGGGTCAGAGCCCTACTCCTTTGAGTGACAGATGCTTCCCCAATATTAAAATATTCTGGTAGTGTGGGAAATCAAATTGCTCATGTCTGTTAGAATCTCTCTTATAATTAGAGGTACATTCTATTTAGGTGCATAAATGTTAATAATTGAAATCTCATCATGTTGACTTATCCTTACCAAATATGAAGTGACCATTCTTATCTTTCCATACTTTTGTTGCTTTTAAGCCCATTGTATCTGCAAATAAAATTGCAACACCTGCTTTTTCCTGATTGCCATTTGCCTGAATTACAGATGACCATCGCTTCATGCTGAGTCTATAACTATCTTTTACTGACAAATGGGATACTTATGCCTGGCAGATATCTGGCCAGAGGTTTTGGATCCAGTCAGCAAAACTGTGTGTTTTTAGAGTACAATTTTAGACATTCACATTAATTGAGAATGTTGATATCCATGGTAGTATTTGGGGAATAATTTTTTTCAAATGTCCAATAGACATTTTTCATCCTTTCACCATTTTGGAAGTTAGAATTTCATCAATAGTTTCTGAGTGAGTTTACTTGCGTGGCAGAGCATTGTACTGGTCATCATGGAAGATTGGCCTAAGTATGTCCTGAAGAGCTGTTTTAGTTATGGCAAATTTCTCCAATGTGAATGTCATGAAAGTATTTATTTCTCTATTTTATAGGAAACCGAGTTTAGGTAGATACAGGATTCTGGGATGAAAGTTATTTTGTTTTAAGGGACGAAAGTTCCACAAACACCCGCTTCTAGCTTGAAAAGTTTCAGGAGAGAGGTCGGCAGTTATTATAATATTTTTCCCCTTGTAGGTTTAGCTTTTCTTAAGTCTGCCTGCTTGCAGAATTTTCTCCTTCATATTAACTTTGATGAGGGTGATAATAATGTGTCTGGGAGATGCTTTATTTGACTCGTGCTGGGGTTCTTAAACTGTATGCTATCTGATTTTCCAAAACTTCAGGGATGTTTGGAAGTGCTCTCTATTATATCTTCAAGTAGATTGTGTGGGCCTTTCAAAGCAACATTGTTGGCTTCAGGAATGCCTATAGGGTGAATATTAGTTTTTTTCAAATTGCCCAGAACTCTCTGAGAGAATGATCCATCTTTGCTCCCCACTTCTCATCCTTTGTGAGTGTTTAAGAGTGTTTTAAAGGTTTATCTTCTATGTCAGAAATTCTTTTATCTGCCTGCTCCATTCTTTTATTGAGTTTCTACTGTATTTCTTAGATCTTTGAGGGCTACCAGTTCTTGCCTCAATGTGTCAAAATCTTTGGTTATTTCATTTTTGAATTCATTGAATTCTTGAGACAACTTATGAAATGCTCCTTAAATTTTTATTTCCGACTTTACTTTCATTCTGTTACTCTTGTTTGCCATCTAAATTCTAAATTTTATTTTTGATATCTCAGCAATTTGTTTATGAATTGGATCTTCTGGTGTATCCAAATTGTTGTTCCTTGGGGAAGCTGATCGACTCTGATGATTCCTCTTGCCAAGTTTTTTTCCACTTGTTTTTCCCCATTATTATTTTTACCGTTTGGCTAGATGAGCATATAACGTAAAATTGTGTTGGGTGATCTTGTAATTGGGAGCATATAACATGAAATTGGGTTGGGTGATCCTATAATTCAAAGTGCATGGCTATTTTGTAATTAACCAGCCCTTTGCAAATAGCTGAGGCTGGTGACTGCAGCTTTCCCCCTACAGGTTTGCAAAGGATCCATACATTACTATGGCCTGAGACACCGAGGACCTGCTTGGTGTGGTGGGAATAAGTGGCTCTGTCTTGTTTTCCTCTGGTCTCTCCCCAACCCTAGTGAATCAGTACCTCTTGCTTGAAGTCTCAGCTCTGTAGACATATCAGCAACTAAGTCGGCCCCCCCACCCATGGGCAATAACTAAAAAATAAAGTCAAACCTTCCCACTACAACACAACCAGGGTACAACCTTGGATGTTGCTCAGGTAATTGGCACAGGTCAAGGGGTCCAAATCAATTCTCCCAGTCAGCAGTCAAAAGTGGGAAGTGATCTGAATTCCACTGGGTTATTTGTAGAAAGTATACTTCCAGACATTCTCCTGGTGTAAGGGACTCCTGTACATTTGGTAATGGATTTTCTACCTATTGTTTGTTTCCTTGGGTTTGAAGTTTGCCTCAGCAGGGGAGATGTGTAGTCTTCAACTTTCTCTCTTGGCTCAGCTCAAAACCATTAACTTACTTGCTAAACTTTTGTCCTTTAACTCCTCTTCTGGATGGGAGCCTCTTTAGAAAGCTGGCTCCAATTGGCGTTTTGCCTCCTCCACCTTTTCCACTTTTAATAAAGATTATGATGTTCATTTCTGTTGTAATGTAAATGTGCACTTCATTTCTTTTGATTGTTGAAAAATATTCATTATGTGAATATAGTACGTTATATGTATCTAAACATCTGTATATCCCATTAGTAGTCCCAAAAACATTCCCTTCTAATCTAAGATTTTTTAAAAATATTTTATTAACAAGATAAAACTTGTTGTCTCTGGCAAAATTCTTTTCTTTGTCAGATAAGGTCCCCAAGAGTCTTTTCTTATTGACTCTATTAATGTAGTATATTTTAATGTTTTATTTAATTTTTCTTATGAAGTCATGTATATATAGATTATGAATATAATGATACCTTTGTGAAATTCAATTTGTTGATGTAGTGGTTACATCCTACTAATTAACACAGTTTTCACCTCATTTATTAATCATAGTGTTAAGACATTTGGGTTCAATACTTGATAGATTTGACTTGTAACATTGCAATATATTTCACAGGTGAGGTCAAATAGTTGATTTGCCCACATTGGGAAAAATAGAAATCATGATAATAAATACCATTTGGGAAACATGTATACAATATATTTTTTTGCTACCAGACTTTTGGTGCACAGTACATCTCTTTTCCTATACAGTAGGATTTCTCTTATAGATTTGACCCTTCATTTCCCCCTTTGTTCCAGAAATATACAATAGTTGGGCTCTGCCTGTGGCTCATTGCATTGGGTACTAGTCTCATATACTGACGGTGGTGGGTTCAAATTAGGTAAAGCCAAACTGCAACCAGAATATAGCCGGGTGTTTTGGTGGGCAACTGTAGTCTCCACTACTTGGGTGTCTGTGGCAAGTGAATCGCTTTGGACCAGGATTTGGAGTTTCCTGTGGGTTGTGTGACACCATGGCACTCTACTGAGGGCAATAGAGTAAGACTCTGTCAGTATAAAAATATAAAAATACATTAGTACCATCATAGCTCAAGGCGATGCAATTTGCTAAGATAAAGTGATCTTCCTGAGTTTATGCTTCTCAGCAGCTGAGAGTTCACACCCAAGACACCATTCCTGGGATACTATTTCACTTGTTTCCTGAATAAGTTTGGTCTTATTATGTTGCTAAGACTGTTCTGAAACTCATTAGCTCCAATGATCTTTTTACCTCAGCCTCAGAAATTGCTGAGATTATAGATGTGAGCTATGTTGCTAATCCATGCTTATGTTGTGGTGAAGGTTTTACTCATAGATAACAGCCCTCAGATTAAAAAATAACTCTATTTAAATATAATTTACACACTCAAAATTTCACCCATTTCAAATACAGAGTTCAGGAGTACACATTCAGGTATCACTTGTATAGTTTGTTTGTTACTAGAGAAGTTCACCTTAAGATTTAGAGAAGAGAGTTAGAGTAAGGAAGGAATGAAGGAAAGGAAAGAATGGAGAGAAGAAGCCAATGATAGAAAAAGAAATGGAGGGAGGAGGGATAAAGTGAAGGAGTGGCAAAGGGAGTTAAGGATAAAAGGAAACAAAGAAGAGAATTTGACCTGGCTGAAACCTATAATCCTAGCTCTCTTGTATGCTGAGGTGAGTGGATACACCCTGTGTGACTGTACAGGTGAGGCAAGTGACACAACCTGTCTCTATTTAAAAGCTAATTATCTAGGTATTGCAACAGGCACACATAGTCCTGCCCACATGGTAGTCTCAGGCAAGAGAGTTGCCTGAATACTGGAGTTTGAGATTGCTGTGATCTAGGATGAGGCCACAAAAGAGTATCCAGGGCCACATACTGAAACGGTATCTCAAAAATACTCATACAAACTCCCATGTACAGTCAAAACCACAAACCAACCAAAACCATTCCATTATTTAAAAAAAAAAAGCAAATTTACCTTGATGGTTCAAGCACAGTAAACTTGACTAAGACCTGTAAAGCTGTGACAAAATTGTGGCTGTACACAGTGATAGTACACTTGTAAGCTTTTCTTACATGGATATTTTCAGGTATTGTGAAACATCTCTTTGAAATAGCATGCAATGCGTGTTGCCTGTGGCTCACTGTGTAGGATCCTGGCCTAATAAAAAGAGGGTGGTGAGTTCGAACTCTCCTCTGGCCTAACTGCAGCCAGGAATATCCGAGTTTTTTTCTGGGCTACTGTAAGCCCAGTTACTTGGGAAGCTGAGGCAAAAGAGTAGCCTACGCTCAGGAGTAGGACCTTGCTGTGAGCTGTGATGCCACAGCACTCTACTGAGTCTGACAAAGTGAAAATCTTCTGACAAAAAAATTGAGATCTACTTATGTGACTCCATGACATTATGACAGCTGTGATGCAGCTTTAGTCATACTGCTGTACCAAATGTCAACTGTTGTGTCTGTCTAGAACTGGGAATCCTTACCATCAAGAAAATGAATAAGGCATGTCTCTGTCTGTGAATGGAGGGCTTAGTGTACTGGCTTAAACACTTGAAGGACACTAGGTGAAATGAGCAGAAATGGCCACTCAGTATCTTTGACCAGAAGCCTTTATTTATCCCAGGACATTACAGGATGAAGTCACAACATGGTCACTGTGCATAACTTCACAATGGGTGTTTCCCTGTGTTAACATGTTAAGTTTTTCCTTATTCATGCTAAGTATGTGAAGTGGCTTTCCGGGTTACAAAAAAAGGGGTTTCTTTAATCCAGACTCATTTCCTGCTTCCAAAATTTGCTTGTGTATCTGCCAAAGGGATTCAACAGCCCTTCCTTTTTTTTTCACATCATGGGTTGTTAGCAAGTGGAAAAGGAAAGTTTATACCTAGTGCTGCACTGGGATATTATATACCTTGAACTCAAGCCCAAAAATCAGACAGTGATTTCACAGCCTAACAAGTACTTCCCAAAATTCTCAGTACTACTTTTCCTATGATTTTACTTTGCTCTCTGGAATAGGCTTGTTTCTGATGGTAGGTGTATCACTGAAGGTCCTCTTTGAAAATCTACTTAGGCAATGTTTCAGTAGTGAACTGAATACCTGCTGTTATTTATTCTTATCATAGTAAATATCAGTCTATCCAACATTTCTGACCACTGGGCCAGGTGTGTCCAAACTTTGGGTTCTTGGCCACATAGGCAGTAGAAAAGTTATGTTTGGCCACATGCTCAATACTCAATCACTAATGAAACCTGATACACACACACAAACACACACACACAAAGAAGTGTGCACAATTGTGGTAATGTATGCCACCACAGATATGCAGAACAGTCCTGACATAATCCCTATGATTCATTGGGGCCAGAGAATTGGACTCTCCTCAAGGCCACCAATTAGTTTATTTCTTAAGTAGTGATCAATGACATTTGTCACACATGACTACAATATTTGGTGGCTCTGAGAGGTCAAGGTGGGGTGATCCCCTGAGCTCTGGGGTGGAGACAAGGCTGAGCAATGTAAGATACCTTCAGGCCTGATCACACACACAAATGGTACTAAAGTAGAAAATGTTGTCAATAGTTGTGGCATTTGCAATTACTTTCAGCTGCTCCAGAGGTTGAGGCAGGAGGATTTCTTCAACTCAAGGGTTAAATGTTTCTGTGTGCTAGGCTGATGCCGTGACACTCTAGCCTGGGTAACAGAGTGTGAGTCTGCCTCATGAAAAATAATGAAAGAAAGAAAGAAAGAAAGAAAGAAAGAAAGAAAGAAAGAAAGAAAGAAAGAAAGAAAGAAAGAAAGAAAGAAAGAAAGAAAGAAAGGAGGGAGGGAGGGAGGGAGGGAGGGAGGGAGGGAGGGAAGGAGGAAGGGAGGGAAGGAAGGAAAGAAGGAAGGAAAGAAGAAAGAGAAAGGAAGGAAGGAAGGAAGGAAGGAAGGAAGGAAGGAAGGAAGGAAGGAAGGAAGGAAGAAAGAAAGAAAGAAAGAAAGAAAGAAAGAAAGAAAGAAAGAAAGAAAGAAAGAAAAGAAAGAAAGAAAGAAAGAAAGAAAGAAATTGCTAGGCACAGATTCCAAGGACCGATGTGCAAGGAATGGTGAGCAGGCAGATGGAATATGGGACTACATAAAGGAGATCTATTCTGCCCCCCCCATGGGGCTGAAAAATGAGGCAGGACAAATGAGTTTGGGTTTGGTTTGTTAGGATATGGCCAGTTGATATGATGTGTAGGGGTTCTCCAGGGATGACTGGTCCCTGTTCTTGGACTGATTGTGGAAAAAATACATTAGCCCTGATTGAAGAAGCCCAACATTAGAGGTGGATGGAATACTCTGAGTTTTTAGTTTGTATATGGAAAACCTTATTGAGTAAAGAATTCACTCCGTGGGAAGTTTCTAGTGTCTACAAGAATCTAGGATAATAAAGGATCAGAGTTATATAAAATCTAAAGGTGTGTTGATAAAGTTTGTAGGAAAAGAATTTTCCTGTGAAAGAATAATGTCTCTAGTTGACATCTAATCTGGAGAAAAAATTTCTACTCTAGGTTCATGGTGAAAACTAAAAATGAGGGGTAAGTTCTCTACCAATGGTGTTCTCTACTTATGTATTGAGATAGAGTCTCATTTTTTTGCCCTCAGTAGAATACCCTATATGATAGCTGACAGCAATCTTTAAATGTCATCAAGCAAACCTATTCCCTTAAATGAGACTCAATGTGCCAGAAGGAGTTCCAGCCATTTTTGATTAATCAGAGATGGAAATCTCACAAGTGCTCAGGCTTTTCTTCAATTCAGTCGCTCAAACATCCCAACTGACTTTGTCTACAAATTGCCACGTGGACAGGCATGAAACCTCAGCACTTGCCACCAACTATAGTTTGAAAAATATCCCAACTTCAAAATCAGGTGTGGTGGCTCACAGCTGTAATGCTAACAGTGTGAGAGGCAGAACCATGTGGCCCAAAGTAGCTGGGCATTTTGGGGGAGCACTTTGACTCCCAAATGCCCAGGAACCTGAGGCAATAGTATCAGTTGACCTAAGAGTTTGAGATTGTCCTTCACTCTTATGGTGAAGTTGGGCACTCTATGCAGTGGAAAAGAGTCAGACGCTGTCTCATGGGAAATGAAAATGACAACTTGGGTAGAATGGAACAATGTGCTATCCATATCAATTCATGGTAACCTGTGTGTGAGCAGGGAGATTGGGTTGACTATCTCTCAAGTTCTCTCACAACTTGCATACTTCTTATGCTGTGAGGCTTTTGAGCACCTCACTGTTGAAAAAAATCATCAAGTAGCTTCATTGAAAAATGTAGTTCACCCTTTGAAAGTGTACAATTCTGTGTTTCTTAGTATAGACATATAATTGTACAGCTTTCTTGACAATCTAAGAACTTTGTCTTCTCCCCACAGACAAAGAATATCAATACCCGGGCGGCGCCTGTGGCTCAGTCGGTAAGGCGCCGGCCCCATATACCGAGGGTGGCCGGTTCAAACCCGGCCCCGGCCAAACTGCAACCAAAAAATAGCCGGGCGTTGTGGCGGGCGCCTGTAGTCCCAGCTACTCGGGAGGCTGAGGCAAGAGAATCGCTTAAGTCCAGGAGTTGGAGGTTGCTGTGAGCTGTGTGAGGCCACGGCACTCTGCAGAGGGCCATAAAGTGAGACTCTGTCTCTAAAAAAAAAAAAAAAAAAAAAAAAAAGAATATCAATACCCAGTATCAGTCACTTTCATCTTCCCCACCACCCTCACCCACCTCCCGTCCCTCCTAGCAGACAAATGGTCTTGTTTTTATGTTTTCTTCTAAGTTCAGTCATGCCCTGTGTGGTCTTTTGTAAGTGGCCTTGTTCCCTCATTACAATGATTTTATGGTTCATTCCTATTTTAATAAAAATGTGCACTTCATTCCTTTTCATTGTTGAAAAATTTTGCAACTTGTGAATATAGGAGGTTATAGGATTATATATATATAATCATCTGTAAATACCATTAGTAGTCCTGAAGACATTCCCTTGTCATCTAAGATTTTGAAAGATTTTATCAAGAAGATATGTGGTCAAAATACTTTCCTGTGTCTCTTGAAGCATATATGTGTTTTCTCTTGTTGATTCTATTAATGTAGTGTGTTGTACTAGTTGATCTTCCCATATTCAGCTAGATTACTAGTCTTGGTAATAAATCTCATTTTGGATAAATGTATAAATCAGCTGTATTCTACTGGAATTTTCTTGTGCTTGTACAGTGTATCATTTTTAGATTGGATGCTGCATCTTCCCCTTTGCCCCGTAAGAGTATATTGGAACCATCAAGGCTTTTCAAGCTGTCAACCTCAAATGATCCTCCTGATGTTATCCATCTCAGCAGCTCAGAGTTCGGGCTGGTAACATCACTTTGGGGGATGTTTTTCATTTATTCCTGGAACAAGTGGGTCTTAGTATGTTGCTCAATCCTGTCTGAAAACCTTTAGCTTCTAATGATCTTTCTGCCTCAGCCTCTGAATTTGCTGGGATTATAGGTCTGAGCTATGGTGCTTCTCCAAGTTTATATAAAGGTTTCTGTCTATTTTCCTCATAGACAACAGCCTATAGATTAAAGAGTAAAAAGTCTCCTCAGCTCCTTCTGAGGCCTGGAAGCCATCCAGGGATTTCAAGAGGCTTCCTCAGCTTGGGGAGAGGTATGAAGAAGCAGCCAAGTAGGATGGGTACCACAAACAGGGACTAGTGGCCAGAGGTTCAAGCTATGCTTTGCCCAAAATGATCTGCACTCGCATTTCTTGCTCTCTGCATGGTGTACTAAAAACCCACAAAAAGGCATCCTTCCCTCTGGCTGCGGAGGGGGGGCAAAATGGCTGCTGAGTAACAGCTTTTGTGCTACCAGGAGCAGTGAGATTGAAGAGAGAAGACTCAAGGCATCTCTGGCTGGTGCGTTCTGCCCAGAAACTACCCTTTTGTGTCAAAGGAAGTCACTGAGAGACGTTCAGACCCCATGACGAGGACAAAAGCAGTGGAAAACTGGCAAGTAATGTATGACTTTGTTCAGTCAGAGGAAGTCCACAGCTGTAACCATAACAACAGCAAAACTGCAAGCAGGTAAAGCCTTACCTGTGGGCTTTTTTAATAATTTTAGACTTGGGCACTCAGTTGAACTGGCTTGGAAGATCTTGAACAGGTATGCAGACAAGTTTGTTCATTGTCTGTGGTCCCAGACTAAAATGCTGAGCTGGAAAGGAGCTAATATGATTCAGCTGCGGGTTTCCTACGCGGTTACTGTGGGTAATCTTCCCCTGTGGGTTGCAGCATCAGAATGGCTGGGAGACTTTGGGTGAGCAATCTAGTGACTGAGGTACCCAAAGGCAGGGACTGAGATACTGGGGAAGAGCAGAGATCTAAGTGTTTGGCAGATTCATGGCCTTGTTCCTCAGGGGCACACAGTGAGACCTATTTTACCACACAGAAAAAGTGGACAACCATGCCAGGAGAGATTACAGCAATAAGTGCTTACTGTGTAAACCTTCTGACTAGACAAGGTTCACAGGTTAGAGCGACTTTGAAGTAGAATGAGGAGACATTTGGTCTCCCAAGATGTCAGGTTCTGAGAAATGAGGACAGGCCTCAGGTCTCCATCTTGTACAGCTGTGTAAACATTGTTATTGACACCTCATACCTCAGGAGGTCACCTGTTGCCCATACAATATTCAGAAAGATATATATACTGTAACTAATTTTTTTGCGGGGTGGAGTGTTGTTCATTTTTTTCTTAATTTTATAATTTTTCCTTGAAATTTTTCTTTTTTTCTTTTTCTTTTTTTCTCTCACTTTATTGCCCCACTACCCTAGTTTAAATACAATCATTTTTCCCTTCTTTAACAATTACCATTATACTTTTTCAAAGTTTCTGCCACCATTATATGATTTATGCACCAATTTTATCCCATAAGGGATTTTCTTTGCTTGTTTTGGTTTCATTTATATTTTTGTCTTTCCTCTGTACCTGGTGGGGGTACTGTGTTTGATCAGGATAGCAAAGAGCTTTGCCCACAAGGAAAGGATCCAACCCAGTAGACCAGAGTTTGGGATTTTTTAAGGTTGTTTCATACTACCCTATTTTACATCTATATTACTCCTGTCTCCTTCTTGCACTTCCTTTCATCTTAATCTTAATATTTCCATTTACTCACCCCTTTTT
Source organism: Nycticebus coucang (assembly GCF_027406575.1). Lineage (NCBI taxonomy): Eukaryota > Metazoa > Chordata > Mammalia > Primates > Lorisidae > Nycticebus > Nycticebus coucang. Next base: position 9,946,760 of record NC_069805.1, read on the forward strand.
ATTTCTCTCTCTCTCTTTTTTTTTATTTCTGGTTTTTGGCCGGGGCTAGGTTTGAACACCCCACCTCCGGCATATGGGACCTGTGACCTACTCCTTGAGCCACAGCCGCCACACTTTTTTTTTTTTTTTTTACTTTTTAAAGTCTTTTTTTTGCTTTCTTGTTTTTTAATCATCTCATCCTTCTTCTCCTGCACCAAGAGGACTCATTAAAACTTTAGGACAGAGGCACACTAATTTGAAGAGTAAGAAGACGTGAAAGACATTTAGAGCAATAAAAAAGATCTAAGAAAGCACCCATGAAGAAGAATCAGTAGAAATATGAGTAAGAGCACTTCGTTTTTTTAATGGGTAACATCATGATGAGACTTTAATTATTAACATTTATTCTATCAACCAGAATGCATTTCACTTTATAAGAGAGGCACTACCAGACATGAGCAACTTGATTTTCTCAAGCACCATAATAGTTGGAGGTTTTAACACCCCTTTCATAATTTTGTATAGATCCTCCACCTAAGAAACTTATCAAAGGGCATATACTGTGGCTCAGTGGGAATGGCGGTAGCCTCTTGTACTAAAGGTTGTGTTGTCAGGCATGTCCCCAGCCAAATTGTAACAAGAACAACAAAAAATTGCCGAGCACTGGGGGCAGATACTTGGAAGGCTGAGGCAAAAGAATCACATAAGCCCAGAAGTTGGAGGTTGCTGCAGGCTACCAAGGGTGATAAAAGAAGACTTTCACTGAGGCCAACCACAGCATATCCAGTGCAAAAATCAAAAAGAATGGAGTTAAATTGAAATCAGTTCCAGTCATGTTATGAAGAATGCAAGATTGCCGATTGTCTCCACTGCTTTTTAATGTTGTAATTGAAGTCTTAGGCATGGCAATCAGGCAAGAAAAAGTGATCAAACATACACATGTAGGGTCAGAGGAGATCAAAATTGCACTCTTCACAGATGATGTGATTTATATCTGGAACAACCCAGAGATTCGACTTCAATCTCTTAGAAGGTATCAAGGAATACAGCAGGGTCTCAGGTTACAATATCAATACTAACAAATCTCTAGCCTTTATGAACAACAATAGTCAGGCTGAAGAAAAGTCAAGGACTCTATTCTTTTCAGAGTAGTGCCAAAGAAGATGAAATGTTTAGGATTTTACCTAATTAAAGATCTGAAAAATCTCTATAAAGAGAACTACAAAACTCCAAGAAATAGCTGAAGCCATTAAGAAGTGGAAAACCATACCATGCAAAGAAGATGAAATGTTTAGGATTTTACCTAATTAAAGATCTGAAAAATCTCTATAAAGAGAACTACAAAACTCCAAGAAATAGCTGAAGCCATTAAGAAGTGGAAAACCATACCATGCTCATGGCTGGGAAGAATCAACATTGTTAACGTGTCCATACTACTCAGAGCAACATAAAATTATAACGCAATTCTTATTATAGCAACAATGTCATACTTTAAGAATGTCAAAAATACAGACAGCTTCTCTTTGTCACACTTACTAGAGTTCTGTGACATCACAGGTCACTGCAAGCTCCTACTCCTGAGCTAAGGCAATTCTTTTTACTAAGACTCTTGAGTAGCTATAACTACAGGTGTTCTCTAAAACAACCAGATATTTATTCTTGCAGTTTGGCTGTGGCTGCGTTCAAACTCACTCATAATTTGGGGCCAGTGCCCAACCCACTTAGCAACAGGGAATGAAAATGGGATGCTATTTCAAGAACCCATTTGACACCTACCCCAAAACATCCATTGGAGAGAATCTACACATTTATATGCATGGCTACAGCCTCAAATTTGTCATAGCTTCACAGGTTTTAAGCATTTCTACTTTGCTTGAACCATCAAGGTAATTCTGATCTTTTGGATGATGAAAATGTTTGTTGGTTGATTCTTTGGTTTGTCTGTGCATGGATGTGTGTATGGGTGTTTTTCAAATAGGGTTTCCATTTGTGGCCCAGGCTAGTCTTTTGTGGCCTCTGCCTAGATCACAGCAACATCAACCTCAAGGTTCATAGCAATCCTCCTGCCTGAAACTCCAATGTGTTAAGAATACAGACTCGTGTTGCAATGCCTAGGTAGTTTTTCACTTTTTACTAGAGACAGGGCCTGAGGATTGCTCTGTTTATTGTCAGCACCCCCTAATTCAAGAATTCCACTCAGCTAAGCCTGCAAAAAGGCTAGGATTATAGGTGCAGGCCATGAAGTATAGTCATTTTATTTTTCTTTGTTTCTCTCCCTCCCTTTCTTTTCAACAATCAAAAGGAATGAAGTCCACAATCATGTCACAATACAAATCAACCTTAAAATGATTCTGATAATGGAACAAGGCCAATTACAAAAGACCACACAGAGTATGGCTTAACTCAGAAGAAAACATTAAGAGAAGGCCAATTGTCTGCTAGGAATGGGGGCAGGTGGAAGAGGGTGGCGGGGAAATCAAAGTGACTGCTACTAGGTATCGAGGTTCTTTGTGTGGGGGAAGAAGACAAAGTTCTAAATTTAGGTTGTGATGAAAGCTGTAGAATGGTGTGACTATACAAAGAAAAATAGAATTATGTACTCTATGAAAAACAGAATTATGTACTCTATGAAATAAGAATTATGTACTTATTGCAATGAAACTACTTGACAACATTCTCTAAAACTTGAGGTGCTCAATAGCCACATAGAATAAGAAGTACCCAGTAGGTGAGAGTACTTTAGGGACAGTCCAGCCTATATCTCTGCTCACTCACAGGTTACATGAATTAACATGGAAAGCACATTGTTCCATCCTAGAGAAGCTGTCATTTTTTTTTTTTTTTTTTTTTTTAGACAGAGTATGACTACTGTCTCCTAAGTAGAGTGGCTTGACGGCATACTAGCTAACCACAATCTCAAACTCCTGAGCTCAAGCGTTCCTATGGCCTCAGTCTCCTCAATATCTGGGAGTTCATGGACTCCACCACATTGCCCACTTATTTGGACCACCAGCTTCTGCCTCCAAGATTATTAGGATTACATCTGTGAACAACCACTCCAAACTTTAAATTTGGGGTATATTTTTCAAACTATAGTTGGTGGCCAGTGATGGTGTTTCATCTTGGCACTTTGAGAGGCCCAGTCAGTCGGATTGTCTGCGTTCATGAATTGGATAACAGCTTGTGAACTAGTGAGATTTCTGTCTTTGAGTAATAAAGAAAACTGCAGATATTATGGAGGTGCATAGAGTCCCAGGTGAGGGAATAGGTTGTCTTGATGACAGCACTTGAAGCTTGCTGTGAGTTGTGATATCAGTGTACTCTACTGAAGGCAAAAAAATAAAAAAATGAGACTCTGTTGCAATACATAAATGGAGATAACCATTGGTAAGAAACTTAACCCTCATTTTAACATTTTTTTTTGTAGAACTAGAGTCTCACTTTATGGCCCTCCGTAGAATGCCGTGGCCTCACACAGCTCACAGCAACCTCCAACTCCTGGGCTTAAGCGATTCTCTTGCCTCAGCCTCTCAAGTAGCTGGGACTACAGGCGCCCGCCACAATGCCCGGCTATTTTTTGGTTGCAGTTTGGCCGGGGCGGGGTTTGAACCCACCATCCTTGGTATATGGGGCCGGCGCCCTACCGACTGAGCCACAGGCGCTGCCCCTCATTTTAACTTTTGACCTCCAATATAGTGCTGATAATTTTTTTCTAGATTAGACATCAACTAGAGAAATTATTCTCACATTGGGAAATGCTTTTCCTACAACCTCTATTAATCAGTGATTTGAGGTTTACATAAAGCTTTGTGATGCTTTGATATCCTTGTTATTGTTGTCAATGGAAAATTCCAAGACAGTGAATTCTTCTTTTCCTTTTTTCTTTTTTAGAGAGAGATTCTCTCTTTATTACTTTATTGTTCTCAGTACAGTGTCATGGTGTCACACTACCGACAGTAACCTCCAACTCCTGGGCTTAGACAATTCTCTTCATTCAGCCTCTCAATTTGCTGGGATTAAAGGTATCAGCTACATTGCCTGGCTATTCTTAGGCTGTGGATTAGCTGTGGCCGGGTTTGAATTTACCACCCTTGATATATGGGGCAAATGCCTTACCAACTGAGCCACAGAGGTTGCCACATGAAGCAGTGAATTCTTGACTGAAATAAGGCTGTTCATATGCACCCTAATAGATCCAGAGTACAATCTCCACCTCTCCTTTTGAACTTCTTCAATCTGGCCCAATATTCTTTTTCCCCAGTCAGTCCGAGTCCAAGGACCAGTCATCACTGGAGAACCTCTGCCCATCAGATCAACTGGCAATATTCTAATAAACATATTCCAAACCCTCTTGTCTTGACATTCCATTCACTCCCGGGACATAATAAATCTCCTCCATTATGTAGGTCAATCTGAAGAGATGTCTTCTCATAATTCAGATCTTGGAAAAGAGCCTAACAAATTTATTTTTCCTTTTTTTTTTTTATTGTTGGGGATTCATTGAGGGTACAATAAGCCAGGTTACACTGATTGCAATTGTTAGGTAAAATCCCTCTTGCAATCATGTCTTGCCCCCATAAAGTGTGAGACACACCAAGGCACCACTCCCCTCCGTACATCCCTCTTTCTGCTTCCCCCCCCAAACTTAATTGTCATTAATTGTCCTCATATCAAAATTGAGTACATAGGATTCATGCCTTTCTGGAAGGAAGTATGGAGAAACCTCAATGCACTCAAGCTAGACCTCCCATTTGATCCTGCAATCCCATTACTGGGCATCCACCCAGAAGAAAAAAAATCCTTTTATCATAAGGACAATTGTACTAGACTGTTTATTGCAGCTCAATTTACAATCGCCAAAATGTGAAAACAGTCTAAATGCCCACCAACCCAGGAATGGATTAACAAGCTGTGGTATAGTTATACCATGGAATATATTCAGCCATTAAAAAAAATGGAGACTTTACATCCTTTATATTTGTTTTTCTTTAATTAATTTTTATGAGACAGACACTCACTATATTGCTCAAGCTGGAGTGTAATGGTGTCATCCTGACCCACAGCAACATCCAACCCTTGGGATAAAGGAATCCTAGTGCCTCAGCCTCTGGCGTAAATGGAACTAAAGTCAAGGCCCACAAAACTTGACAATCTCTTCTGTTACTGTACACATCCAGTGTGTTCAGGACTGAAGGGTATAATGCTGTTGCACAACTGTGTCTCCAAACCCTGTGTAAAACAATTTAGGCCTCAGTGGCCTCCAAGAGAAACCACTTATTTCAGTCTTCCATGGCCTAAGTCATTTAGCTGTGCTTAATTTATGAAATTATCAGGGAATTTGAGGAGTTTTCAATTCTCAGGCACAGTGACACATGTGGCCATCCAACTCTTGAGGTGAAGGGATCCTCCTACCTTAGCCTCTAGAGTAGGTGTAAGTAAAGACAAGGGACAGAATCCTTGAAACATTTCCCATTTTTTATAAACCAGTGTGTGAATAAGGCTAATATTATTGTTGTTCAGCCTTGTTTCCAACCTGTGAACTCAGGGGATCAGCCCAATTTGGCCTCCCAGTGTAGCCAAATATTATAGTCTTGTTTGTTAAAAGAAATATTATAGGAGCTTTGAGGGGCTTTGATGAGTGTGCAATCCTCAGGCCCCGGGTGACACACAGGGATTATGTCAGGACTGTTTTGCATCTCCCTGCTGGCAGATTACACCACAATTATGCCCACATCTCTTTTGTACTTATCGGGTTCCATTAGTGAATGTGCATTGAATGTGTGTCAGCCCTAGGAATAAACCATATACTTTTCACATGTTTACAAATCCATGACATGAAAAGGAAAGGAAAGGTTGTTGAATCCCTTGCCTAGATTTACAAAGTGTTGAAAACAGTAATTGAATTTGGAGAACAGAACCCCACTCTTTTGTAACAGTTTGAACCCAACAACAAACCCAAATAGCCACTACACATGCTTAGCGGGAGTAAGGTTAAGTATAAACATGGTAACGGAGGGCAGCATGCATTGTTATGTCATCCACGGTGACAAGGTAGTGACTTCATTCTGTAATCTCCTGGGATCCAGGCTTCTGGTCAGAGATACTAAGTGGCCTTTTCTGCTCACTTCAGCTGGTATTTCTCAAGGGTTTGAACCAAGACAGTTTTTCGCCCTCCATCCACAGACAAATGATCTCCCATTTGTGCCTTATCGATTGTATTGAGGGTTGTGATTGCAATTATGAGGCTGACTCTACAGTTGTACAGCAGTGTAACCCATGCTGTGTTATAGCTAACATAATTTCATGGAGGTACTTATGTGGGATGTTATTTTATTTCATTTTTTTTTTTTTGCTATTTTTTTCTTAGAAACAGAGTTTCACTTTGTCACCCTTGGTAGAGTATTGTGCCATCGCAAATTACAGCAAGCTCCTACTTCTGATCTTAGGTGATTCATTTGCCTCAACCTTCCCAGTAGCTGGGACTACAGGAACCCACCACAACACCTATTCTTTTTTGCAGTTTGGCTTGAACTGGTTTCAAACTCTCCACCCTCGTTAAATGAGGCCCGCATCTTTTAAACAGGAAATACCTCTGGAAGGCTATTTCAAGCATCTGTTTGACACCTACCCCAAAACATCCATTAAGAAAAGTTTGAAAATATACTATGCCTGGCTATAATCTCAATTTCATCAAAGTTTCACAGGTCTTAAACATGTCTAATTTGCTTGAACCATCAAGATAATTTTGGTTTGTTTATTTATTTATTTATTTATTTATTTATTTATTTATTTATTTATTTATTTATTTATTTTCTTTTTATTAAGTCTTTGTACATAGATTATAAATACATTTATGCTCATTTCAGCATGTTGATTATTTGTACAAATTGGAGTGGTTACATCATATTAATCAGTATAGCTTTCACCTCATTTACCCAATTATAGCATTAAAACATTTGTGCTCTACACATGATAGAACCAACTTGTCCTTGCAATGTGTTCCATAGTTGTGGTCCCCCTAGAGTCCCCGACTATCCTTTCTACCCCCTCAACATCTCTCTCCCTCTCCTTCCCTCCTTCATCCCAGACTTAAGTTGTGTTTCTTTTTTAATGTTTTCTCTCTCTCTCACTGTTTAATGAGACAGATCATCACTCAGTTGCCCATGATAGAGTGTCGTGAAATCAGCCTACCACACAGCAACACCCAACTTTTTGGATGAAGGGATCCTCATGACTCAACCTCTGCAGTAGCTAGAACTAAAGACATGGGCCAAACCCCTTGACAACCTTTTCTATTTTCGTACATACCGGTTGTGTGATCTGTGCTGATGGTATTTTGCTCTTGCTCAGACTTGGCTCCAAACCCTGAGCTCAGAAAATCAGTCCACCTTGGCCTCCAAGATCAACCAAATATTATAGTTATTGGTAGCAGAAATCATTAAACTTTACTAAAGATCCCTTATGGGGCTTTGTGGAGTGTCCAATCACTATGCCTTGGTTACACATAGGGACTATGTCAGGACTGTTTTGCATATCTGTGGTGGCTGGTATCACCACAGTTTTGCCCACATCTCTTTCCTGTTTATCAGGTTTAATTAGTCATTGTGCACTGAACGTGTAGCCCTCCAAAACTCTTCTAGTTTGTATGTGGCCAAGAAGCCAAAAGTTTGGACACACCTGGAATGGGAGGTCAGGCAATCTTGGAAATTTCCAGATAGGCTAATATTTTCCAAAATCAGAAGAAATAACTGCAGGTATGCAGTATGCTACTGGACATATTGCCGAACTATAGTTCAAGAGAGGTCCTTCAGTAGGACCCCTACCCTCTGAATAAAGCCTATTCTAGAGAAGGAAATTGAATGTCAGGAATAGTAGAACTGAGAATTGTGTGACACACTTGTCAGGTTTGTGAAATCACTGTGTGACACTTTGGCTCAGATTCTGGTTCACTTACATTACATGGAAATGCGAGGTATAAATGATACCCTTCCACTTGCTTACAAATACATGACATGAAAAGAAAAGGAAGGGTTATTGAATCTCTTGGCCACATATAAAGGCAAAGTTTTGAAAGCAGGAATTTATTGTGGAGAACGGAACCCTAATCTTTTGTAGCAGTTTGAACCCAAAAAACAAACCCAAAAACCCCCTTCACATGCTTAGTATGAATAAGGGTAAGCATAAACATGTTAACCCATGGTAATACCCATTGTGATATCATCCAAGGTGACCATATAGTGACTTCATCCTGTAACGTCCTGGTATACAGCCTTCTGGTCAAAGATATTAAGTGGCCCTTTCTGCTCACTTCACCTGGTAACCCTCAAAGGTTTGCACCAGGACACTTCTTATTCTCTATCCACAGACATATAAATGATATCCCATTTGTGACTTATTGTTTCTATTGGTGGTTGTGATTCCCAGCTCCAGGCTGACACAGCTGTTGAGATTTTGTACACCAGTGTGACTCAGGGTGCATCACAGCTGACATAAATTCATGGCGGCACTTGTGTAGTATGCAATTTGGCTTTTGCATTTTTCTTTTTTTTCTTTCTGGAAGATAGAGTTTCATTTTCTCACCCTCAGTAGAGTGTTGTGGCATCATAGATACAGAAAGCTCGTGCTCCTGAGTTTCAGTGATTCATTTTCCTCAGCCTCAGGAGTAGCTGGCACTACAGGAACCCACTGTAACACCTGGCTATTTTTTTTTTTGCATTTTTTTTGGGGGACAGTTTTCAAAATCTCCACCATGGTTATATGAGGCAGCTGCGGCTGCTGTCCTAACACCTTTGCCACAGATAATGTCCCTGGAATGATATTTCAGGTCTATTTTACACCTAGCCTAAAGCATTCATTTGAGAGAAGCTTACAAATTAATTATGCCTGTCTACACCCTCATGATTTGTTCATAGTTTCACAGATCTTAAGCATGTCTACTTTTCTTGAAACATCTAGGCAATTCTGGTCTTTTTTGTTAATGAAAATCTTTCTTGGTTGGTTTGTCAGTTTGTCTGTGCATGTGTGTATTTATGGGTATTTTCGAGATATGTTTTTTATTCCAGGGTAGTTTTTGTGACCTTAGCCTAGATCATAGCAAACTCAACTCCAGGATACAGGAAATCCTCCTGCCTGAGACACTCATATGTCTAAGAATACATGTGCCTATCACATGTCCCAGATTATTTCTTACATTTTAGTAGACACAGGTTATTAACCTTGCTCAGTGTGTTCTCAGCATCCCCATATTCAAGTTCTCCACTCATCTTAGCAGGCAAGAGGAGTGGGAGACACTAAGTTTGACAATTTTATCTTTCTTTGTTTCCCGCCATCATTCCCTCCCTTTTTCCCTCACTTTATAATACACTCCTCCGATTGCCTATAATTCTCTTGGTCTCTCTATTCCATTATTTCTTCATTACTTTCGTTCCTCTATCTCTCTTCTCTACACCTTAAGGGAAACTTCTCTAGTAGCAAACAAAATATATATATATATATATATATATATAGTTGTGTATATATATATATATATATATATAGTTGTGTATATATATATATATATATAACTACATATACATACAAGTAATCCCTGCATGGATGTGCACCATACCTCACACCTATAATCTCAGCAATTTCAGAGGTTGAGGCAGAAAGATCACTAGAAGCTAAGGGTTTCAGACCTGACTAAGGAAAACTGTAAGACCTTAGTTGTCCAAGAAATAAGTGGAAAACTTATCCAGGAGTGGTGGCATGGGCTTGTACCCTCACCTGCTGAGATGCATAAACCCAGGAGGATCACTTGAATTTAGCAGCTTGCATTTACTTGAGTTATGATGGTTCAAAAGTATTTTTCTGAGACAAAGGATGAAATGCAGTACCCAATCTAGAAGAGAGATACCGTATAGGTGCAGGAAAAGTCCTGCAGCATGCAAAATATTTTATACATGTATCCCAAGTGGGATTTATAACCAGGATTGCCAGTCCAGCTCAATATGGGGAAATCAGCTAATAGAATGCACTATGTTAAGGTTCAGCATCTTTCTCAAGCGGCTAAGGTGCCAGCCACATATACATGACTGGTGGGTTTGAATCCAGCCCAGGCCCGCCAGATAACAATGATGACTGCAACCAAAGAACTACCAGGGCATTGTGGCGGGTGCCTATACTACCAGCTACTTGAGAGGCAGAGGTAGAAGAATTACTTGAGCCCCGGAGTTGGAGGTTGCTGTGAGCTGTGATGTCATGGCACTCTACCCAGGACAACAGCTTGAGGGTACGTCTCAAAAAGAAAAAAAAAATTCACTACCTTCGTAGAATCAGTAAGGAAAACCATACTGTCACCTCAAGAGACACAGAAAATGTTTTTGATAAAGGCAACATATCTTGTTGATAAAATCTTTTGAAAATATGAGATAAGGGGTGTAGCATGTTGCTCAGTCAGTTTGGCTCTGGCCCCATATACTGAGGGTGGAGGTTTCAAATCTGTCCCTAGACAAACTGTAAAAACACAACAAAAAAAAAATTTAGATGATAAGAAAGTGTCTTCAGGACTGCTAGTGGGCTTTAAAGATGAGTGGATACATGTAGCCTGCTAATTCACACGATGGAATATTTTTCAATAATCAGAAAAATAGAGTGCACATATATGTTACAATAGGAGTGAAAATTGAAATCATTATCATAGGGGAACAATGCCACTTACAAAGGACCAAACAGAGCATGACTGAACTCAGAAGTAATCATCAAATCAATTCCAAATGTGTACTTTAAAATAACAAAAGTAGGGCAGCACCTGCGGCTCAAGGAGTAGGGTGCTGGTCCCATATGACAGAGGTGACGGGTTCAAACCTAGCCCCGGCCAAAAAAAAACACACAAAAAAAAAAAGAAAAGAAAAAAAATAACAAAAGTAAGGAAGGACAAGAATGGTAACTTCATATTTGTTAAGGATAATACTCAATATGATGAGATTTCAAATATTAATAAATATGCACCCAACCAGAATTCACCTCAATTTATAAGAGAAACTCATTTCCTCCAGCTCCATAATAGTTGAAGATTCAACATTCCTTAGACAGTGTTTGATATATACTCCCATTAAAGCTGAGCAAAGAAATTTTAGATTTAAACCTAACCATCAAACATTTGGATTTAGCAGACATCTATAGAACTTTCAACCCAACAAGACTGAGTACACATACTTCTCATCAGCCCATGGAACATACTCAAAAATTGATCACAAATTAGGTCACAAGTCTAACCTCAGTAAATTAAAAAAAATAGAACTCATTTTATGTATCTTCTCAGACCACAACTAATAAAATTTGAGCTCAATAACAACAGGAATCTACCTACTCATTAAAAAACATGGAAGTTAACTAACCTTATCCTGAATGATAGCTGGGTCAGAGATGAGATTAAAAAGGAAATTGCCAAATTTGGGGGACAAAATGAAAATGAAGACACGAATTATAGAACCTCTGTGATACTGCAAAGGCAGTTTTAAGAGGGAAATTTATAGCACTGCAAGCCTTCCTCGAGAGAATTTTAAGAGAGGAAGTTAACAACGTTATAGGACATCTCAAGCAACTGGAAATGGAAGAAAATTCCAACCCCAAACCTAGTAGAAGAAAATAAATAACCAAAATTAGAGCAGAATTAAATCAAATTAAAAAAAAAGAATTATACAACAGATCAATAAATCGAAAAGTTGTATTTTTTAAAAGTTAAATAAAATAGATAGACCTGTAGCTAACCTGACTAGAAAAGAAAAAAAAAATAAAGTCTCTAATCTCATCAATCAGAAAGGACAAAGACGAAATAACAAAAGACTCCTCAGAAATTGAAAAAATCCTTAATGAATATTAAAGGAAACTGTATTCTCAGAAATACGAAAATACAAAGGAAATTGACCAATACTTGGAAGCAGGTCACCTTCCAAGACTTACCCATAATCAAGTGGAAATGATGAACAGGCCAACATCAAGTTGTGAAATTTCATCAACCATACAAAATCTTCCTAAAAAGAAAAGCCTGAGACCAGATGGCTTCAAGTCAGAATTCTACCAAACATTTAAAGAGGAACTAGTACCTTTATTATACAACCTGTTCCAAAATGTAGAAAAAGAAGAAAGATTACCCAACACATTCTATGAAGCAAACATCACCCTGATCCCCAAACCAGGAAAAGACCCAACAAGAAAAAAAAATTATACACCAATATCACTAATGAATATAGATGCAATAATATTCAGTAGTATCCTAACAAACAGAATTCAGGAACACCTCAAAGAAATTATACATCACAACCAAGTCGGTTTTATCCCAGGGTCTCAAGGCTGGTTCAATATATGTAAATATATAAGTATAATCCAGCACATAAACAAATCAAAAAAACAAAGACCATATGATTCTCTCAATTGATGCAGAAAAAGCTTTTGATAATGTCCAGCATCCCTTCATGATCAGAACACTTAAGAAAATTGGTAAATAAAGACCATTTCTTAAACTGATAGAGGCCATCTACAGCAAACCCACAGCCAGTATCATATTGCATGGAGTTAAATTAAAATCATTTCCACTCAGAGCAGGAACAGAGAAGGCTGCTATTGTCTCCACTGTTTTGAACATTGTAATGAAAGTTTTAGCACCACAATTAGGGAAGAAAAGGGGATCAAGGGTATCCATATAGGGTCAGAAGAGATCAAACTTTTGCTTTTGCAGATGATATGATTGCATATCTGAAAAACGCCAGGGATTGTACTACAAAACTTTTAGAAGTGATCAAGGAATACAGCAGCGTCTCAGGTTACAAAATCAAAATTCATAAATTGGTAGCCTTTATAGATACCAACAATAGCCAAGCTGAAAAAACAGTTAAGTACCCTATTCCATTCACAGTAGTTCCAAAAAATGAAATACTTGGGAGTTTAACTAACAAAAAACGTGAAAAATCTCTATAAAGAGAACTATGAAACTCTAAGAAAAGAAGTATGTAAAAATGTTAAAAAATGGAAAAACATACCATGCTTATGTTTTGAAAGATTCAACATTTTTAAAATGTCCATACTACCCAAAACAATATACAATTTTAAGGCAATCCCTATTAAAGCTCCACTGTCATACTTTAAAAATCTTGAAAAAACAATGTTTTGTTTTATATGGAATCATAAAAAAACCTGAATAGCCAAGACATTACTCAGAAATAAAAACAAAACAGGAGGAAGCACGCTACCGGACCTCAGACTATACTACAAATTGATAGTGATCAAAACAGCATGGTACTGGCACAAAAACAGAGAGGTAGATGTCTGGAACAAAATAGAGAACCAAGAGATTTATCCAGCTACTTACCATTTATTGATCTTTGACAAGCCAATTAAAAACCTTCAGTGGGGAAATGATTCCCTATTAAACTAATAGTGCTGGGTGAACAGGCTTTCAACATGTAAAAGATGGAAACTGTACCCACATCTTTCACCATTAACTAAGGTAGACTCTCACTGGATTAAAGATTTAAACTTAAGACATGAAACTATAAAAATACTAGAAGAGAGTGCAGGGAAAACGCTTGAAGAAATCGGTCTGGGCAAGTATTTTATGAGGAGGACCCCTCCCTCCCCCCAGGCAATTGAAGAAGCTTAAAATATACACTATTGGGACCAGATCAAAATAAAAAGCTTTGGCACAGCCAAGAACACACTAAGTAAAGCAAGCAAACAGCCCTTAGAATGGGAGAAGATATTTGCAGGTTATGTAGGGTAAGGGGGAGAGGGAGGGGTGGGAGAGGGAGGTGGGCAGAGGGATGGTGATTGTTGGGATTACACCTGAGGTGCATCTTACAAGTGTATATGTGAAGTCTATGTTAATCAGTCTGATGAAAATGTGTCAAACGGTATATCAAACCAGTGTTTGTTACCCTATGATCACTTTAATATACACAGCTATGATTTAATAAAAAAAATTGTAGAGTGCAAATCTATTAACACAATTACTAACAAAATGTTTTGAAGCCTGTGTTAAATACTTTCATACAAATATTTCAAATGATATATAAAAGCAGCACATTATACTCCATAATTACCTTATTGTACATAAGTCTGACTTAATAAAAAAACATTAAAAATAAAATAATAACAGGGAGACAAGCCAACTCTTTGCTAGTAGTAGGGAGCTTATGGGGGAGGGTCAAGTGGAAAATAAAAGTGACTGTTGGTAGGTATAGATGTTCTTTGTGCGGGGAGAAGACAATGCTAACATTTCATCTTCTTTGGCACTACTGCGAAAGGAATAGATTCCTTAACTGTTTTTTCAGCTTGACTATTGTTGGTATATGTAAAGGTTACCAATTTGGAAATGTTAATTTTGTACCCTGAGATGCTACTGTATTCCTTGATCACTTCTAAGAGTTTTATGGTAGAAATCCTGGTGTTTTCCAGATACACAATCATATCATCTGCAAAGAGTGAAAGTTTGATCTCCTCTGACACTAAATGGATTTGCTTGATTGCCTATTCTTCCATAATTGTGATGATAAAACTTCCATTACAATGTTAAAGAGCAGTGGAGACAATGGGCAGCCTTTTCGGGTTCCTGATCTGAGTGGAAATGATTTCAATTTAATTCCATTCAATACGATATTGGCTGTGGGTTTGCTGTAGATGGCTTCTATCAGTTTAAGAAATGTCAATTCTATACCAATTTTCTTAAGTGTTCTGATCATGAAGGGATGCTGGATATTATCAAAAGAGAATCATATCATCTTTTTTTAAATTTGTTTATATGCTGAATTATATTTATAGATTTGCATATATTGAACCAGCCTTGAGACCCTGGAATAAAGTCTTCTTCATCATGGTATACAATTTGTTGGATGTGTTACTGGATTCTGTTTGTTAGGATCTTGTTGAATGTTTTTGCATCTATATTTATTAGTGATGTTGGTCAATAATTTTATATTCTTGTTGGGTCTTTTCCTGGTTTGAGAATCAGGGTAATCTTTAATTCATAGAATGTGTTGGGTAGTCTTCTTTCTTTTTCTCTATTTTGGAACAGGTTGAGTAGTTTGGTAGAATTCTGACGTGAAGCCATCTGGTCCCGGGCTTTTCTTTTTAGAGAGATTTTGTATGGTTGATGCTATTTCAGATCTTGATATAGGCCTGTTCAACATTTCCGTTTAATTCTGTCTAAGTCTTGGAAGGTAATGTGCTTCCAAGTATTGGTCAATTTCCTTCAGGTTTTCATTTTCTGAATATAAATTTTCTTGTAATATTCGTTAAGAATTTTTTGATTTTCTGAGCAGTATCTTGGTATTTTGTCTTTGTTATTTCTGATTGATGAATTTAGAGATTTAACTCCTTTTATCCTGTTTAGGTGAGCAGAAGGTTTCTCTATTTATTGAACTTTTCAAAAAACAAACTTTTTGATTTATCGATCAGATATATAATTCTTTTCTTTTCAATTTCATTTAATTCTGCTCTAATTTTTGTTATTTCTTTTCTTCTACTGGGTTTGGGGTTGGAATATTCTTCCTTTTCCAGTTGCTTGATCAATCCCATTAAGTTGTTAACTTTCTCTCTTTCCATTCTCTTGAGGAAGGCTTGCAGTGCTATAAATTTCCCTCTTAGTACTGCTTTTGGGGTATCCCAAATGTTGTGATAATTCGTGTCTTCATTGTCCTTTTGTTCCAAAAATTTGGCAGTCTCATCTGTGATCCAGCCATCATTCAGCATAAGGTGATTTAACTTTCATGTTTTTGTTTGGGTATGTAGATTCCTGTTGTAACTGAGTTTAACTTTATTTCCATGGTGGTGCGATAAGATGCATGGAATAATTTCTATTCCTTTAAATTTACTGAGGTTAGACTTGTGACCTAAGCTGTGTTTGATTTTGGAGTATGTTCAGTGGGCCGATGTGAAGTATGTTCATTCACTTTTGTTGGGATAAAATGTTCTGAATATGTCTTCTAAATTCAGATGTTTGATGGTTAGGTTAAAATCTAAAATTTCTTTGCTCAGCTTCTTTTTGAAGGATCTATCCAACACTGCCAAAAGAGTGTTGAAATCTCTTATTATTATGAAGCTGAAGGAAATGAAGTTGGTCATGTCTGTTAGTGTTTCTCTTATAAATTGAGGCACTTTCTAGTTGGGTGCATAGATATTAATAATTGAAATCTCATCATATTGAGTATTACCCTTAACAAATACAAGTGCCCATCGATCCATGAATGTATTAATAAATTCTGCTATATGTAAACCATGGAATATTATGCAGACTTAATGAAAGATGGAGACATTACCTCTTTCATGTTTACATGGTTGGAGCTGGAACATATTCTTCTTAGTAAAGTATCTCAAGAATGGAAGAAAAAGTATCCAATGTACTCAGCCCTACTATGAAACTAATTTATGGCTTTCACATGAAAGCTATAACCCAGTTAAAACCTAAGAATAGGAGGAAGGGTGAAAGGGAGGCTAGGGATGGGGTACAGGGTGGAGGGAGTGTGATTCGTGGGATTACACCTGCAGTGCATCTTACATGGGTATATGCGAAAGTTAGTAAATGTAGAATGCAATTGTATTAACAAAATAACTACGTAAATGCCAGGAAGGCTATGTTAACCAGTGTGATGAAAATGTGTCAAATGGTCTATAAATCCAGTGCATGGTGACCCATGATCATATTAATGTACATAGCTATGATTTAATTATATATACATAATATAGCAATAAATATTTTAACCATAAAATAAACAACAACAACAATAACAATATGAAGTGACCATTCTTCTTCCTTACTTTTGTTGGTATAAAGCCTCTTGTGTCTGCAAATAGAATTGTAACACCTGCTTTTTCTGATTACAATTTGCCTGAAATATGGTCATCATTCTTTCATCCTAAGTCTATATCTATCTTTTAAGGTAAGATGTCATTCTTCTTTGCAGCAAATATCTGACCAGAGTTTTTGTATCCAGTCAGCCAACTTGTGACTCTTTCGAGGACTGTTTAAGCCATTCACATTAATGGAGAATATTGATAATTGTGGTAAAATTAGGCGTATCAAGTTTTTACAAATTCCAGTGGACATTTTCAACCCTTTTGCCAGTGTGGAAGTTGAAGTTTGATCAAAAGTTTCTGAGTGAGTTGGCTTTTGTGGTAGAGGATTGGGTTCTTCATTATGGAGAATAGATCTGAGAATATCCTGAAGAGCTAGTTTGGTTAGGGTAAATTTCTTCAACATTTGAAAGTAATTAAAGTATTTAATGTCTCCATCATAAATGAAACTGAATTTACCTGGATACAGGATCTGGGGTTGAAAATTATTTTGTTTTAGAAGATTAAAACTCGATGACCACCCTCTTCTGGCTTGAAAAGTTTCAGCAGAGAGATCTGCAGACATTCTAATATTATTCCCTTTGTAGTAATGCTTTTCTTACATCTTTCTGCTTTCAGAATCTTCTCCTTCATATGAAGGTTAGTGAAGTTAATTATGATGTGCTTGGGGGATGTCTTATTCAGGTTGAGCCATGCTGTTGTTCTGACACTGTCTCAGAGTGAGAGTGGAGGGCAGTGCTGGGAGCTCAGAATTGCAGGTAGAGAATTTCAATCAGTGTAACCTGGCTTATTGTACCATCAATGAATCCTCAACAATTAAAAAAAAAAAACAAAAAAACAGTTTTATGACTGGCAGGAGAGTGCCATGGCACCCTAGGAAGGGAAGTCTGTTCAGTTTTTAGAGGGTCTCTCCCATTTAGAATAATGGAAGAAATTTTAAATTCTGCTCATTTGTGTATGGGGTACTCCAAGCTGTCTCATGGGGGAGGGGACTTCCATTTGCTTGATGATGGATTTGGTACTTTTGTTTGTATTCTTGGGATTGCAGCTCACCTCAAAAGGGTTGGTGTGCTTTCTTCAACCTTTCCTCTTGGCGCAGCTCTAATCCACCAGATTATTTGATAAATTTCAGTTTTTTAACTCTTCTTCGGGATGGGATCCTCTGCAGAAAGTTGGCTTAAGTCCAAAAATATTTAAACTCTTATCCCAAATGCCATGTATTACCAGGATTGCCAGTGTGGCTCAATTTGTGGAAATAAAATAATAGAACACACTACCTTAATAGATACAATAAGAAAACCAATATGTTTACCTCAAGAGACATAGGAAAGACTTTCCACAGAGGTAACTTATTTTGTTGATAAAAACTTTTAGAAATATTAAATTAGAAGGGAACATCTTCAGGCGTCCCAAAGGGATTTACAGATAATTAAACACATAATGTGCTTCCATATCACACAATGGAAAACTTTTCAACAATCAAAAGGAATGAAGTGCACATTTATGGGAGAATAAAAATGAACCTTAAAATCATTATTATAAGGCAAGAAGGCCACTTACAAAGGGCCATATAGAGGAAGACAGAACTGAGAAGAAAACAACAAATAAAGGCCAAATAAGCTGCCTACACATAGCGGGCTTATTTTGGAGGGTGTTGGGGAAGGTATTGATATTCTCTGTGTGTAGAAGACGACAAAGTCCAAGAATTAGTAGTGGAACTACTTATTTCAATGAAGCAACCGGATGAAGTTTTCTAAAACTTGAAGTGCTCCAAAGGCTTACAGCATAAGAATTATTGAGATAGTGAGACCATGAGAGAGGCATTTTACCCTATCTTTCTGCTCACACAGGTTACGGTGAATGTACCATGAACACACATTTTTCCATTCTACCAAAGTTGTCATTTTCTTTTTCCTTGAGACAGATTGTGACTCCTTTCTTCTGGGTAGAATGCTGTGACATCGTCAAAGCTAATCACAATCTTAAAGTCCTGGGCTTCACAGATGTTATTGCCTCAGCCTCCTGAGCATCTGGGAGTCAAAGTAACCATCACAGTACACACTTATTTTGGATCGCCCACTTCTACCTGCCAGGCTGTTAAAATTACAGGTGTGAGCCACCACTCCAGACCTTGAAGTTGGGAATTTTTAAAACCATGCTTTGTGGCTATCAGTGGGGCTTCATGACCATCGTGAAACTTTGGGATGTAATTTCCACGAAAAGGACTTCTAAATGCCCCTAAATGTCATAGCCTGAGTCCCCACACATCTCAAACACCACCCCTGGTAAAATAGGGGAACAGGTTTCAGAAAAGAATAAGGAAGTTCCCTGAGTTCTCAAAAACTCCTAGTCACATGTAAAATAATGGTGAAAGCTTACTCCAGCAAAGATTAACAAGCTAAGTTTTTCTTGGTGCCAACTACCATGATGTAACCCCTTAAGACTACTAACTGTAATCCTACCCCGAGCTACATTCTGAGCCAACTAACCTCCACATTCTATTTCTGCACTTGTTTGCCAGATTGCCAACAGCACAAAAATGGTATAAAAATCAGCCAGCTCTTCATTTTGGGACAGAAGTCCCAAATGTTTGTTTTGGGACAGCAGTCCCCTACAAAGGTGTAATAAATCATCAGATTTGTACCTAAAGTGAGGTCAGAGTATTTCTTACAGGTGGCTGTGGGTACAACAATGACTGCAACAGGGAGGCACAGTTGTTCAATTATTTGGGTTTCTGAATTGGAGCCCAATTTGAGAACTATAGAGATCCTTATCTCTGAGGAATAAAAAATGACTGGATGTTTTGCAGGTCACTGCATTCCCAGCTGAGTGAATAGTTTCACTTGATGACAACACTTGAAGATTGCTGTCAGGTATGTTCTCAGAGCACTCTACTGAGAAAAAAAAAATGACACTCTGTCTCAGTACATAAATGGAGAAACACATTAGGAGATAAATTACCTCTCATTTTTGCTTTTATCCACGGATGTGGAGAGGAAATTTTACCCCTAAATTAGATGTCCACTACCAAATGCCGCACCCACGGCACCACAGCCGTAGTGAGGCGGCGCTGTCCGCGTTTTAGAACGCTGGTAAGGAGGCTTGTGCTCCACGGAGCTTCGCCCCCAGCGACCCCTGCACAAACGGCATCAGAAACGGTGCTCTACGTGCCAAGTCACCCGCAGGAGCTTGAACGATCGTGGCAGCCTTTAAAATTTATTACTTTGTTTTTCTTTAGCATAGGTCTGTGTGCTCTGACACTAATCACAATGTACTTTCTCAAGGCTGAACCCACCGCACTACAGGATAAGATAAGGCACAAGCCTGCTAGACTCAGTGCCGCCTATAAGTCAGGCACTAAAACGTTTTAAGTAATAAATACCATCACAGTAAATACCAATGATTTAGGAGTAAAACAATTTCACAACCATGAGTGGTACTGTTTATTTTAGGTATGCTTTTAACTGCTATCAATTACGAACAGAGACAGAGTAATTACATTGTCAAAAATATCTAAAACAATCAGAGCTTACCTAAGCACGAAAACTGCAACCGTAAGGAAAAAATTTGTAACTTTCCCAGTAATTCAGAATGACCCTTGTGTAACCCATGACGCCCCCCTGCCTGTGAGCAGAAGTGTATAAGTACTTGCATAAGTTTCACAGTAAACTTGCAGCTGCATACCCCAACCCATGGTGTGACAGACTGTCATTCCTGCGCCGACCTCTCAACCTTCCTCGCTCCTTCTCCCTGCTCTCCCTCGGACTGGAGCCCACCGACAGGGTGGTCCATGGCAGGTGGCGCCTCGAACAGGGACCTGAAGGACAGGTAATCTTCTCTCTCTTTCTTTCTTTTTCAAGGTTGAGGGCGGCTCTTACCAGGGAGCTGCAGTCCCGCTGGTAAAGGCTGACCGGTTAAGTGTAAGTAATCACAGGATTCATGGGGCACGCATTAACCAAGGAAGAAAGAATGTTAAGTACTATGTTGCAGCGTTTGTTGGCAAAGAACAGGTTCAATGTGTCCCTCAAACGGTTGGAGGAGCTCATGCATTTTCTTAGACATGTCAGCCCTTGGTTCGTGGAGGAAGGGTCGCTATCCTTCTAAGATTGGAAAAGAGTTGGGAGGGAGATGCGCCGTTATGTGCAGGCACACGGGGAACATACACTCCCCGCTCAAGCCTTCCCCCTGTGGCTACAGATTAGGGAATTGCTAACTGATACTACGTCTCTTGAGGCATTTGTACGAGAAACTGCTTCAGAGACTAAAAGTCCAGAGGCTAAAAGTCCACCTATACATGATGAAGTACCAAGAGAGACTCGTGAAGAAGCAGAGCCAGGGCTTCTGCGTGCTGTAGCAACAGCTCCCCCGCCGCCGGAGCGGGAGGAGGACTTCTTTCCTCCGCCACCGGAGCTTGGAGCCTTTTTTGATGATGATTGGGATTTAGGAGATGAAATGGCAAATCAAGATCTGGAGGATGATTTCTTTGATCATGATAATGAGCCCCCCATGGCGTTTGTAAGCATGACAAAGGCACGTCCTGCTAAAAGGGTCTCTCGTGCCCCTTGGCCACCTTTGCCTCCCATGGGTTTTCAGAACGCAAGGCAGGAAGCCCGAGGTTTTCAGGGCGCAGTGCAGGAAGCTATTAAGCAAGGGGATTTTACTTTCGCTTTTCCAGTGAAAGTGTCAGCTAATGACAATGAGGATCCCGTATGGGAACCCCTGCCTCTTAAAACATTGAAAGAATTGCAGCAGGCTGTCCGTACTTCGGGCGCTTCTGCTCCATATACTTTACAGATTGTAGACTTAGTTGGAAGCCTGTGGCTTACTCCCTATGATTGGCACCAAACAGCTAAAGCCACTTTATCACCTGGTGATTATGTCTTATGGAGAACTGAATATGAGGATAAGTCCAAAGAAACTGTTACTCAATTTAGAAGTAGAAGGGGACCTAAGCCCACTATGGCTATGCTATTAGGAACTGATGATTTTGCATCTCCTCAGGCACAGACGGCCATCCCCCGCCAATTTCTGGAAGCCATAACAAAAAATGCCATCAGTGCTTGGCGCAAGCTCCCTCCTCCCGGGGCCAAGGGCAGCACATTAGCCAATATTAGACAAGGTACGGAAGAGTCGTACCCAGAATTCATATCAAGGCTGGAAGAAGCCATTAATAGAATGCTCCCACCGTCAGAGGGCACATCATTGTTGCTTAAACAATTAGCTGGGAAAATGCCAACATGCTGTGTCAGGACCTTATAGGTCCTCTGAGAAAAACAGGTACTTTACCAGATTATATTAAAGCATGCATGGATGCCTCACCAGCTATAGTCTAAGGTATGGCTTATGCTGCAGCAATGCAAGGACAGAAATTCAGCGCCTATGTTAAAAATACCTTCAATAAAGGAGGTAAGGGGCCAAGAGCTCCTGCTAACACTTGTTACAATTGTGGCAAGCCAGGACATATGCAGAAGGACTGTAAGCGGTCCACTGCCAATAAGCCGAGGGGGGACCCACCCGGCTTATGCCCTCGTTGTAAGAAGGGGCGACATTGGAGAAATGAATGTAAATCAAAATTTCATAAGGATGGAACCCCCTTGAATGATAAGGGAGA
Organism: Nycticebus coucang; assembly: GCF_027406575.1. Taxonomy (NCBI): domain Eukaryota; kingdom Metazoa; phylum Chordata; class Mammalia; order Primates; family Lorisidae; genus Nycticebus; species Nycticebus coucang. The sequence goes on from NC_069805.1 coordinate 9,969,177, forward strand.
CACAGATCCTGACGATCAGGACGTACGAAAGTCAAAAAACTAGCAAAGGGGCATTCTCCCAGCCTGGACCCCAAGGGAGATCATGCTGCGGTGCAGGATGTGCAGCACTCATCTACTTTAAATCCTCAAGCCCCTGAATTTACTATTCATGACCTTTCACGGGGCACTCCTGGGAGTGCAGGTTTAGATCTTGCTAGTGAAAAGGATGTGATTTTATCCAAATGGGACGGTGTCACTTTAATTCCTACTGCCGTCAAAGGACAACTGTTACCAGGGACAGTTGGACTTATTATTGGGAGAAGTTCAAATTATACTAAACATTTTGAAGTTATTCCAGGAGTAATTGATTCAGATACTCAAAACACAATTAAAATAATGGTTAGAGCTTTAGTGGAAACAACTCAAATACATAAAGGACAGAGAATTGCGCAATTGCTGTTACTACCATATGTACCTCTACCTGCTCCACACTTAAAAGCCACTAGAGAGCAGGGTCAGTTTGGCTCCACTGATTATGTGACTCTAGTGCATGATTTAAATGAGCGGCCATTTCTAAAGGTAAAATTAAATGGCAAAGTATTTAAAGGTTTAATGGACACAGGAGCTGACAGAACCTGTATTGCAGCTTCTGAATGGCCTCAGTCCTGGCCAGTACAAAGAACTGGTTCCTCCTTAATTGGTCTTGGTTCAGCCACAGGAGTTATGCAAAGTACAGCTTATCTCTCGTGGGAGTTTGAAGGAAAAACAGGTTTTGTTCAACCATATGTGTTGCCCTCTTTACCATTCACTCTATGGGGCAGGGACCTCCTACACGTTATGGATTTAAAATTAGTCACTGCTGATCAATTAAATGACCAGCATTTTACATAGGGGCCACTGCAGAAAACCATGCAATCAAAATAAAGTGGCTAACAGATACGCCTGTATGGGTTAGTCAGTGGCCCCTAACAACAGAAAAGTTACAGGCATAACAAATTTTAGTTCAGGAACAAGTAGACAAAGGGCACCTGGAGGAATCCACTAGCCCTTGGAATACTCCTGTATTTGTGATAAAGAAAAAATCTGGAAAATGGAGACTTTTACAGGACTTAAGAGCAGTCAATACAGTAATGGAAGATATGGGAGGCTTGCAACCTGGGCTCCCTTCCCCTGTGGCCATACCTGAGGGATGGTCAATTATAATTATTGATTTACAGGATTGTTTTTTCACCATTAATCTACACCCTGATGACTGCCCTCGGTTTGCTTTTAGTGTTCCTTCACTAAATTTACGAGAGCCTTTTAAAAGGTATCAATGGAAAACTTTACCTCAAGGTATGAAAAATAGTCCTACATTGTGTCAAAAATTCGTGGCTGCTGCTTTAGCAGCACTGCGAGTACAATTTCCAGATGCTTACATTATTCATTATATGGATGATATTCTATTGGCTCATCAACATCAGGCACAAGTACAACTTATGCTGGAAAAGGCCATAGAGCAATTAACTAAGTTTGGTCTAATTATTGCCCCAGAAAAAATTCAAAGAGATAAGCCGCTTAGCTATTTAGGTCAGTGGATTCATTCGGAGTATATCACTCCACAGAAAGTACAGATAAGAAGAGATAAATTACAAACACTTAATGATTATCAAAAACTCTTAGGAGACATAAATTGGATTCGGCCTTATTTGAAAATTACTACGGGGACTCTCAGTCCTTTGTTTGCTATTTTGCAAGGAGACTCAGATCCACGGTCTCCAAGAATAATGACTAAAGAAGCTTTACAGACACTGGGGGTTGTGGAACAGGCACTCAGCCAAGCTAGAGTTAAGCAGGTTAATTATCAGAAACCATGGTCTTTATTAATTTTCTCTACTGAATATACACCCACTGCCTGCTTGTGGCAGGCAGGCATTTTAGAATGGATCCATCTACCACATGTACAAGCAAAAGTTTTTGCTGACTATCCTTATTTAATCTCCTTACTCATAGACAAAGGCAGGAAACGATCTAGAGAGTTATTTGGCAAAGAACCTCATGTCATTATAACTGCTTATAATAAAACTCAAATAGAACAGTTACTTCAAAATAATGAAGATTGGATATTGGCCTTGCAAGGTTACACAGGTCAAATTTTATATCATTATCCAAAACATCCTTTAATTGAATTTGCAAAAACGGTTTCACTTGTATTTCCTCTTATGTGTGCCAGACAACCACTGTCTCAAGTTATTACTTTGTTCACAGATGGTTCCTCAACAGGCAAAGCTGTGGTTTTTAGTCCAGGCATGTCGCCTCTCATAAAGGAAGTGGCACAAATTTCAGCTCAACAAGCAGAACTATGGGCATTAATCACTGCTTTTGAACATTTTAACCAGAAGTTTAATTTGTATACAGATTCTAAATATGTTGCTTCCTTATTTCCAGCCCTAGAAACTGCTCTTTTGACAGGAACTTCTACTATACTGCCTTTACTCAAAAAATTACAAGGTTTAATTCAACAAAGACACAATCAATTTTATATTGGTCATATAAGAGGGCACTCGCAATTGCCAGGGCCATTGGCTCGGGGCAATGCCACTGCAGATTTACTTACAAGAACTGTAGTGGCCACAGTCACTCAGGCTGAGGACAGCCATGCTTTGCATCATCAAAATGCCAATGCATTAAGAAAAATGTTTCACATCACTAGAGAACAAGCAAGACAAATAGTCTTACAATGCAAAGCATGCCCTCTTACTCACCATCCATTAAAATTTGGAGTTAATCCTAGGGGCCTCCGCCCCAATATTTTATGGCAGATGGATGTTACCCATGTGCCAAGTTTTGGAAGGTTGGCATATGTACATGTAACTGTGGATACTTTTTCACATTATATTTGTGCCTCTGCAAGAACTGGCGAGGCTTACAAGGATGTTATTCAACACTTGTTTGACTGTTTTCAACAGCTAGGTGTCCCTCTTCAATTAAAAACAGATAATGCTCCAGCCTATACTTCTCGAGCATTTGTTAACTTTTGTGCTCAGTGGAAAATAGCTCATTCTACAGGGATCCCTTACAATCCACAAGGGCAGGCCATTGTGGAGCGAGCCAATCAAATATTAAAATTACAAATTGAGCGCCTACAAAAAGCTCACACATACTTCTCCCCCCACCATATTTTGTCACACGCATTATTTGTATTAAATCATTTAAATGTTAATTCTGAAAATCATACTCAAGCATTTATACACTGGCAGCCGGAAACAACTGCTTTACCAAAAGTTCTTTGGAAAGATTTGTTATCTGGATTATGGAAAGGACCAGATGTCCTCATAACCTCGGGACGAGGGTATGCTTGTGTTTTTCCACAGGATGCGGAATCGCCCATCTGGATTCCAGACCAACTGGTCAAGCCAGCTCCTCCGGAGAAGACAATGCAGAAGGAGACGCCAGCGGCCGCTGCAGGACCTCACCCGCCGCTTGGAGAAAATGAAAGTAAACTCGCCGATCGTGAACGAAATCACCTGGACGCAAATTAAGACTCTTACCCAACAAGCCAAACAACTACTACTTTCCCAGGGAAAATCCCTGACTCCTTGCATGTATTTTATAGCTTTTTTAACTCTCATTTCAAGTCCCAAAGTAGAAAGCACCGCCTACTGGGCATATGTTCCCAATCCACCTTTGCTTCATCCTGTTGGCTGGTTTGATCAGGAGTCGATTAAAATATTAACCAATGACACCCTCCATCTAGGAGGCTTTCAGGATTCAGAATCACGGGGCCACGCCTCCTCCTTTGTTAACTTTATGGGTAGAGCGGACTCACTCCCCATTTGTCTTTCTCTTAAGGGGCAAGCACTCCCATTCTGCCTGAAAACCAGCTTCAGAGTATTTCTGACGGACACTCCTGATCCCAATGACCCTGGTAAGCGTTATGTATGGGAATATCAATTACAAACCTTAGGATATTTAAACTTTAATGAAACTTTTGAAGAAGTGACTACTTTACCTATCCCTAATTGCAAAGAAAAATATAGAGATATAAATCAATTTTGGGACTCATCATTAACAAAAACTCCCGTCTGGCTGAAATGTGGTTTTGCTGAAGCAGCCAGTCGACATGTCCCAGTAAACTCTAAACTAACCATTTGGGACTATTCTGCTTCTTCAAGAGAAGGAAATTATGAACAATATTTAACAGACCATAGTATAAAATTTCATAGATATAGATGGTCATCCTTTCCCTCACAAAAAATTAGGCGTTGGTATTCACCTGGTTTGGTGGAACCCATATGGGTTGCACAGAGCCAGAACACAACTCAAGTTCATTATGATTTATTTAGACTAGTTGCAGCCTCAAATATAATTTTAGAAAAAAAACCAGACATGACGGAGTCTGCTGTTATACCTGTTAGGGTGTGTGTGGGATATCCCTATGCATTGTTATTAGCATCTGCAAGTTATTTAAGTATAACTGAACATAGAAAGTCCTATAAAATAACCTGTATCTCTTGTAAAATAACTAATTGTATTGCTTCCTTTGATGGGCGACTTGATCCTCGACTAAATGTTATGTTAATTGTAAAAAGACCTTCATATGTAATGTTACCTGTAGATCTGCAAGGCGATCCATGGTATGATAATGCAGCGTTGCAAGTTTTGGAAATGCTTAATGAAATAATTAGACCAAAAAGGTTTGTAGTAAGTTTAATTTTAGGCATTGCAGCTTTAATTTCTATAATTACTACTTTTGCTGTAGCTACCACAGCTTTAATACAACAAGTACACACTGCACATTATGTCAATACCCTTAGCAGTAATGTAACCTTAGCTTTAATGACACAAGCTAGTATTGATAGTAAACTTGAAGCAAAATTGAATGTATTGGAAGAAGTAGTTTTAGCATTAGGACAGGATATTAAAAATATACAACAAAAATTACAAACCAGATGCCATTCTGCTTTCCAAGCTATTTGCATTACACCATTACCTTACAATATATCCGAGCCTTGGAATAAAGTGCAAGCTCATTTACAAGGAGCATGGACAGATAATGATATAACACATGATTTGAGCCTTCTTCGACAAGACATCACAGCTATGAGTCGAGCCCATTTGCCAACAACTTCCCTTCAAACACTAGCTGAATCACTAAGTAATAGCTTTAGGGCACTCAGTCCTCTTGATTGGATCCAATACTTTGTGTTTATAATAATAATAGGATGTCTACTACTTCTCACTGTTCTACTATTACCTTGTCTCATCCGTTGTCTTTTTACATCTATAACTTCCATTCGCCAGGAGGTCTTCGAGCTGCGGTTTAATAATAGAAAAAGGGGAAATGCCGCACCCACGGCACCACAGCTGTAGTGAGGCGGTGCTGTCCGCGTTTTAGAATGCCGGTAAGGAGGCTTGTGCTCCACGGAGCTTCGCCCCCAGCGACCCCTGCACAAACGGCATCAGAAACGGTGCTCTACGTGCCAAGTCACCCGCAGGAGCTTGAACGACCGTGGCAGCCTTTAAAATTTATTACTTTGTTTTTCTTTAGCATAGGTCTGTGTGCTCTGATACTAATCACAATGTGCTTTCTCAAGGCTGGACCCACCGCACTACAGGATAAGATAAGGCACGAGCCTGCTAGACTCAGTGCCGCCTATAAGTCAGGCACTAAAACGTTTTAAGTAATAAATACCATCACAGTAAATACCAATGATTTAGGAGTAAAACAATTTCACAACCATGAGTGGTACTGTTTATTTTAGGTATGCTTTTAACTGCTATCAATTACGAACAGAGACAGAGTAATTACATTGTCAAAAATATCTAAAACAATCAGAGCTTACCTAAGCACAAAAACTGCAACCGTAAAGAAAAAATTTGTAACTTTCCCAGTAATTCAGAATGACCCTTGTGTAACCCATGACGCCCCCCTGCCTGTGAGCAGAAGTGTATAAGTACTTGCATAAGTTTCACAGTAAACTTGCAGCTGCATACCCCAACCCGTGGTGTGACAGACTGTCATTCCTGCGCCGACCTCTCAACCTTCCTCGCTCCTTCTCCCTGCTCTCCCTCGGACTGGAGCCCACCGACAGGGTGGTCCATGGCATAAGTGACCATTTTCTTAATTACTACTGGAGGCAGGACTGAGTGACTTATTATGAATAAAAACTTTAAATATACAGATATATCTCTGGGGGCTATAAAGGATGGAAAATGGAAACTTAGAATTTTAATGTGCATATGTAGTTACTAAACTATTTTATTATTCTTAACCAGTTAGGTTTATAGAAGTAAAAATATTCTTCTTTAATAATCTGTCTATTTTTAGAACCAAAATGTACTTAAGCCTGACCTTCTAAGTTCACTGGAAAAGATTTTATGATGTCTACATTGAAAATCAATAGGCTCAGTGCCTGTAGTTACTTAAGCGACTAAGACGTCAACCACATACATCACAGCTGGTGGGTTTGAATCCAGCCTGGGCCTGCCGAACAACAATGACAACTACAACCAAGAATAAAAAAAAATACCTGTATCTTGTTGCAGGTGCCTATAGTCCCAGCTACTCGGGAGGCTGAGGCAAGAAAA